>NC_064922.1:900423335-900737600 GCF_023897955.1 Schistocerca gregaria
GAGAAAACAGGAAGAAGTTGCGTAGAACTATGAAAAAAATAATCAAAATATACGAACTGAGTAGTCCATGCGCAGGGTAGGTAATATCTAAGACAGTGTAGCTGACGAGCGCCGTGTTCCCGTGGCTAGCGTGAGCAGCTGCAGATCGAGAGGTCTTTGGATCAATAATTCAATGAAAATACTCTGGCCCGACTTCTAATTTCCTTAGCAAACTTTTAAGATGATTAATTTACCGCAAAACTTTGAATTTCTAGTTGTTAACCTGCACTCACAAAATTGGCACGAACGCGTGTTAATGACCTCGGTAAAAAAATTATGAAATGCAACTTTATCCCACAACGCATTACTAATTATGCAACCGCTGGACACGCTCTCTCAAATGAACAAATTTCGTCTGCAAGTATTTGGAAAATAGAGAGCAGACCTGATAGCCAATACTCATAGTGGGTGGCCACGACCACAATTTACCAGTTACTTTATACTATCAGCATTATGACAATTAAACCGTCTAGTAACACGACCCTGACTACATTGATTCTAAACGATGCCTCACGACGTCATCCACGATGATGCAACTTATTTTGAAACCTTTCATTCATCATATCAAAAAGAGCTCCGCAATAGTGTCTGCACCTCTCACCATCCGGTCTACAGTGCCCAAGTATGGTGGACTTCGATAGACGTCTCCTTGTTCAGACCGCCCAGAGGGGAACCTCTTCTTGGTTGTAGACATCTGACTCCCTCCACTCTCGTCTCCGTCGATCTTTTCCGGAATCTTCCGGTAATCTCTTTGCTTAGGTTTCCCACGGGTTATACTTTGACAAAGCCCACTTCGGCTAGTTCCTCACCTTTCTATATCCGATCGCATTCAAACTTCACGCTACCACACACTCATGGAACGGTATAGACAGGAAATGGGATGTGTGAAACATTAAAATAAAACACAGGCGGGTCCATTCTCACATCCAAAGGTCATTTTTCATGACTATTAACATAGGAAAATTCTTGTTATGCCACAAAGTTGCCGGCCGCGGTGGTCTAGCGGTTCTAGGCGCTCAGTTCGGAACCACGCGACTGCTACGGTCGCAGGTTGGAATTCTGCCTCGGGCATGGATATGTGTGATGTCCTTAGGTTAGTTAGGTTTAAGTAGCTCTAAGTTCTAGGGGACTGATGACCATAGCTGTTAAGTCCCATAGTGCTCAGAGCCATTTGAACCATTTGAACCACAAAGTACCGCGACAATTAACCTAGTGATTCTTTAACATCACTGACATGCAAAAGCTTGAAATGGAGCGTACTAGCAGTACCGCTTTAATAATTCAACGAAATAAAAGACCTACAATTCTTTCTATTTGATCTTTCTTTCTATTTGATCTGTCGTTTATTATTTTTCATTTCTCATTTTTCCGAACAACAGCTATCACAAGTTCTTACGACTGCACCACATTCGTTCATTCTGTTCGGCAGTTTGTAAAAATCAAATTTGTTCACACATCATTCCTGTCTTATGCCCTCACTATTCTTCCAACAATTTTAAGTATCTCAGCAGTGTTATATGCTTCATTTTCTTCGCCGCATTCAGTCTCCTTTCCAACCCGTTCCTTGTCTCAATCTGCCCTTCTCCTGTTCTCGCCCGCCCGCCTCGGTGTTCTGCTCCATTCCGTTCAGTTGCTGCCGACGCCGCTGTTTCGTTACCCTCCCTCGCGTTTCCACTACCTTACGTCGCGCGGTCGGCATGCCGCCGCTTGCACCACCTGTCTTCATATGTTGCGGCCATTGGTACATTATTCTTGTTAACGGGATGAACATTAATAAAACCTGCAGGGACGGATTCCTCAGTGGAAATGGAGGATAAAAAGGTTCTATGAACATTTATCTAGATCTGCATCGTTGTCACGATAGATGGTGAAAGTTGCGAGCTCTATCTTCTTATCTCGTGTTTTCTACTGAAAATCTCGTGCTTGTACTCTTGTTAACTTTACTATTACAGAGATCGCCTAAACTTTATTTTTTTTTAATTGGTCCTGTGTGCAACAAATAACTTACTTGGTCTTTCTGCTGTCACTGCTTGATCTGCTGCATTCCACTATTTAACAAAAACATAACAAAACCTATTATTCATGGTGAGTGCAATGCATGTTCTGTATGGCGGCTCCTATTGTTGCTGCGGCTGCTGCTGCTTACCACAACTACATATATTTCAAGAGAAAGGGTTTGCTCAAATCTAAACTCTATAAATGATAACCCAAACAAGTAATTCCTTTTTTCAAAAACTATATTCTCAAAGCGATTCTTTTTCATTCAATTAACAAAACGCTAGAAGCTCTTTGAATAATCATTTCTTATGTAAATCTGCCTCCAGTGGCATTAAAGCAATATTACAAATTAATCAAACTCTTGAGACGGACTAAAATCCTTCCCAGTTAAATACACAGTGAAACAATTCCCTGACAATTACAAAAGAAATCAATGACAAAAATCAATACTTAATCTATTCGCCTAACAACGGCTCCTACACTGGCTTCCAAAACTGCCACTGATTAATCCGTGCGCTGCGAAGCGCGAAAACAATATCTTAGATTCCAGAGCTCATGTATGTGCGCTGTAGCCAACCTTCAAATCCTAAGAGAGTATTGGAACTCTCAATGGCACTGACGAATGAAAGTTCCTCTGACCTGGTGCCGTGTGTTCCTTGTGTGTTGCAGGCTGTGTGATTGACGCACCGTACTGTAGCAGAATGGTCCGGTATTCATTTCGGGAACAACCCGAAATGGTGTTTGTACAGTCAATAGGATGGAAAGGGTCAACAGGCAGCACAGCCATAGCGAAAACAGTTCCCTCACAGACACCAACGACAGCACACAACGTTCTTTGTCTGCAGGAACCCATGATGACAAAAAACACAAGAAAGGTCGTGAAATGTTGTGTGATATAGCTGGTGTCTGTGAGGGTACTTTTTTGGTGTAGCCGTGCTGCCACTCGACCGTTTCCATCTGCCTGGCCGTACAAAAACACCATCTCGCCTTGTTCCCGACATGGATACCGGGCCATTATGCAGCTTATACTACAAAGCGTGGCCTAGCGGTTCTAGGCGCTACAGTCTGGAAACGCGCGACCGCTACGGTCTCAGGTTCGAATCCTGCCTCGGGCATGGATGTGTGTATGTCTATAGGTTAGTTAGGTTTAAGTAGTTCTAAGTTCTAGGGGACTGATGGCCTCAGAAGTTACGTCCCACAGTGCTAAGAGCCATTTTAACCATTTTTGAACTACACAGCCTGAAAAACGCAAAGAACACACGCCACGTGGTCAGAGCAACTTTCATTCGTCAGCGCCATCCATCGTGGCAACGATGCATTTCTGCACTCAGGTTGATAGGACGTTTCTCCTCATTCACAGTCAGGAATCCGTCCCCACAGTTTGTGAGTTTTATTGACGTTTACCCTGTGTATACAAACTGGGTTGAACTGAGTGCGGAGGTCTGCCTTTGGCAGGGCAACAGAGCGGACGCGTCCGTGTTTACCGCGTGCGGAGCGCGAGCTGGCCTTATTTACATTGTGACGGCCGTTGCTTACGTGCCGGCTTACCGTATACGATCCATGGGGAACCGATAGCGTAAATCAACACTACGATTTACTTTCTGCAACGATTATGCCCGACCCAAATCACTCGAGGTGGAGCGTTTTCTGCGAGAAGAAGTGAAGATCCCGGCGACCGATATTATCGGCATACATTATATTATCGGCATACATTATATTATCGGCATACATTTGTCGATCGTGCGCAGCACGGTGTATGTTAAAATCATTAACGACGCGGCGCGCGAACGCATCCTACGTGAGAACAAACAGGGTCTCCGCTTCTGTCACACCGATGGCAATGTGGGGGCGGTAACCGTCGACCACGCGGGCTTAGGTGTGAGCACGAAACGCATTTTCAAATTGCCATTCGAACTTCCTTGAGAGGAAGTCGTTGCGACACTCCGACCATACGGCACAGTCCACAGCCACACTGTGGAGATGTGGAGACAGTTTCGGACATATCCTGTCCTAAACGGGGTCCGACAGGTCACCATTGATCTCCGAAGCCACATCCCGTCCTACTGACAGACCGGCGTATGTCGTGCAATAATTACGTGTCACGGCCAGCCTCGGACCTGTTACGGGTGCAAAGAAGGCCACCTTAGATTCGAATGCCTACAACGGCGTATTACGTAACTTACAGCTGCCGACGAACCACTCACGTAGCAACTTACAGTGCTACCGGTGACCTACGCCGCTGCTCTAGCTTCTCCTACCGCTTGGCAACGCCGCCCGAGCGTCACCAACGACGCCACCAACGAGCCCGACCAGACACCGAAGGAGAGCGCCTCAGACGGCCCGCCGCCTCGGCCGGCCGTCGACGCCGCTCCGACGATGCCGACGCAACCGGACGCTGACCCTGACCTCGGCAACACGATGGAGATCGACTCGCTCATCGTCCCTACGGCGGCGTTCCTGCCAGAGCAACATGACTCCCTTCCGTCTTCGGAACGGAGCGTTGCATAAGGAAAAAATGTTCTGCAAAACGTCGCAAGCGAAGGCGCCACAACGTTTTCGGCCAAGAGGAGACGCTGCAAGTCGAGGATGACGCAACCGTCAACCAGCACGACGCCCCAGAACCCGCTACTGCTGACGAAGACGTTATGAGCGCGGAGACATCGACCGGTGTGCCTGCGCCAATCTGCCCGACGCCCCATACGGACGCTGAACTAATTCATGGACATATCACAGGTGACACTACACCACGCACCATAACATCATCTTCTGTAGACAAAATGGACGATACACCGGTGCCCGCTTCCACGGCGTGGCACGAGGAGGGGGTCGAGGAGCAGGACCCGTTACGGCACCCAACGCCGTCGGGGCCGAACCACTAATCACACTCTCCCCAGCATTCCCTGAGGGCGAGCGGGATAACGTTCCACTGCGACGCCCTCGGCGGTGTGGGCCAGCCTCCAGCATTCCACCACCAGGCCTACCGGGTAGCAACCATCAAATCCGCCTTACGCAGGAGATGTTCTGGGATACTGATATTGATTTCACAATTCAGCAGGAACTTCACTTGGCCATTCTGCCGGATATTGTAACAGCCACGAGACAAATTTTAGCTACAGTGCGAGCAGAGGAAATTATGCCTCTGACATTATCTATCCGACATATGAAAAAGCAATGAAATAAAACGGTGCTAAATATTAATTATTTATATTATACTCTATGATGTAATTGGACATATCGATTGTATCATACAAAGACAATGATAATTGTAAATTACTTTTATGATCAGCGTTTGTCTTCCTTTGTTTTTACCTTTTGTTGCTTGGCTTTTGTAGGTTGCGGACGCCACACTGGCGCCCAACGTGAGATAAGTGTGTCAACAGTTACGGCGATTACTTTTGAAATAACAAAAAGTTTACCTACTATTTCCCCCCCCCCCCCCCCCCCCATGAACCATGGACCTTGCCGTTGGTGGGGAGGCTTGCGTGCCTCAGCGATGCAGATGGCCGTACCGTAGGTACAACCACAACGGAGGGGTATCTGTTGAGAGGCCAGACAAACGTGTGGTTCCTGAAGAGTGGCAGCAGCCTTTTCAGTAGTTGCGGGGGCAACAGTCTGGATGATTGACTGATCTGGCCTTGCAACATTAACCAAAACGGCGTTGCTGTGCTGGTACTGCGAACGGCTGAAAGCAAGGGGAAACTACAGCCGTAATTTTTCCCGAGGACATGCAGCTTTACTGTATGATTAAATGATGATGGCATCCTCTTGGGTAAAATATTCCGGAGGTAAAATAGTCCCCCATTCGGATCTCCGGGCGGGGACTACTCAGGAGGATGTCGTTATCAGGAGAAAGAAAACTGGCGTTCTACGGATCGGAGCGTGGAATGTCAGATCCCTTAATCGGGCAGGTAGGTTAGAAAATTTAAAAAGGGAAATGGATAGGTTAAAGTTAGATATAGTGGGAATTAGTGAAGTTCGGTGGCAGGAGGAACAAGACTTCTGGTCAGGTGATTACAGGGTTATAAACACAAAATCAAATAGGGGTAATGCAGGAGTAGGTTTAATAATGAATAGGAAAATAGGAATGCGGGTAAGCTACTACAAACAGCATAGTGAACGCATTATTGTGGCCAAGATAGATACGAAGCCCACACCTACTACAATAGTACAAGTTTATATGCCAACTAGCTCTGCAGATGACGAAGAAATTGAAGAAATGTACGATGAAATAAAAGAAATTATTCAGATAGTGAAGGGAGACGAAAATTTAATAGTAATGGGTGACTGGAATTCGAGTGTAGGAAAAGGGAGAGAAGGAAACATAGTAGGTGAATATGGATTGGGGCTAAGAAATCAAAGAGAAAGCCGCCTAGTAGAATTTTGTACAGGGCACAACTTAGTCATAGGTAACACTTGGTTTAAGAATCATGAAAGAAGGTTGTATACGTGGAAGAACCCTGGAGATACTAAAAGGTATCAGATAGATTATATAATGGTAAGACAGAGATTTAGGAACCAGGTTTTAAGTTGTAAGACATTTCCAGGGGCAGATGTGGACTCTGACCACAATCTATTGGTTATGACCTGTAGATTAAAACTGAAGAAACTGCAAAAATGTGGGAAATTAAGGAGATTGGACCTGGATAAACTGAAAGAACCAGAGGTTGTACAGAGTTTCAAAGAGAGCATAAGGGAACAATTGACAGGAATAGGGGAATGAAATACAGTAGAAGAAGAATGGGTAGCTCTGAGGGATGTAGTAGTGAAGGCAGCAGAGGATAAAGTAGGTACAAAGACGAGGACTGCTAGAAATCCTTGGGTAACAGAAGAAATATTGAATTTAATTGATTAAAGGAGAAAATATAAAAATGGAGTAAATGAAGCAGGCAAAAAGGAATACAAACGTCTCAAAAATGAGATCGACAGGAAGTGCAAAATGGCTAAACAGGGATGGCTAGAGGACAAATGTAAGGATGTAGAAGCTTATCTCACTAGGGGTAAGATAGATACTGCCTACAGGAAAATTAGAGAGACCTTTGGAGAGAAGAGAACCACGTGTATGAATATCAAGAGCTCAGATGGCAGCCCAGTTCTAAGCAAAGAAGGGAAGGCAGAAAGGTGGAAGGAGTATATAGAAAGTTTATACAAGGGCGATGTACTTGAGGACAATATTATGGAAATGGAAGAGGATGTAGATGAAGACGAAATGGGTGATACGATACTGCGTGAAGAGTTTGACAGAGCACTGAAAGACCTGAGTCGAAACAAGGCCCCCGGAGTAGACAACATTCCATTATAACTACTGACGGCTTTGGGAGAGCCAGTCATGACAAAACTCTACCAGCTGGTGAGCAAGATGTATGAGACAGGCGAAATACCCTCAGACTTCAAGAAGAATATAATAATTCCAATCCCAAAGAAAGCAGGTGCTGACAGATGTGAAAATTACCGAACTATCAGTTTAATAAGTCACAGCTGCAAAATACTAACGCGAATTCTTTACAGACGAATGGAAAAACTGGTAGATGCGGACCTCGGGGAGGATCAGTTTGGATTACGTCGAAATGTTGGAACACGTGAGGCAATACTGACCTTACGACTTATCTTAGAAGAAAGATTAAGAAAAGGCAAACCTACGTTTCTAGCATTTGTAGACTTATAGAAAGCTTTTGACAATGTTGGCTGGAATACTCTTTTTCAAATTCTAAAGGTGGCAGGTGTAAAATACAGGGAGCGAAAGGCTATTTACAATTTGTACAGAAACCAGATGGCAGTCATAAGAGTCGAGGGGCATGAAAGGGAAGCAGTGGTTGGGAAGGGAGTGAGACAGGGTTGTAGCCTCTCCCCGATGTTATTCAATCTGTATATTGAGCAAGCAGTAAAGGAAACAAAAGAAAAATTCGGAGTAGGTATTAAAATTCATGGAGACGAAGTAAAAACTTTGAGGTTCGCCGATGACATTGTAATTCTGTCAGAGACGGCAAAGGACTTGGAAGAGCAGTTGAACGGAATGGACAGTGTCTTGAAAGGAGGATATAATATGAACATCAACAAAAGCAAAACGAGGATAATGGAATGTAGTCCAATTAAATCGGGTGATGCTGAGGGAATTAGATTAGGAAATGAGACACTTAAAGTAGTAAAGGAGTTTTGCTATTTAGGAAGTAAAATAACTGATGATGGTCGAAGTAGAGAGGATATAAAATGTAGACTGGCAATGGCAAGGAAAGCGTTTCTGAAGAAGAGAAATTTGTTAACATCGAGTATAGATTTAAGTGTCAGGAAGTCATTTCTGAAAATATTTGTTTGGAGTGTAGCCATGTATGGAAGTGAAACATGGACGATAACTAGTTTGGACAAGAAGAGAATAGAAGCTTTCGAAATGTGGTGCTACAGAAGAATACTGAAGATAAGGTGGATAGATCACGTAACTAATGAGGAGGTATTGAATAGGATTGGGGAGAAGAGAAGTTTGTGGCACAACTTGACTAGAAGAAGGGATCGGTTGGTAGGACATGTTTTGAGGCATCAAGGGATCACAAATTTAGCATTGGAGGGCAGTGTGGAGGGTAAAAATCGTAGAGGGAGACCGAGAGATGAGTACACTAAGCAGATTCAGAAGGATGTAGGTTGCAGTAGGTACTGGGAGATGAAGAAGCTTGCACAGGATAGAGTAGCATGGAGAGCTGCATCAAACCAGTCTCAGGACTGAAGACCACAACAACAACAACTATTTTCCATTTCCCATCTGCCTAATTTTAATAAATCTGGATGAGCGAAGTGGGATTTGATCCGCCGACGTCTAAGAGAGCAGTGTGGGTGATGAAAGCGGGTTGATTATCTTATCGTTGTTGGTTTCGAAACACTCTGTGTTATTCAGTGGTTTGGTATTTCACTATTTTGTATATGAAAATGATAATTTTATTTTCCTACAATCAGTAATTACTAAATAATTTTTCTCCCGGATAAAGATTTGGTAAAGTTGCCAAAGAACTCCAAGTTAACGTTGTGTTAAAGTGTTGTCTGCAAGTTGTGTAACTGTCACTAAATCACAGTTCATACAACAGATTCTATTCAGCTATCGATTATGATGGAAACAGTTATCTTCAGCAAAATTACCATTAAAACCACTGAATATCAGTCGCGCACAATACTGACGTATGTTACCTTAAACAATATTCTCCACGAAATGGGTCAAATGGCTCTGAGCGCTATGGGACTCAACTGGTGAGGTCATAAGTCCCCTAGAACTTAGAACTACTTAAACCTAACTAACCTAAGAACATCACACACATCCATGCCCGAGGCAGGATTCGAACCTGCGACCGTAGCAGTCACTCGGCGCCGGACTGAGCGCCTAGAACCGCGAGACCACCGCGGCCGGCTATTCTCCGCAACTCGTGCCTAATTAATTTCTGCTCCAAATATCAGCAATGATAGTTTGTTGTGTGGATCATGCTATGAG
Source organism: Schistocerca gregaria (assembly GCF_023897955.1). NCBI lineage: Eukaryota > Metazoa > Arthropoda > Insecta > Orthoptera > Acrididae > Schistocerca > Schistocerca gregaria. The sequence continues at coordinate 900,432,838 of NC_064922.1, forward strand.
CACTGTTTTTTAAAGAACCAATCTGATTCTGATTTTCATGAAAGTGGGTTCGGGACCACCGGTGCACATTTACCGTTACACAGTTTTATTACCTTCGGCATTTATGTCCGCAGAGTTGCGTAATTTGAATTTGCCGCTATTATAATTGTTAAGATGGCGGCAGACAATTGAAAGAGACTTTCTGTTGTTGGAGCAAATTTCCTCTCAACAGGACAAGTGTTTGAAGTGCCTATTAAACTTTCATATTGTACACTATTTAGACTAATTTTCATCATACAAACGTTTGATACTTTCGTAAGAAACAAAGAAAAAAACGCGATACAAATCTCTATCATCAATGGCTGCGGTCCTTGCATGACACAGATAATGCTTATTGAGAGAGGAATTAAAGTTACAAATAATTATTCACTCATATTTATAACAATAATGAACTCTATTCTCCAGTAATAATTAACAAATAATTACAATTTCTTAACAGACCTCAGTTTGATATACGTCTAGCGTCCGTAACCTACAAAAAATGGTTGAAATGGCTCTGAGCACTATGGGACTTCACATGTACGGTCGTCAGTCGCCTAGAACTTAGAACTACTTAAACCTGACTAACCTAAGGACATCACACAACACCCATTCATCACGAGGCAGAGAAAATCCCTGACCCCGCCGGGCATCGAACCCGGGAACCCGGGCGCGGGAAGCGAGAACGCTACCGCACGACCACGAGCTGCGGATCGCAACCTACAAAAGCCAACCAACAAAAGTTAAAAACAAAGGAAGACAAACGATGATCATAAAAGGAATTTACAATCATCATTGTCTTTGTATGATACACATCGATATGTCCAATTATGTAATAAAGTATTATATAAATAATTATATTTATCATCGTTTTATTTCACAGTTTTTTCATATGTGGGATAGATAATGTTTATAACTGTTAGTGTTTGGCGTGCAGGTGACCAATCACAATGACATCGTTCACGCATTCGTCGAACGCTACGGTCGTACTTATAGTGAAGAAGATGCAAATACTGAAGCAGACAACTCCATTTTGCAATACGCCACGCGCACCCTCCCCCACACGGAGGCGGATGTTTTTACAGTGGCCAAGATACGAAGTCGACAACGCAATCGACAAGGGTGCTGTCAACACATCGCCCGGAATTGACGGCCTACCGATTGAGTTTTACCGTACCTCCCGGGACCTCATGGCAGCGCGGTGGACGACTATGTATCAAGAATTGAAGACATCTGACCAAGCAATCCCACCCGCCTCCGCCGACGGCATCATCATACCAGTCCAGAAACCAGCACGTGGTTCAATGGTCACGAGTTACAGACCGCTCACCGTACTCAATGCCGATTACAAGGTTTTCGCTCGCCTACTAGCAATGCGGTTCCGAACAATACTCCCTCATATCCTCTCGCCAGAGCAAACGACGCCTGGAGTACAGGTTAGCATACAGACTGCCACAGGGGAATGCTGCGACTTAATTGCGATGGCGGCGGCCTGCAGACTCCGTGCAGCGGTCGTCGCTATAGGCTTCGACAGCGCCTTCGATAAGGTGCGCCGTCGTTTCCTGTTTTCGGTGGCGGCCCGAATGGGCATCCCCCCTCCATTCCTCGACGTCCTCCAGCGTCTTTACAACAGCGCCAGTTCACGTGCCCAAGTCAACGGACGTTTAGAAGGGCCGGTACCCATCTGCTGTTCCATACGGCAAGGGTGCCCCCTCTCCACCCACCTGTATGCCTTTGCCCTTGAGCCCCTCATTGGGGTCTTGACAACCAAGGTCTCTGGCCTCACCCTACGCCAACACACTTTTCGCTGTCGGGCATATGCTGATGACCTCCTCCTTCCTCATTCGCTCCGGCTCTGAGATTCGAGCAGTCCTCGAATTGATTACCCGTTATGGGGCTGCCGCTGGCAGTGACGAGAATGTCGCCAAATCTTCTGCAATGCACATTGGACGAGGCCTCCAGGAGGGTGAAGTGGCACCCCTACCACTTGTGCGGACCTTCCACGGTCTCACACACAGCGGCAACGAATTTCCGCCGCCTGTTCAACGTCATCCGCATTTACGTCAGCTAGAACCTCTTGGTTCGCCAGGACACACTTCAACTCATTGAGTTTCTTAATCTTTATGCGGCATCAAATTTGGTCCACATCGCGCAAGTTCTCCCTTTGCCGACTGCGATTGGGAGCAACCTTCAGGTGGCTTTTAGCTATTATCTCACTGTTGGTTCCATATTTAAGATCTGTTATGAGACACTATCCCTGCCCCCACGGGATGGTAGCCTCGGGCTCGTCAGTGTCCGTATGGGAGCTGCAGCCTTGTATATAAGTACCATGAGAAGACAGTGGACCGGCTGGGGCACATCTCAAACTCGCAGCTTGCTTGAGGTCCTCCTGCCTGTTTTTACCTCACCACTGGTGACTGTCGGCCATATCGTGCCTCATTTGTCTCATATTTCGACCTTTTTCGTCGACTACAGTTACGTACATACCAGTCTCTCAGCCAGGAGTAAGGATTTTTACAGCCTGCTACGGCGCTGTGTTCCCCAGAATGTGATTGAGACCATACATCCCGCCATTCAGTGCCCCAATGTGTCGATTACCGTCCATCAGCCCATACTCCCTACCAACGTCCGGGCACTGTGGCATCACATAGTCAACAAAAAATTTGCCTCGAAACAGCGACTGCACAACAATGGTTTGTCAGATTCCCAATTCCGTCTTTGTCTCCTTTGCCAGCAACTGGACACTGATGACCACCATCTGACATGCGCCTCTTCGCAAGATGTCTGGCGCTTCGTGCAGCAAATCATTACCTGCTATCTCCGAGTGCCACCAGACACAATCAAACCTCGTATGTTTCTATACCAGGAGGACAAACATTTTCTCGCCGCCAAATGTCATGCTATTAGGTGGGTCAGAAGATGGGCGCTCGCTTATCTCTTTCATGAGGGACCTAAATCCCGCCTCGACATCTGGACCTATTGACGAACAGCCCACGCAGCTCACGTTACCGAACATCATTTGCTGACTATCTTCGAGGGGTCTTTGTTAGACCTCCATTAAGTTGGGCGGTGCATGAAGCAGAGGGCACCTCGCCCCCCCCCCCCCCTACCCTCCCTCCGATGGTGTCTGATTTCAAGCCGCCTATGATCGATTTATATTTTTTTTTCTCCGTCGCCGATGTGTTCCACATAATTTCATGATAATAGTGAATATTACAAAAACACAATGCAAATAAATAAACAACAACGCCTTCCACTTCTGTTGATTCCTGTGTCTCCCACTTCCCTAAGCTCCACACGCTCGGTGGATGTTAGGGAATACTGTGCCCCCGAGGCCCCACCGGTCCACTTAAAAAATAAAAAAAAATAAAAAAAATTATATATTCGGTTCAAATACATTCCAGAAGTATCCACAAATGTCAAGAATCATTGTACTGGAATGTTCTGTAACTTTATATATACCATATGCGTTCTGGACAGAGGCAGTTTGCTCCGCGCTCTTGTATGTGCAAGTGCTGAATAAATCTTCGTTGAGTGAAGTGAGTGTTCGCCATTCATGTAATTACACCTTCTTCTACTTGACAATATCCACTAAGGGTAACCGACGAAGCCGAAGTTGCTTTCAAAACAGAAGTTTTCCTATTAACTTAACTGAGTATTAATTTCGTCCTTTATACGGCTAAACAGAGGTCATCCTGAGAAACTTTGAGGAATTGTAGGACGCTTACTGGTTGGTAGGGGGGGGGGGGGAATCCTTTATTCTTAGATTCGTTGTGTACCATTGAGGAACGAGATTCTTTTACTCCCTTAACCCCCCCACTTTATTTCGATACGTTCACCGTGTTTATTCTCCACTTCTATTGTCCATCCTGTAACTTGGCGATGGATAGTGTCGATTCACGTAGCCACATTCTTCTAAGAATGAACAATTACGAGGAAAATAATGCCGTTTGTTCACGTAAGTTGGCATTCAGAGGCCACCATTGGTTTGTAAATATAAACCATTATTGACTTCGATTTTAGCTTTGGATAGGATGGCCGTTGCTTATGTATTTGAACCGAAACACGTCCTATGTATGAACAATAAAGCCAATCGTTGTTGTTGCGTGAAATGGTCAATGTAGAGACGAGATCTATTGTTGCAATAAATGTGGATTTCTTTTATGAAATCAGGAAGTTTCATGACTAGTTTCGATCTTTAACGGTCTTTTCACATCAAGGTATACGCAGAAGCGCCTAAGTGTCATCTGTACACTGCTGTGTATATTTGATCTGAAGATGAATGGTCGAAACTCGTTACGATATTCACCATTTGCGATCTCGGGTATAAAAGTCTTAAAAAAATCACCATTCATATAAACATGTCGTTAGAATAATCCCGTGACATTCACAATGCTTTTCGTTCTGTGCATTCCCAATCGTTCGGCAAAAACGTAAACACCATTCACCTAAGTCTCGTACAAGTGGTTTGTATGCATACACTTCTGTACATAAACGGCATTTTAGTGGTATCCTTCTAGTGAATCACATATCCCTTTGTCAGCCTTTGCTACTTCCCTTTGTTTCCTACCTAAGGTGTTACTTAGAACATGAATTAAAAGCCACTATTTACTATCGGGGTGAGAGGGGAGGGGGCGGCAGGACGTCAGCATTATAACGCGGAAACACGTGTAGGCATTTTCAGCAACCGAGGAGTTCAACCGCACCAGTGGAGAAATTTCAGCGCGTATAAGCTAAGCCGATTTTCTCTCTCTGCTTCTCTGACTTTCTCTCTCTCTCTCTCTCTCTCTTCAGACGCCTCGTTTAACCTCACCGGCATCGCCAAAGCGAACGCACGTGGAGATTATTTCGTTTGAAGCCCGTAGCACCACTGCAGCCAACGGGGAAATCCGGAAGTCTGGCGCTGGTTCATTAAATTTCGTGGCTGCACGGACGAGATTTCTGTTCCTATTTCTTTTTGCTCCTCATGAATATACAACGTGGAGCGGCGAACTGCGTAAAGGAACTCTGCTTTCATCGCTACGAAACAATGTACATCTGCGTAAGTTATCTCCCGTTGCTTCATGTTTGGAAATGCAGAACTGCGCAGATTTGTCAGAGGCACAATTATCCCAATGAAAATTATTGTCCCTTCAATTTGTGGTGGTCTCTCTTCATTCACTAGCTTAGCTGTCTTCCCACGAATCAGCTCCGCCGCACTCTGTTTATTTTAGGTGGTTTCTCGCCAGTGTCGACTGACAACATAAATAATAGTTTGAAACCAAATTTCATTTATAATGTGAACCGAAAAGAAGTTTGTGTACTGACACTCAGAGTTGGACAAAACATTGCATGAGAAAATTTATCGAGCTAAGCCAATTATCACTCCAGAAATGAAATTGAAAACACGTTGAGGCAGGTGAGGCAGTTAAGAGAAGCTACCCAAAATGTATTTATAAAGAGTAAACAAAATAAGGTGCGCTTTCTGATAAGTTGTAAGAGGATAATATGATGAAATTTCTCATGTACTCAAATAGTTTTCAACGATAATGATAGCAGTTATGACACAGACTTTCTTGCTTTTTTAACGCGAAATTCCGTGCTTCTCTGTGGTATTGGAAAGAACTTTCGACGACATAACATGTGCAGAACATGGTCAATAAGTAACAAGATTACTGGAGACCACTCTCTCGACATCAGGAAGAGGAGTGCCAGAATCGTCTGCCCTCAGGTATGGTTCGTATATGTTATCTGTGTAATCTGCCTATCACTCTGTTGTTCTGTAATTGTCGCGAACACACCACTGGCTCATGAAGCTATTTCAACTGTCAAACTATACTACAGTCGAGTGGGGACGTATATCCGTGAAGACTATTATAGACATATTTATTTGATGCAGTCTATTGTTGCCTTGTCTCTGTAAGAATTACAGGTGTCGTTCTAATTTCGAATATCTTGAGAACTGTTACATAAAACAACTGCTAAGTTTGATATTACATTATTAATCTGAAACTCTGGTATGATAAATATAAAATTGTATAAGATAACGATTTTGCCCCAGAACAACCCGTCGTTCTACATGCTGCGTCCAGCTTCCATAACTTACTAATGTACGTATGTTACAAAGTCAGTATTTTATGAAGATGTGTGATCAAGCATCTGTAGCACATCAAGATGAGAAACGAAATGAATTAAAGTTTATAAAAATATATCTAATGAAGTAGCCCGCATACCACAGATAGAATAATATACACTACTGACCATTAAAATTCCTTACACTACGAAGATGACGTGTTACAGACGCGGAATTTAACCGACAGGAAGGAGATGCTGTGATATGCAAATGATTAGCTTTTCATAGCATTCATACAAGTTTGGTGGCGACACCTACAATGTGCTGACATGAGGAAAGCTTCCAACCGATTTCTCATACATAAACCTGTAGTTGACCGGCGTTGCCTGGTGGAACGTTGTTGTGATGCCTCGTGTAAGGAGGAGAAATGCGTACCATCACGTTTCCGACTTTGATAAAGGTCGGATTGTAGCATATCGCGATTGCGGTTTATCGTATCGCGACATTGTTGCTCGAGTTGATCGAGCTCCAAACACTGTTAGCAGAATATGGAATCGGTGGGTTCAGGAGTGTAATACGGAACGCCGTGCTGGATCCAAACGGCCTCGTATCGCTAGCAGTCGAGATGGCAGGCATCTTATCCGCATGGCTGTAACGGGTCGTGCAGCCACGTCTCGATCCCTGAGTCAACAGATGGGGGCGTTTGCAAGACAACAACCATCTGCACGAAAAGCAGCATGGACTATCAGCTCGGAGACCACGGCTGCGGTTATCCTTGATGATGCATCACAGAGAGGAGCGCCTGCGAATGTGTACTCAATGATGAACCTGGGTGCACGAATAGCAAAAGTATTTTTTTTCGGATGAATCCAAGTTCTGTTCTCAGTATCACGATGGTCGCATCCGTGTTTGGTGTCATTGCGTTGAACGCACATTGGAAGCGTGTATTCGTCATCGCCATACTGGCGTATCACCCGGCGTGATGGTATGGGGTGTCATTGGTTACACGTCTCGGTCACCTCTTGTTCGCATTGAAGGCACTTTGAACAGTGGACTTTACATTTCAGATGTGTTACAACCAGTGGCTCTACCTTTTATTCGATCACTTCGAAACCCTACATTTCAGCAGGATAATGCACGACCGTATGTTGCAGGTCCTGTACGGGCCGTTTGGATACAGAAAATATTGAACTGCGCCCTGACCAGCACATTCTCCAGATCTCTCACCAATTGAAAGGTATGGTCAATGGTGGCCGAGCAACTGGCACGTCACAATACGCCAGTCACTACTCTTGATGAACTGTGGTATCGTGTTGAAGCCAGAGGTGGTTGTTCTGGGTACTTATTTCTCAGGATTTATGCACCGAAATTGTGTGAAAATGTAATTACATGTCAGTTCTAGAATAATATATTTGTCCAATGAATATCCGTTTATCATCTGCATTTCTTCTTGGTGTAGAAATTTTAATGGCCAGAACTGAATTATATATGATTAGTTCATGCCACACGTACATCGAAAGCATAGCAGCCAAACTTAACGAGAAACATCCACAAATCAGCTACGCCATTGAATATTAAGAAAATGAACCTATAAGCTTTCTGTCGCAACCAGCTCTAAAAATGATGGAGGACACATATTCGAAAAGCGACGTGCTTTTGCCACACCATACATCATAAATGACCTTAATTTCTTCTTCCTTCTTTGTGCCTTTTTCCTGCATCCTCACAGGATTGGCATAGTTATTAAAGGATTTGGTAGGGTAAGTTTAAGGGGTGGCCAGATGCTCTTCTGTCGCCACGCCGTTACCCACTGAGGCCGAATATTTGCATCTCACCTGTCTGTGTGTATTGTGAGTCGTGTGAAAATGAGCAATTGTTTTCAAAATGTTTAAGAATCTTGTACCTGAGGCAGAACTTGGGTCCTAGCGGGATGTGGGAAACCGCCTAAAAATCACATCCGGGCTACAAGGCACAATGACTCTCATCGTTAATCCGCCGTATGGTTGTATCCGGAGTCGGCACACCTCTCCATCCTGGAAGAGACGCTTCAACACGTACGGCTATCTGGGCAGGTTAATAGAAGAGTTTACATTAAAATCATGATTAATAGACCTTTAAAACTGTTCTTGACTGAACTCGAAAAGGTGCACGAATCAGACACCCACAAGCAGATGACACTGATACATGCTATAAAATGTGTAAAAATTTGAAAGTAAAATGCAACAACTCTCGAGAAGCAGACCTATACGTGACATTAACACGAAAGATATACAGGAAATATACTGCAAAAAAGTAGCAAGAAGCTTTCTTAAAACACAACGTTCCATTAAAAGCTGACTACGACATATTTTCAACTACTTCACATGAACGTACAGTATATCAGAAAGACAAAGTAAAATGTGCAGAGTGTGTTAAGTTTTACAGAGGAGAAGCTGGGTCCATTTCCATATATAGTTAAAGAAACTCGGAGGAACAAGTAATAAAACTTGGTTCGGTACGTACATAAATTATACAAAGCGTTAGTCACAAAATACAGTAACACACATAGAAGTAATGCATACTACCACACAGAGTCATTTTCTTAATATGCATGAGGATCTTAGAAAGTTCATCGCTTTATGTAGCCAAGCAAACTGCTTATCGAGCAAAACTCTTTTAAGATGCATAGTTTTTCGTAGAAAGATATCGCCACATACACGCTGGAACAGTTAAGCCGCACTTTTAAATTGGCCGGTGTGATCAGCCCACTAGCGAAGAGAAGAGCCTAGCAGCGCAGTTGGACTACATGCTGCCCTGTGTGTTTCTGAGCGACGAAAACCAACGCCCTCTGGTAGAATACTTGCAGAAAAGCAATACACTAATATTCAAGACTGAAGAAAAGTGTTCGAAATGCGAACTGCGAGATTCTCGTCCATTCCAATTTTACTTTTGTATATTGGTCATAATTTTACTTTATTTTGCAACTATTTCTCTTAATTCAATGACTTCATACCCTCCTGATGTATCACCTAAATAGGACGAACCTACCAAGCTTGCTCACACTTTGTATAATTCCTGACTTGTGTGTACTTTAGTGACCTCTGAAGGCTTCTCACAGCATGTGAACCGACATATTTGCTCTGCAACTACAATGGTATTGTATACACTTTTAGGTTCATCATATGTGTGTTTTATATTAGTTACGTCAGGTAACTTGTTATGACAGAGCTGAAGATGTTCGAAATTTGATCGAAACCGGCGATTAATGCGACAATAGACTGCAATAACAGTATTACATGTGATTTTAGTTAATGTATAATGTCGTCAAACTGTTTGAGCAGTGGTGGGATTCCACGTTGAAACGTGCCAAGTCAACTTGATCTGTCGCTGAAAAAAAAATATTTAAAAAATTTCAAGGACTTGAAGTGTGGGGAATAAAAGACGCCAGCGAAAAGGAACAGGAAATGCTATTAGGAAAAGCAGCAGTACGCAGCACTCACACGTCATTGCAAGGCAGCTTGAATGTGGAAATGGAAACGAAGTCCCATGCTTCTTTACACAGCGTAGGGGAACGATGTGGGAGACTCGCACCGCCGTACTAGGCAAGGTCCTAGTGGAGGTGGTTTGCTGTTGCCTTCCTCCGACCGTAATGGGGACGAACGGTGATGACACAAGAACACCCAGTCATCTCGGAGCAGGTGAAAATCCCTGATCCCGCCGGGAATCGAACTCGGGGCCGCGTGCTGGGAAGCAAGGACGCTACCGCGAGACCACGAGCGGCAGAAGAATGTGGGAGTAGCAGTGTTCTGCGCACAGTACTATCCAACGCATTACATCCTTTCCTAATTTCGCTCCATTAAAAGCTTCATGGAAATGACTTGCAAAATAGGTTACAGTTTTCCGAAAACTACAAAGTGCAGGGATGTTTTTATCATGAATTTGTTTACGGATGATGCATTTCTTACAAAACACGGACGTATTAATCTTCACAACATGCTCTAGTGGTTAGCTGACAATCCATGCTGACTGAAAGAAGAACATAAGCAACAATCTTAGTGCGGATCTGTCAAGGATAGCGCAGTTGGTTCATCTTTTATTGACGGAACCGCCACCAGCTACAAATACCTACCCTTCCTAAAAGATTTGCTTACGCAGTCAATGGAACTCATCCCACCGGGCGTGGCGCAGTCCGTGGCGTTCGAGCATGCCGGATTCCAATCCACACAAGTAATTAGATGCATTCATAACCCTTTAAGTGTTAGTGATATATACCACTGACCTTAAATGCTCTTTATTACTTTATTTTGATGACAATCGAATTTATTGGTATTAATGTGTTCACAACAGTTTCTCTGATAAGTATGAATACCATTTATCTATTTTTAAATCATTAGACATGAGATATCAGCAAACAAATGAGTAATGGTGTGAACATTTAACGGTGGTCTTTAAGGCAACTTTCTTCAGAAGTAATTTTGTGTTTAGTTAAAATTTGTTGCCTGTGGATTTATTCTTCTGATATATTGATAACTGTATAAACGGCGGTACGTGTAATTCAGAGAAACATTTCCTACATATAAAGTATAAGATCAATACAGGATTCATGTGTCAGCATAATTACATATAGTTCTCTTCCGCGTCGTAGAAGTAAGCCAATAGATTATTGTGAATTCAATTCCTAGTGACATCCGACGTTACTGTTTTATGCTGTGAAATGCTTCTTCTAACGAAGAATAGACACTGAAGACAATATTATTTCACAAACTAAACTAAACTATTAGCCGCTGAAGTAATAAACATTATTTCCGCTGACGGTCCACATGTAGGATAATTACTGAAAATATGTAACATGACGAGAACAGATTATGTTCACACTTGAATGTAATAGACATACCATCTACCCATGTATGTATGTTTTTATAGTTAGAGGTATCATACTGACATTAGTGAACATTTCATTTAGATCTATTAGGCTCACTTCATGGACGTGACATGTCCATGGAAGATGAAGTCCTGGTGGGTCATGTAATGAACCGCTGGGATGAGATACAGAGGAACATGCAGAATATTCAGCATTTGGTAGGCGACATTGATGCAGATGATGTAGCTACTGTTTCTACGATTTTAAACACTGTTATAGTAATTGATGGTAGTCTGAGCGAAACACTGTCAGATGGACTGGTTGGTGAAACGTCTAGTACTGATTCAGCAGATAGCGTAGACTTGTTTGCCTATGCCTGCAGAAGCAGTTTTTGAATGTTTTTTCAAACCTACCAGTGAAATTAAGATGTACGGTTTTGTGCACCTGGTTTATTGGTATGAATTTTAAACACTCCATGGACTTGGAAACAAATAATGAATTGAAGAGGTCTACTGATTACTATTCCTAAAGAGTAACTACTGACAAGTATTTCATTGTTCTTTTGGCTACGCCGTTTTGACACTTAAAGGCTTAAAAGTACATTTGTCTATGTTGAATCAGTTGTCTGAATAAAACAAAATGGCTTGGCTTGTACACTCATTGGATGTAACAACTTTTGTCTTTTGTCTGTGAGGAAACACCGATGACTCGCGAATACTTTAAGTGCTTTATAACATGGACATACTTTGCAATAAGTCCATATAATTTCCCCAGAATGACTCTAGAGGATGCATCAGTGCTCAAGCTAAAGGTTGTAGGATATTTAAAGAAGCAGTGTGAAAGTGTGTGATTATGATGTTTTTAATTGTTATCATCTAAATGGGTAGCAGCGTGTGCAATCTGTGGTTCTACGCTATGCACACGATTTTAGGATTCAGTTATGTAGTTGAAGTCTGTCCCCGGAGTGACCTAAATACTGACACCTGTAATAAAATCTGCCCACGTTCTATGTACCTGCTAAGAGATTTACGAGCATGAGATGGACTTATATCATGTTCTGTAATGCGGCAGGACTTTTAGTAAGTTGTTCAAGAATTGTAATTTATCGTGAGCGAGTCTGAAAGGCGCAGGTTTGAGACGACTTCCTCCTAGCAAACTGTTCGGAGCTCCTACCAGAAGCTCTGTGTGTGTCACCCGGCTGCCTACCTCGAGGCGTGTCATCGCTTACTCTTCTCCAGTCTCAAGTAAGCGGCGCTAGGAAAACCTGTCAGTACGTATCGACGAACACCACCTCCATTTTTGCTGTCTTCCTGAGCTTAACATCGCTAAGTTATATGAGTGTTCGACATCTGATTCCTAGATATTCATTGTAGGTATCGCGTTCTATTTTACCATACAATTTCGAGTATGGGACATGCATCTGATTTGATTAGTGTCATTTCCCCATGTGCAGACACTGCGATATTTTCCCAGAGTTAAAACTCACGCTCACCCTTTTTCTCCTTCTTACACAGAAAATTGGTTACTGTCTATCTGTCGATCACGCAGACGTATTAATCATATTTAAACTACCTTTCGGTACCAGTAACACTCAATACAGTTCCGAGAACACCTAAATTATGCTTACAGTATTCTTATTTATTTGACTCCAGACTCATCACATGTATTCATTCGTGTGAATATGAATCCAACATACACGTGCAACTGTAAGTGTTATCTATACGCCTAATTATACAAACAGTTATTGGATGACAGCTGTACATATAGTTCATAGTCACATAACGGACTTTACAGCTGACTTCTTGATTAAGCTGATCCATCACACACACTGTGTAATTTGCTTATTATCCTTTGAAAGCATTATTTGTAAGAGCATTTGTGCTATTGCTGATGTCGTTTGTCTCCTATCTCGGTAGAGAAAAAGAAAGTGCGTAAAAGGCTATGCAGGATAAGCATAAAGTCATTCCAGGTTACAAAAATTTATTGAGAAGGAACTGTAATAGACACAGCTATGTGGTTTCTTGCAAATGGTAGCTTAACGCTAAGCTTTTTCTGAATGCACTTTCACACGTGGTTCGCTTGTTGCCGTAGAATGACTAAGTGATACTCAGTTTCACTCCATATCTTTGCCAACATCTCTTCAGCATCTCTTATTCGGACTGTATGAATTTGCACGCCGCCTGCTGGTGGACTGAAGACTTTTCCATTAACGTAACAGCACAAAGAAAAAGAAAGGGGGATCTTGACTAACGAACGTGATGGCCGCAATGCCGGGCCGTCGCTACCTATCAATCTGTCCGGAAAGGTTTCATCCAAGAACTCGAGAGGAAATAACCCGCTCTGTGGCGGTGAATCGTATTGTTGAAACACAATTAATGGCTGAAATTCCTGTGACTGAGGTTCAGTTCCTGTAACTGAAGTATATTCATAAGCATTCATGAGTGAAACTAGCATTTTCAGAAACCACATAGACATGTGGAAGTGTATAAATAAAAAAATTCGAGTTAAGCTAGCACTTGCAACAAACTGCTTAAATTTTTGTAAAGTAATTCCTTAGAAATAAATTATATCATTGTATTTTGATTAATACTGAATTAACTAATGTAACAATATTAACGAATAACATCACCAATGTTCATCACAGAAAGATTAGATTGTCACCAATTGAAAACAAATACCGCATTGACATTTGGGAGGGCACCCATACTAAAAGTGTTTTGCTCACCCTGTAATTTTGTGAGTGAAATGTGTACTTTTATTTGTAAATATCAATGATTTATTTCTTGTACATCCAGATCAAAAACTTATAAGCAGTGATTCGGTATGATAAATATTGTCACTCTGCAAGGGACACCATTTAAAAATGTACTTACTTATGTTTCAATCTGGTCTTTTGCTAGAAATGAGGTTACATTAAACTTCTTCCTAATCATCAGTGATAACACAGATACCGTTGTTTTTTAAAATAAATGCTTCACACAGATGGAGCTGTTGTCTGATGTCGGAGTGCTAGTCCAACACACAGTTTCAGTTTGCCAGAATAATTTGAAAGCAGAGCACTTTTTGTTAGTGAAAGATTCGTTCAGGATTGGCGACGTTCGTTATTTACAACGTAAGTAGTAAGTACGCCATGTTACTCTAAATTCATAACTTGACGTTCAACTAGGCCTAACTCTAAAACTGTGAACATGTACACGTATAACACCGGACTTCACAATAATAAACATTAAATATCGTGTAGTTGGATAGTCGTGCACTGGCGCTGTTTACCTGCTAATTTACATATGTGCCTAAAATTTATTGGACGTGATCAAGAGCGTGAAGGAGGTAAGTTAGCACGAAAGGCAAGTACACTTTCTTCTTACTGATCCTTTTTTCAAATGTCTTATAAGCTGCCGTATCTGCCGTATTAACTGCCCTTATTCGTTCTAAACTTAGATTAATCTAAGTAAAATCGTTTCCACCAAATTAATAGTACTATTAGTATAAATATTCCTAAAAACATGTTATCACCTTCAACAGCACAATAACAAAATAACAGTGGATTTTTCGCATTATTTTCAAATTTCTTATATTTACAAGCGTCTGATGACTATGGCACCTCATTTTAACGGCATATTGAGATCCGTTTGCTAGAATGTCTCCCACTAAATACAGTTCGTACGTTCCTTATGCATGGCGTTTGGTTATTAGGTGACGGCCAACACAACTCGCGCTTTTCTCACACGACATCCCAAAAACCAAGGATGAAGACTGTTAGGCAGTTGCAGTATTTACTGACTGGATTTGTCGGTGGCTTGTAACTGTGTTTTGGGTTGCCACTAGGCTATGAGCTGCATACGAGGTATCCTACGACAACATTCTACATCAGTTACAAATCGACGAGTCGACATGTAAAAATATCTACGTGTAAAAATTTGTACGAATATGAAATGACACTATCACAGAGGTTTAGTCCCAGGTTCATTTGTAGGCTACGGAGTTAATACAAAAAGTCATCCTAGAATATTGCTCAGGGGTATAGGACCACACCAAATATAATTACGTGGAGATATTGAACATACAGAAGCAAGGGCAACACGAATGGTCACAAGTTTCTTCCGGGAGAACGTCATTAAGACGCTGGAAAACCAGAACTAGCACATGGCAACTATCCTGCAAAACCTTATTAAATTTCGAAAAACATTGGAACCTAAGACGATATTACAACCACCTATTTATCTCCCCAGAGAGGGCAGCAAACACAACATTACGTTGATTATAGCGCTCGCTGAGGCATTTAAGCGATCATTCCTTCTACACTTCATGTCCTGTCAGCACTGGAAGAAACCTTTAGCCTATACATGGTATCAGCTGCCATATTCTTCACAATGGTGCTCACAGTGTAGACCATTTGTATGAGACTGAAACTTGGTTTAATTCTGATACTTTCAGTCTGTTACATCCTAACAGCGACCCGATATGCTTTTGAAGGGAACGCACTAAGTATACACAGTCAGATGACTTGTTTGTAATATGTAGTGAAGAGCAAGATAGTGCATAACGCTCTCAATCAGAGCGAAGCCACGCTTCGAATTCTGTAGGAGTTTCCAAAGGGCGTGTTATTTTGTATTTGTAAGTATAATATTGTGATTTTTAATACTGTCACTGACGTCAATTTTCGAAAATATTTCCGCCACTGAAGTGAGAAGCCAACAGCACAGTCTAGTGATTATTTAATGATCCCTGACGTTGTTGTGCAGGCGACGGCGTTCTTAATGTAACTCATTACACAAAATAAATTTAAAGTAAAATTCTTTTAATGCCTATAACACAATTTTCCTATTAAATTAAAGTATGGTAATTAGTTTCTGTTGCTTTACTACCAACTTCAGATCCTCAAACAAGTGAAGGAAAAGTAGCCTAGGAACATTTTGTACTTTCAAGTAGGATATAAAACCATTGTACAAAAGGGAATCCAAAAAATGTAATGGGGAGCCAGTACCAACAGTAAACGTACACATTTGACAACTCCAGTTAACAATGTAGTACGAAATAAGTTAATGCTTATAAGACAAAACCACCTGTCAAAATGTAAAAAGAGGTGAATATGTATTGGAAAGCATTATTAACTGTGGTCTTGTATGAGTTAAGCTTTACCTTCATTTTAGTCCTCATTATTATGTTCTTTTGCAGTACACATACGATACAGATTATTATTTATTGTGCCAATGTTAGTAAATGCAGGCGTCACCGCACCGTCCCATGGCCTTATTGGCTACTTCGGTTGGCCAGTAGGGGCCCTTGCATAATTCATTTAGTTTGTCGTGTCTTTTCAGCCTAGTAGGCTCACAGCATTTTCCTTATTCTTCAGCCTGTGCACATTTTATAAAGATGACTGTTTCACGTCCAAAGTAGGATCATCTTTTGTAGCACAGAGTATTTTACTTCTCTGTAATTTTATGACTGTTAATCGTACAACTTTATTTATAAAACTACTGCGGACTGTTTGTTTTGTATGTTCACAGCTACAGAAAATATGACAATTTTTGAAACCGTTGCATGTGCTGTTTTCACTATAATAACTGCTCTGCAACTGCGGATAATGAGTATTTCATGCAATTTTTACTCATGCTACTGGCCATTTTCCTTCATTATGACCGTCATCCTGCGAGATTATAGTGCGTTATTCACATTTTATCGCAACGCTGTACTTCGATGTTTTTCATCATTTGACTCTCACGTACGATCTGTCTGTTACACATAGATCATTGCCAGTTAACTATATAAGGCAGCTTCCATGTCTTGCAGTTTTTAACTTCATTTACCAATTATTGTTATAGTTTAGATGTATTTGGACATGGAATCTTTTTGGATTTTATTCTTGAATTATAGCTAGTTACGTAAAATTTGCCTCCTACATACAGCATGTTGCCAGTTAACTATGCAATATAGCATCCTTGCTTTGTAATTTTTACTTCATTTCATTGTCATATTAATAATTTTAAATTTCTCTTTAACGTAGATATAAATTTAATATTTTTGGTCTGAAATTCTTTTGGCACTCTACTACCTGGGTTACTTACCACGAAGCTTTTAAACCATATACTGTCATCGCCTTGGTATTTCGAATGCATATCATTGCATGACTATAGCTTATGATGCTTTCAAATGCACATTCACCGCTTTTTGCATTTTGATCGGTATGTCATCTTGCACTAGTATCTATTGTTTCCCACATAACCGTCATCTCTATATTATATTGCTTGTATCTTATATTCCTATCTTCTTACCTTTACCACTCCTCTTGGATGAGAAGTTAGTGAATATGTCTGATCTGCCTCATGAAAGATCAGTTTGGATTTCGTACAAATGTTGGAACACGTGAGGCAATACTGACCCTACGACTTATCTTAGACAATACATTTAGGAAAGGCTAACCTACGTTTCTAGCATTTGTAGACTTTGAAAAAGCTTTTGACAATGTTGACTGGAACACCCTCTTTCAAATTCTGAAGGTGGCAGGGGTAAAATACAGGGAGCGAAAGGCTATTTACAACCTGTACAGAAAGCAGATGGCAGTGGTTGGGAAGGGAGTCAGACAGGGTTGTAGCTTATCCCCGATGTTATTCAATCTGTATATTGAGCAAGCAGTAAAGGAAACAAAAGAAAAATTCGGAGTAGGAATTAAAATCCGTGAAGAAGAAATAAAAATTTTGAGGTTCACCGATGACATTGTAATTCTGTCAGAGACAGCAAAGCACCTGGAAGAGCAGCTGAACGGAGTGGACAGTGTCTTGAAAGGAGGATACAAGATGAACATCAACTAAATCAAAGCGAGGATAATGGAGTGTAGTCGAATTAAATCGGGTGATGCTGAGGGAATTAGATTAGGAAATGATATGCTTAAAGTAGCAAATGAGATTTGCTACTTGGGGAGCAAAATAATTAATGATGGTCGAAGTAGACAGGATATGAAATGTAGACTGGCAATGGCAAGGAAAGCGTTTCTGAAGAAGAGAAATTTGTTAACATCGAGTATTGATTTAAATGTCAGGAAGTCGTTTCTGAAAGTATTTGTAAGGAAGTGAAACATGGGCAGTAAATAGTTTAGACAAGAAGAGAATAGAAGCGTTCGAAATGTGGTGCTACAGAAGAATGCTGAAGATTAGATGGGTGGATCACATAACTAATGAGGAGGTATTGAATTGAACTGGGGAGAAGAGGAGCTTGTGGCACAACTTGACAAGAAGATGGGATCGGTTGGTAGGACACATTCTGAGGCATCAAGGGATCACTAATTTCGCTTCGTCCTACTGGTCTCACGTGTTCGTATTTCGTTCTATTAGCCTTCACCGCCGTCTTTTCTATTTAAAGTCGTAATATTTTGTTATTAATCTCGAATTTTATGTTTTTCTGAAACTTATTTCAATAGTTTTAACCACGTGTTACTACGAACAAATCGAGTATTCAGTTTTTCCTATTCATTATTTAACCGGCACTGTAGCATTTATCTCAATATTTTTCGAACGTGTGTTTGGTTACTTAATCAAATTTCAACCATTTGTGATAATTCACGTGCTTACTACCTTTGTGAAGTTACTCAAGCTCGTATACTCTTCCTTTCGTTTCTGAGTGTGAACATTTTTCCGGTTACTTATTACATCGCCTATTAGCGCTTGTTTTTTTTTTATTGTCAACATGAGGTCAGTCGGTTCGAATTTCTTTTCCACAATTACGTGTATGTGGCGATGGTGTGACTCCTTCCTAGCTGCAGTATTTTCTGTGGGAGTCCAGTTAAGAGTGTGCTAGTCCATTCTTGCCCCTCTTTAAATTTCTTGTGTGATTCAACAACGGAAATAAATGTTTCAGTGTACAATTTTTCGACTTGTCTCACCACGTAGTTTATCCCAGTACACTTTACCTGAGCTTCCTTACCGCCATACTAAGTATTACTAAAGCGCATCTACATCTACATCTACATGGATACCCTGCAAATCATATTTAAGTGCCTGGCAGAGGGTTCATCGAACCACTTTCACAATTCTTTATTATTCCAGCACGCGGAAAGAATGAAAACTTATATATTTTGGTACGACCTCTGATTTCCCTTATTTTATCGTGGTGATCGTGCCCCCCTATGTAGGTCGGTGTCAACAAAGTATTTTCGCATTCGGAGGAGAAAGTTGGTGATTGGAATTTCGTGAGAAATTCCGTCGCACCGAAAAACGTCTTTCTTTTACTGATGTCCAGCCCAAATCCTGTATCATTTCTGCGACACTCTCTCCCGTATTTCGTGATAATACAAAACGTGCAGCCTTTCTTTGAACTTTGTCGATGTACTCCGTCAGTCCTATCGGGTAAGGATCCCACACCACGCAGCAGTATTCTAAAAGAGGACGGACAAACGTAGTGTAGGTAGCCTCCTTAGTAAACCTTTAACATTTTCTAAGTGCCCCCTATTGCGCGATAATACAAAACGAGCTGCCCTTCTTTGCTCCTTTTCGATGTCCTCCGTCAGTCTTACCTGGTAAGGATCCCATGCCGCGCAACAATATTTCAGCAAAGGACGGACAAGTATAATGCAGGCTGTCTCTTTAGTGGGTTTGTAGCATCTTCTAAGTGTTCCCGCAACAAAGCACAGTCTTTGGGTAGCCTTCCGCACAACATTTTCTATGTGTTCCTTTCAATGTAAGTTGTTCGTAATTGTAATACCTAGGTATTTAGTTGAATTTACGGCATTTAGATCAGACCGATTTATCGTGTAACCGAAATTTAACGAATTCCTTTTAGCACTCATGTGGATGACCTGACATTTTTCGTTATTTAGGGTCAACTGCCACTTTTCTCACCATTCATATATCTTTTCTAAATCATTTTGCAACTTATTTTAGTCTTCTGGTGACTTAATTAGTCGTCATCTGCAAACAACCAAAGACGGCTGCTCAGATTGTCTCCCAAATCGTTTATATAGATAAGGAACAGCAAAGGGCCTGTAACACTACCTTGGGGAACGCGAGAAATGACTTCCGGTTTACTCGATGACTTTCCGTCAATTACCACGAACTGTGACCACTCTGACAGGAAGTCACAAATCCAGTCACATAACTGAGACGATATTGCATATGCACGCATTTTCACTCCCAGCCGCTTGTGTGGTACGGCGTCAAAAGCCTCCCGGAAATGGAGAAATACGGAATCGATCCGAAATCCCTTGTTAATAGCACTCAACACTACATGTGATGGGAATATGTCTTACTTTTTTGCTGAGGTTTTAAGTTTTTTTTTTTAAATGTGCTGAAGGAAGCAATGATTTCAACGTCAAAGATGAACGGTGAAAAGAGAAGAGTAAAGTAAGTCTATATTTCCTTCAAAAGAGTAATAATACACAATCGAGTGTGGACTGTTATGACTCAGTTTATCCTATTTGCTTTCCGACGAGACAGTCTTATGGCTGCATTGATGATCTCTAAGTCGTCTAACATGCAAATTGCTACTAAAAGCCGGCCGGTATGGCAGAGCGGTTTAGGCGCTACAGTCTGGAACCGCGTGACCGCTACGATCGCAGGTTCGAATCCTGCCTCGGGCATTGATGTATGTGATGTCCTTAGGTTAGTTAGGTTTAAGTAGTTCTAAGTTCTAGGGGACTGACGACCCAGCCACACACATCACAGTCCACAACACAACAGCTGCAACTGAAATAACTTGTGACAAATATTGAGAGAAAGAGGAAGAGCCGTGCATGAAAGCAGCAATCGGTTTGTATTGCCGAAGTAATTATAACAAGCGCACGCAGGTCCTCGCTGCACACCTTTTCAAGAAAATTAATGTCATGTGTTGCTTTACTTTACGATATGGAGAGCTATATTCCGATGGTGTGACTGCCTGTTTGTTTGCGTGTTGTCTCTGAGCTGCTATCAGGTTCAGTAAGTCGCTATCATATTCACCAAATAGGTTTTACATTTTCTATGCCTTTCCATATGTATGTTAACGAACTAGTCATTGTACTGCGGCGGTGAGAGTAGTAGGTGTTTTGAGGTACCTTAATCGGTTTGAACAATTAATGCTTTTGTCATTTTGAAAGACAATAATATGTATAGAGTTAATGCGAACATCATACTCATTTCAAACTCACACTTTTCAGAAATTTGATCCACTGAACTACTAATTTTATCAGATAGTAGGAGCATGCGCCCATGAAGTGTAGCACATGCTCACTTGGAAGTAACTAAACTATATATTCTTCGTTCTGAATCCAAATCAACTATTTCATTGAAAACCATTTATACTCTTAGAAGATGATCACAAAATACCACTCTGAAGTGGTAAATTATTTTCAGATCGCAAGTGGTGAGTTAGCTCATGAGTTTCTGGTTACTGCTCATAATATTTACTGGATTTGCGCTGCTATGGTTTGCAAGGTCATTTCAACGACATATTACAAAATATATGAAAACATAAATCTGAGTTTTGTTTATTGCTTGTTAGGGAAATATTAAATATCCTTAATAGGACTGAAGTTGAATTGAGCAACGGGATTATTTGTTTGAAGTATTCCAAGCTTTGTTTTCATTTACAGTTTTTACCGTTTACAGCTCCCTCTAGAATCGCAGAAGTTATTCCGTGATGTTTCAACACGTATCCATTCATCCTGTCCCTTCTTCTTGTCAGTGCTTTCCATACATTCCTTTTCTCGTCGAGCCTTCGGAGAACCTACTAATTTCTTGCCTTATCTCTTCATCTATTTTTCTACATTCGTCCACAGCACCACATCACAAATGCTTCGATTCTCTTCTTTTTCGGTTTAACCACAGTCCATATTTCTGTACGATACAATGCTGTGCTCCAAAAGTACTTATTGGACATAGTGAGCACAAACTGTTGCAGTTGGATCATACGTAACAGCCATCCCTTCACTATACAGACATAATGAAATATGTATTACCACACAATAAAATGTTGCAGGATCATTGTTATCTCATTTGCATCTACATTTCTAGGGAACATAAATATATCCTTCCCAGGGCCAGCTGCTTTGAGTTATCCCGTGCTTCTGTAAATACTTCATGTAGGTGTTTTGGAACCATGACTTATTAAACTGGTGATTCGCCAGCATTGAATCTGTCAGCACCTGTCAAACTGAAACGTCCCCTTAGAACAATTATACATGACTGTGCTTAAACTGACACACAATATTTTTTAGCGCAACGCAATCTGACTTTTAATAATCCCTACAAAAGAATGGCCCTGACTAACAATAACCTATACCTTTCACAAATCACTTACCTCACAAAAATCTTCGTTACTCAAGCTACTGCAATACAGCGAGCGCCACCACTGCCAGCTAAGTGAAAGATTCAAACTACTGAAGGCACTAACTACTGATAGGCATAGTTAGCAAATGAAAGATTTTGATAGAGAACAAACGATGTATTTACCTTAATAGTGTTCAAAAGTAATAATATATACATCAGTTCATAACATCCAGTCTTACAAATTTCACAACTTCGCCATTTCTCTCCCCACATCCACCACCGCTGGCGGCTTACCTCCAACTGCTGCAACGCTAAGCGCTGTTAACATCCAGCAGCCCAACACTACAATGGCAGACAACAATGTAAACTAGCCACTGGCTGCACACAGCACAGCCAGTGATTTTCATACAGAGCGCTATGTGGCGTTACCAATAAGAAAACCTACTCAGCCTACTTACATAGCCCCCTGGCTCCCTACAAAAAATTTTACAAATTTTTTTGGGCAGTGGCCAATACAGATTTGAAAAAAAATTTCATAATTACAATCAAATGCACACACTTATTGATACAAAGCTAAAATTTTCCTACAGTCCATAAAGACAGTCCTGATCGTTCATCACAGTAAAAAAGCACTGTTTTTTTCAAAGTCTGAGCAGTAAAAGAAAATGCACACAGAAGTAGTGGATTTCCATGCAGTCTTGAAGGAGTACTGTTGTCCTTCCAATGGAAAGACAGTGCTGACTCTTGACATGCAGACAGGTAATGGGCCGCAACAGAGCAAACCCACAGCAGAGTCAGTCGAAGTTTTGAAGAATATTGGTAGGTAGGTCATCACAGAGTAGACTCACTGTAGTCCTGGTAGAGATCATGTTACTGGTGGGCCACTAGAGGTGCAGACCCACTGCAGTCCTTGTAGAAATAATGGTAGTGGTGAGTCATCAAAGGTGTAGAGCCACTGTAGTCCTTGTATATATGGCTAGCAGCTATCCGTTGCAACTGTGCAGGTGCACAATCACCATAGAAGAGTCTTGTGGACAATATACCAAGTCCATAAAGCACCACTTGTGCACTCACAAAAAATTTTGGCTACATGACCTTAGAACCAGCAATGCTGTCATCCAGTCCCTTGCTGAATTATTGACACACATGCAAATGTTATTAGTCCCTACTTCTCACATATTGTCCATATACTATGACCAACAGAAACATGTGCAGTAAAATGATACTTAATTTGAAGAATTGGTGTCTATACAATAACAAATTTGCAATATAAGAATACAATTACAAAGGTACAAAATACATCATTAAAGAACATAACAGTACAGATAACATTTGTAGTAACACAGGCTTTACAAATGAATAGAAATAAACGTATACATCAGTGTTACAGGAATTATGACATAAGTAAATACATAAAAGATCAGAATAACTTTTGAAAAATCAACTTCACACATGAGCATTAAAACAAAACCGAATAAATAATGTCTAAACATCTTAACGAAATAAATAACATATTATAAATGCCAATTATATTTGAGGATAACAGCATTCCTCATCATAGTGAATGTAGCTTAGTATTAGAAGAGAAAAAAATTCTATGAAACAGTACACAGAAACAGGAAGAAAACAAATACACAAGGTTACACAAACACATAGTGGGATAACACAAGGGAAGGACAGGGTTTTTTTTAGTGCAGTGTTCTGCAAACAAAACTTTCTTTACTTCTTGGAGATCTCCTTTCGCTCTTCATTATTTCCAAAAAGTCCTATCTATACCTGCTTTCTGTACTTTTCTGTATAATTTCTCAATGCATTTCTTCCAATTCACCGGAACTCATTCTCTTACATAGTCTAGCCCATCTTAAGCTAACTTAAATCTACTGAGCTCAGATGCATAAACTAAGTGACGAGGCAATGCAGCAGCACAAATCAATTAATACAAACAGCAACGACAAAAAAATGGAAATTGGCAAAGCAAGCTACAGTAAATCTAAATTACCAAGCAATGCAACATTACAACTAATATGAGCCAATGTGCAGCAACAAGAAAAAAAACAGTAGTAAAACTGGCTTAACTGAGTAATACAAAGTGAAATTTAGTAGCACTATACCTGGCAAGCAGCAGCAGTAAATGCAATAACTTATATCTAATCATGACAAAGCTCAAGCAGAACAAATATTACAGAAAAAGGGCCATGATTAATACCTATGTCACATCTTAACACTAGGGTGATGCATCACCTTAACTTACACTACTAAAAAGTTACCAGTTATTGACAAAAATTATGTATATAAATCCTGTGAAGGGAAATGTCTTTTTGTGGTCCCTAGTTTTTTTTTTTTTTTTTTTTGAAGTAGATGATAAGATGGTTATTTACTGAATGTGTAGGCATCAAATATCTATATTAGTACAATTCTTAAACTTTATTTTAACCAATGCTGCAGTGCAGCTAGAAACCAAATATTAAACAAAATGAGTAATCTCTCAACTAGAAAGACAATAAACGGAAAATGTTTCTCATCATTTCATTAGGTATTGTAGTAAATATCATAAATTAAGAGCTCCACAGTATAATCACATGTTTTCAAGTTTGAGCGTGTCGCAATTGCGATGCTTTCTACAAAGGAATGTCAATAGCGAGGATAATGGCCTTTTTTTATCTTCACCTGTGCCTCAGAAAAGGTACACACTAATGCTTTTTTCAAGGCGACTGTCGCGCAGCTGGGTGCCCACAACGCATTACCTGCAGGTGGTCACTTAACTTTCTTACCGACATATTTACGACACCAGTTTGCTCTACAGTGAAAGTCTCATATAAAAATTTCAGAGGTCGAGAATTTGCGTTGCAAATCTATAGAAACAAAATCCTGTAAATATAACAGTGTCCAAAAAATTTTCGCCGGCATTGCGATACATTCACGCATATACACACATTTCATAACTCTTAAAGTACGATTCTCGGTTTCCAACATCGTTTTTCACAACCAGAGTCGCTAACCACTACTCATTATTCTTTGGGTTATTACACATATACGTATTCGTCGACATTCTTCAATATTTCATCATTGTAAATATGCAGCATAATCAGTTTCCTCCTATAGCATCAGCTTCTTGATCATAAACATACCTCAACAGCATAATACACATCGTCGTCGTAATAATATCATAACATCTCAGTCAATTCTCAAAAACGTTGTAGCTTCCTCCAATAATTTCAGAACCTAAAAAAAATTCTCTGCTCGTTTCAATAGTGTCATCTACCTCAAACGTAATTTAAAAATCATGATCTCATACCAAATACATCATTCAAAGCTCTCATAGTATCACAATGGTTCCAAAAAATTATGAACAGTTCACAAAGTACTGACAAAATACAATTTCAGAAGTGTGAAGTTATCCAACTGTGTAATTATGTAAACATCGGTCACTGATGTAGTAAAATAAATGTCTGTCTCTCTCAGTTAAATAATCAGATAGCTATGTAATTTATGTGTTAGGGAAATATGGAACCAATGTGTAAATTTGTATAAGCAAATACCATATTAGCCAGGGCTCCTTGTGCTTGCCAGACACATGGTACACAAAGTAATCGTGTACCCCCTTGAGGATTAATGTTATTATACGCTCATGTGTTACAGATTACAGCAATGGAATGAAATGTATCACGGAAAACTTTCTTTGTAATTCAATAATCTTTAAAAATAAATGTTTTAAGTACAAAATTAATCACTCAAATACGTGTACTGTAGCGCTAAACTGTGCGTCTTGTTGTAAGATAATCTCTGTGGAAGTGTCGTAGTTATCGTCCTCCGAAAGCTAAGTTCTGCAGAAGTCAATGTACTTACCTCACGATAAACAAAAGTGAAATGCTTTGCGTATAGATATCGTAGTTACTACGCTTATTGCCGTGATGAAGAAAGTACTGTGCTGTAACGTATTGTTGTGCTACGGAAAAGGATGTTTCGTTGTAGCTATACCACAAAAGCTACTACTAAAACATGTTTTACTTTCCAGAATAATTCAGAAAATTGTGCAGATATAAAACAGATACACCGCAAAAGCAACAATGTAAATTGTGTCACACATTAGTAGCGTCGTGATATAATCATATAGCTTTCAAAGAAACCAAATGCTAAGTCATCTTTAATCCCACAGAAAGTACTTCAAATAAAGAATGTCTTTTCAAGTAAACCAAAATGTTGCATGAATATCTCATTAGCAGTGCCGGTATATGTTCTAAGTATGTTAGCCTGATAGTCGTTACGTAATTGTGGAACTAACAAGCAAGAATGTACAAATAACAACACTGTGTCGTCTGTTCACTACAACAATGCATTCGTAATTTCTGTTTAAAAATTTCCCTAGGTTCTAGACTGGATAGTTAACTTCAAAACATTGTTGCATGTAAACAGTTTCTTAGTGTGACAAATTGTACTAATAGCGTGAAGTGAAAAGTTTAATGTCAAAGACTAAGTTAAGAAAACAGATTATCTTTCAATAAACGGTTTTACATGTGAATTGTGGTGTAATCCTTTACCTTTCCTCAGTACGCAGTAAATCAACTTGAACGCAATTATGCGGTATATGTCGGTAAAGAATGCTAAAATTTTTCTTAAAGTTAATGTCTATGTTATTTTTCTCTGAGCCAGCCGACGCACGCGGCTGCCTGCCGTGCGAGTCATTGTCTGTGTCTTTGTTGGGGCGCGTCGATATTAGGATTAGGAGACCTAACTTCTACAAATTCATCTTGTCGAGAATGACCTGCTCTGTTTGAATCCCGCCAGTTCTGATGAAATTCAGGTTGTCGTTATGTCGGTAATTTACATCGTTTCTTTTCTGTCTGTCATGTGGTGAAGAATTTCTCCTGGAATCGTACATGCGCGGTGGACCGTTGCGTCTTAAGTTATTCTGTCTCCCTTGATAATAATTGTTTTGGTACCCATATTGTCTGTTTCTATGTTTATCTCTGTCATACTCATTACTACAGAAATGCGATCTTTCTCTGTAATTATTACTACTCTGCCAACGGTTGTCATACGGGTGGTGTCTGTTTTGGTCACGATTTACGTTGTAAGAATAGCCTTGTGGTGTCCATTTATTATTTCTGTCATCGCGGGATTGTGACGGATGTGACCTGTAATTGTTGTGCTCCTGTTTTCGCGTTCCGCGATTGTTAGTATCAATTTCCAATTCTTGTAAGAGTCCCTGAAAAGCTTCAATGTCGTCTTTGCAACGTCCTGCCAAAATAATATGTCGTAAATGTTCAGGTAATTTGATTAAGCAAATGCGGATGAGTTCTGAGGGGCTGTAAGAGTTTGACAGGTACTGATTCTTTTGCAACATGTGTTGAATTTGTTAGTGTAATTGATGCGTATAGTTAAATAATAACAATGAATGTACTCTTTCCACCTTCCCCTACATCTCTTACAACTGGATTGCCATCTGAGCTGTTGTTGTAGGAACCAGATGACAAACCAGTATTAAGCTAAGATTGGAAAGCTAAAAGGTGGAAGGAATAATTTAATTACCATCTCGGAAATAAATAAGGAAATTAAATTTTTGTTTTCTTGCAAAGACGTCTCTTTTGCCGTGGTACGTCTCATATCCTCCTGCAATGGTACACGCTACCGTAGTACGCTGCTAGACGTGCCAAAAGCAGTGCAGCTCACTGACGAAAGATCAGGTAACTTTATCTGCTCGAGTAGGTAATTGAAATGGAAATGAACGTTTGGCGTCATTGGCCGGGATGCCCCTTACGGGGCTTTGGTGCAGCTCTTACTACATTCGGCGCCACATTGGGCGACCTGCGCCCCGGATGGGGATGAAATGATGATGAAGACAACACAACACCCTGTCCCTGATCGGAAAAAATCCCTAACCCAGCCGGTAACCGAACCCGGGCTCCTTCGGACGGCAGATTGTCACGCTGAGCAATCAGATATCGGGGCGGACGAGTAGATAATTAAAACTTCCTGGCTACTGTGGTTGACGGGAATTCACATGGAAGATACATACGCGAGTAGTTTAGTTATCCGAGAATTACGCCAGCAGAAAACAACTGGTGTAGTGTTATAGGCTGTGTAACACGGTGTGACGGAAGAGTGCCAGCAGAGCTTTAAGTGGCTCGGCACGGCGCGGACACTGTTAATCAGCGTGAGCCATCCCGGATCAACACGGCCGGCAGACGTGCGTGTCACGCAGATTGGACTGCGTGCCCGCACAATGCGGCCGGTAATTGGAAAAGCCGGTATCGGCGGCCGGCCGGCGGGGACTCCCCGTCTGCTGCCAGCGGCCGGCCCTTTGTTCGTAGCCGCTCCCCACCGACAACACTTATCGAGATTCGTTCAGTCCGCTCCTCGGCTGTCCTACCACTCCTGCTATGCCGGCCTGTGACCTCCTGGCTGGGGAGTGCAGTTCTTCAAACAGAAAATGCTCTGGGGGTGAAACTGTGTCCAGCTATACACGTCGACCCCGAACTCTATCGACAAAATTTCAGAAGTATTTTGTGAATTTTGTATTGTTGGGGAACCTCGGTTTCCGGTGGCTTGTTACAGATGCCATCAGATACTAATGGCGCAGTTTTGTTGATACAGACATCCTGTTTCTTGCCATCTGTCTCATCTGATTACAGTTGAGCAATTCATTATACTGGCTGCAATAATGAATTTCTGGCCTTGCATGGTTTTTTCCGGGAGTTTTCCTTCAAAGAAGTTTCTTTTTCTTTTTTTAAGTGGTGTATTAATTTAGTTTTTCCTCTTTGCATTGTATTAATCAATGCCCTTTCCTCTTGAATCTTGTAGCGTTGCTCCGGGGGGGGGGGGGGGGGCGAAAAGGAAAAGAATTGTTATTTTATATTTTTTTAAAATGTCGAAAAAGTGAATATTTTCGTGGGCCGCTTGGCAACAGAAACAGGGATTGATTACGTTATTATAATAACATACGTTGAGCATTAAATACCTGAATAAGAGAAACATGATCCTTTCTGTGCATTTTTATATTCTCGATGTACTAATACCCGGAAAAACACTAAGGGACCAGAAGATTTATAGACTTTAAAACAAATGAAACACTACACAATTAAAAGAAGTTGGTTCAGAAATAATAGGAAAACGATAATGTTCCTTCTGCCTCATGCTGTGTGCGGCCCATCAGCGTGATCGTAATTTCTGGTGATGAATTAATACAAAACAATTATCAATTGAGCAAATGAGAAAATTGAAATCATCAGGGATAATTTATTAAAATAAGCACACTTATCTTTAAAACACCTTTTTTAATACTACGTACCTTTTCATATTAAATTACAATAGATGACCATTGTGATTAAATAATTTATACATAACAGTCAAAATGTCCTCTTGATGCTGTCTGTTCGTAATCAATTACAAGAAACTACAAGTTTTCTGATCAGAAAAAATAACAATTTGTATATTCACTCAATATTTTTACATATAATATAAAATACAGTAAAAGGTGAGGCGCCAAATGCCTCATTTGTCTTGAAACAACAGAATTCTTTTTTTTATATCATTAATCGATACATGTACATAGAGATTTACAGACACCGCGCAAGAACGGCAAAGGTAAAGAATAATAGATTCTGCCGCTGCTATGCGATGGTTCATTACTTTTACTTTACAATTGTTCGAGAACCTTATGCTATCAGGCATGTACTATTGAGCGTATATTAATGTTTGTTAGGCGAAAATTACTAATTTTTACCAAGGAACATGACGTAGAAAGTTTTTGATTTAGCCCAGACCAGCGGCCATCCGGAGATTTTGCTTTCTGTAGTTATGTCACAGTGTATTAAGCAAGGTTTGAACGAAGAACCAGAGCTGACACCCAGACAAACTGTACGAATCGATTAATTCATATTGCAAAAGATTTTAATTAGGCTCAGATTAATGCTCAGCTAATGGCACCATTTCTGTGTTCACCGTTCTGTTTTCCATGCATAGATAAAAACTCTTCAATAACTCCGGACTGTATCGAGACTGATGGCTCAAATTTTGTCCACCAGTGTACTGGACCTTGGTCTAACACAAAGTTTCATCGTTGGAAAACATTATGCACCGTTTGGATATTACGTACAAGAAACATATTTTCCTGCGAGGATTTTAAAACGCGTCACTTCTGTACTTTAAACATGCACAAATCGGCTCAAACACTGCACAAAGATAGATAAATAGATAAAATCGTAATGAATTTTTTATCCAGTAATCCATATCCGTTATCGAGATACGATCGTTTAAAGTAGAGCTAAATGTTGCATGTAAAATTTCTTCTTGTGTGAACTGAATACTCGGAAACGATTTCAAGTGAATAAAATAAAATATATTGTTAGGTTATCATTGAAAAATCATTTTCAAACATCTAGCTCCATCCGGATTTTAGTGTAAACAATACGTTTTTATGAGTTTTTATGCGCGTTACTCTGTGAAGATAATACCAGAGGCTGATATACATTTTTTTCCCTTTTTACTATATTTTCTTTCACTTCCTTCCTGCTTTATTTTCACCATACATTGAAAAGGATATTTCAAAATGAGTTTTGTAAATTTAATTCTTTGTATAAATATGTTTCTGTCTACATAATGTAGTTGTTATGAATGTCATTCACCATTTCTGTTTTGTTGATGTTGCATACTTTCTTATTTGTTAACATGTTATTTAATTAATTTTCTATGGACTGTGTACTAACTGTGTACCTCTGTTACATCTTTGTATTTCTCCCAATAAATTGTGTTCATAACTGCAGATTTAAAAAGCAGCGATGATTGTTTTCGAACTCGCAGAGCACCTATTAATTAAGCAATATGGATCCAGCATTTACGAATCAGTTGCTTTTATAACAGCAGGGACAACGGCAGCTTCCTTCATTTCTAGGTGACATTTACGACTGAGAATCCTAAATACCGCGCCTCAGCCACCACTTAACTGCTATGAAGTTCAGATCCACTCCACCTACCCCTTGGATCTGGGGTGGAAAACTACCATGAGAAGGAGCTGCACCGCACGCTGCTCACATAAAACAGAGAACTGAGCAGTTGCAAAGTGGGTGCCATTGTCTGGTCAGTGTCTGGTCTTCCGAAGGCCTCTGATGGCAAATATTTGCGAAAGAACCCTGGTCACCTTCGCCATTTTCGTGGAGCATATACGGCACATAAACGGCAGTTAGAGTAGGAGGCCATTACAATGAGCCCCGTCGTGTGCAAGAGAGATCAGCTGAAGCCGATGTGGAAATGCTCCCTAGGGCCAGTTGGGGCCAAGGTAAAAATACCTTGTTTGTCGCCTTCTTCATGTGGCACATGCCTCACTAATCGTAGGAGTGTAAGAGTTCTGGGGTGTTATGCCACTCTTGATCCATTTTAGGAAGGAGAAGCATCTCGCAGGGAGAGCCTATCCTTAAGGAAAAGAACGTTTTGAGAACATTGTCATTGCTGATAAATGCTGTGGCAACCTTCACTTAATCCATTTGGCTACTGTACAGAGAGCAGGGTGTGGCCTTTTCTGGGCCGCAACCAACGCAGCACTGAGAGGAAAATAGTTAATGGTCAATGGAGAATCATAATCTAGCTGAGATATAACGACATCCTATGTGTCAAATTATGGACCTGGGCCTGCCGGGAGTCAGGATGTGACACAGACATTGGTTTGACGTCTTGTAAGTGATGTCGAATTTACATGCCGATAACAATAGCGCTCACTGCTGCAGCGTTCGTGCTGTTATACCCGAGAGTCTTGAATGTGAAACAAACAACGCAGTCGATGGCTAGGGTCTATTAACACTTGGAATGTACACACTGATCCACGCATATGACAAGCAACATCTCGTTTTTAGTCTGGAAGTAGTTCCGCTGGGGAGCTTTGAACGTGTCTGAAACGCCGCAATAGGATCTTTGTAGCCATTAACAGATATGTGGGATAGCATCACGCTCACCCCATACTGTGAGTCATTCGTGACAGGAAGAAACGGCTTCCACATAGAAAATGGGATGAGCCATAGTGTCAAGTATAGGGCTCGCTTAAGCATGAGAAAAGCTACATTGTGTTCTGGAGGCCACTCCAATTTAGCTTCTTTCTTCTGGTATCCCTTGAGGATGTTTCCCGACATGGGGAGTGAAACTGCCCTAATAGCAGATTTTTTTTCTTAAAGGACTGTAGTTACTTAAGTTTATGATATCTGGGCGTGTTCTCTACGGCACGGATTCGCTGTTTGATAGATGGATATCCTGCTTGTTGATTATAAACCAGAGGTTTGAAACAGAGTACTCAAAAATTTGCGCATCTGGAGGTTACGTTTAGGCCTGCAGTGGTTAATCAAGAGAACAAAGGTTGCAAGTTCCGAAGTTGTTCACGACGCCTTTTTTTAAAAAGCTTTACAAATTTCAGCACCTTTCCCATGTTACAATTCTAAAATATTTTGAGTCTTAACGTTTACTCAAGTATCCTCAAATTCGTTTTTTATTTTTGTGTAGTGTCATGGTGTATAAAATTTCAGTAATTCACGCTGTTAGACTATCTACACTTTATCCCTTCACCTTAATCTATGGTACTAATTTTTAAACATTCATGGTGGTGTCTGTTTGTTCTATATCGTGTCTCCCTACCATTTTCGCGCAATGACGCTCTGAGCGTGTTTTTTAGGGAATTGACTAGTTTGAACCTGGGACCTGTTGCTGGTAAGGAGACGCCAGACCACACATGACATGTAGAATTCAGAAGAGTTCAGTGAGACTAGCGATGATATAACCACATACTTAATGATTTCAGCGTCAGCTCCACTGCACTCCCTGTAAAAGAATCTTAATACTAACTAAATATAGTGGAAAGGGTTCAAGGCTTTCCTATTTTTAGTTAGCTGGTAAAATAACGTCGAAAAAGCAGTTAAGTTTAGCATTGAAAATTTTATTCTACTCACAAAATATTGTTTATAAATTGCACTATTGATAAAAGGAAATGTTTTAATACAGGATGGTAAAAACCAACTGCGTTCAACAAAAATGTGAACGAATATTCCCCGAATGGGTTTCCAAGTTCTACAATGGATCGAAGGATGACCTATGCCATATGACATCTATAATCTAGGTTAAATTTAAGTTTCACAAAAGAAAAAACTTTCAAAATGGTCTACAGTGACCCTCAATTATCTTTAATTACTTATCTAACCTGTCGTAAATTACAGTGGCTGATGTGGCTTCTCAATAAGTATAAAATAGAAAAATCATGGGGTTTACTTCAAGTGACAAATGTGAACACCATGAGTTTTAATTAACGATCGACACTAGTATTACGCAAAAAGGGGGTGTAACAGATGTGGCTTCTGCAGTTCTGAGTGAAGCCTTATGCGCTCAAAAATGCGGCATCGCGTGCGTTCATTTCCTTGTCGGTGTTTAGGCAGCGTCAGGGCGGCAGCGGCCGGCGCAGCAGCCATCCAGCTCGCCGTCTCGGAACCAACTCTCTTAGCTTCTCCTTACTACAATTTTACCGAAGTTAGTTTAAAAAAACTATCTGGCTATGTTTTCATCTGTCCAATCAGGGTCTCAATGTTAACCTTAAGCTCCGCCTACAAAAATTCTGTCTATCCAATGAGAAACGTTATACTTTTCGTGGTGGGGCAATGTTTTTTAAAGTTTGCAACGTAACAGAGACGCTAAAAAGTCTCACGCTAAAACCTGTTGCTGGTGTGGTCCTTTTAGCGTTATCGTGAGATCTATACTGTTCTTCTGGAGGGCTCTATCTTTTAACATGGGCTGGAGGATTGTCCTAATGTAACAGACACGCGAAAAAGTCTCAAGCTAAAACTTGCGGGTGGTAGTGGCCCTTTTTGTGTTATCGTAAGATCTAAAGTGCTTTTCTGGAGGGCTCTAGCTTTCAACATGGGCTGGGGGTGATCCTTGACGTACCTGAGACGCGAAAAAGCCTCACGCTAAAACGTGCGGGTTGTATAGTCGTACAGGTAGGCTCGCGGCGTGGGTGCCCAGCCCCTCCCTTATCTAGCTTAACACGGTTCTGCTCTCGGCTTCTGTCCTCGTTTCTCCCCTCGGAACTGCGTCTGCCTCGCGGTGGGAAGGTACGACATGCATTTAGGCATTCTTGTGTTAGTTTGTGGCATTCCATTTGCTCACTCGTTACTTGTGTTTACTTTGGTTAATTTAATGTCATGATTTATTCGGAGCTATGTGACATACTACTGGATTTGCTTATCATGTCAGGGTTTTCATGTAAGGTGTTGGATTTGCCTGACACCTTACAATAACATAGGGTAAGAGGCCGGGGTTGCCGAGCGGTTCTAGGCGCTACAGTCTGGATCCGCGCGACCGCTACGGTCGCAGGTTCGAATTCTGCCTCGGGCATGGATGTGTGTGATATCCTTAGCTTAGTTAAGTTTAAGTAGTTCTTAGTTCTAGGGGACTAATGACCTCAGATGTAAGTCCCATAGTGCTCAGAGCCATTTGAATTTTTTTTTTTTAAATATAGGGTATCTGGCTAAACAGGCAGAAACCAAAAGGAGTGTTCGTCAGTAACAGTTCCCAAGGTTTCAGATGTGACGGTAACTGCAGGTATGCCTCTTACAAAGCAACCTTAGTACGTCAGCATCTAGTACCTTAGAAAATATATCTCCCCGGCGCAGAATAGAGAATGTATCGACGACAACAACAGCATTAACTGCTTCAAAACCCCCAAAAAATCCGAGAGAGCTATCTGGTTTCTTCAATATCACGAGAGCCGAAACCCATTGGCTTGATAACGTGGCGAAACAAACACTGTATCTTTTGAGAGATACATAGGCGAGAGAGTGTACCTCTAAATTGCTACTAGTGCTGTTTATGGTAGGAACATTGTTTCCAGAATGAGATTTTCGCTCTACAGCGGAGTGTGCGCTGATATGAAACGTCCTGGCAGATTAAAACTGTGTGCCGGACCGAGACTCGAACTCGGGACCTTATGTCTTTCGCGGGGAAGTGCTCCACCAACTGAGCTACCCAATCACGACTCTCGTCCCGTCCTCACAGCTTTACTTCTGCCAGTACCTCGTCTCCTACCCTCCATTTGCCAGCGAAAGGCAAAAGGTCCCGAGTTCGAGTCTGTGGCTGGCACACAGTTTTAATGTGCCAGGAAGTTTCATGTCAGCGCATACTCCGCTGCAAAGTGAAAATCTTATTCCGGAAACATCCCCTAGACTGTGGCTAAGCCATGTCTCCGGAATATCCTTTCTTTCAGGAGTGCTAGTTCTGTAAGGTTCGCAGGAGAGCTTCTGTAAAGGTTGGAGGGTAGGAGACGAGGTACTGGCAGAAGTGAAGCTGTGAGGACGGGGCCTCAGTCATGCTTGGGTAGCTCAGTTGGTAGAGCACTTGCCCGCGAAAAGCCGGAGGTCCCGAGTTCGAATCTCGG
The DNA here is from genome assembly GCF_023897955.1 of Schistocerca gregaria. Classification (NCBI taxonomy): domain Eukaryota; kingdom Metazoa; phylum Arthropoda; class Insecta; order Orthoptera; family Acrididae; genus Schistocerca; species Schistocerca gregaria. Next base: position 900,468,381 of record NC_064922.1, read on the forward strand.
TCCGGCACACAGTTTTAATCTGCTAGGAAGTTTCAGGAACATTGTTATTATCAGGAACATTATTGTGTTTTGCGTGTGAACATTTTTCTGAATATAACTCAATACTTTTATTTAAAATCATAGTTCCTGATCCCGCTAAGCAAACAGAGAGTAGAACTATTTCTTTTAGAAAGAAGAATGTAGACTTGCAGACTGGAAATTATGGTCAGTATGTTCTCCTTCGCTTTCTGGCTGACCGCAAAAATAGTTTTTAGGATCTCTTAAAAGACGGCGAGCAATAAAATGGTTCAAATGGCTCTGAGCACTATGGGACTTAACATCTGAGGCCATCACACACATCCATGCGAGAGGCAGGATTCGGACCTGCGACCGTAGCGGTCGCGCGGTTCCACACTGACGCGCCTAGGACCGCTCAGCCACAACGGCCGGCCGGCGACCAATATTTCTGTCTCACAGTGAGACAGGTTAAATCACTTCGAGGTCCTCCAGCCTGTCTAACCCCACTTTAACTGCGTCAGGTAGGACGACAGAGATTAGATGCGCCCGCGGTAAAAGAAGCACGGACCGCGATTTAAATGAATTTTCAATGCCAAACGCATGGCCCGATCTAACCCAGGAGCGAACCGATCCGAATATGAGGCAGTTAAATTTTCTATGTCCTATAACGGAATCTCCGTGTACAATAAACACCCATTTCCGTAATGGAGAGCAATCTGTATGAGTGCAGTAACGGAAGTGACAACTAACAATGAAACTTTCGTCGAAACGTTTTTATAAGAGAAACTCCTTTCATGCGTATTTCATGGCCACTGTATGCAGTTACCATTGTATGAACCGGTTTTAGTGTAGAGGAACCTGAAACAACTCACACAGTACTATTAATGGTAGAAGAGGATGCGCCTGTACCCCCGCAAAACGGACCTGAAAGCTATTCACTTGTAGCGTTAATAAATATTGTACAGGTTTACCCCTTTACGGATACGTTAACGTACATCGACGTGATTGGCCAAAGAATGACGCAGCAGAAGAAAACCCCACTGGAAGCCGTCATGGTGCCTATGCTGCCGTGTGGCAGGTGACTGAGAAACAAGTAGCTGATTTATGGGGAAAGCAGGAGCGCGGGTTTTAGTGGAAATACCGCGGGCACGAGGATAAACAGCACTGATTGAAATTCCGTTCAGACGCAGAATTCGTAAAGTTGTCGGAAATTGAATTATGAGAGGCAGAATGTTCGGAAATGAAGTTTCGCTTCCCAGTGCGCTTGTGCCTTTAGCCTCTTGTGACGAGAAAAAGGACGTCGGCGAGGACTAGCATATTTATCAGGGGGGGGGGGGGGAGGAGGGGGTTTGGCGTTCATGGGTTATCCTTTTGCTTTTATCGAAAGCGTTTACTGCCTTAATGATTGTGACGAACGGGCTGTGTGGAACGAGCCTGTGTGAATTCGAAAGCCTGAGCTATTTTAAGTATCTCGTGGAAGGAAAGATCTGAATGCCTTAAACGCTTTACTAAAAGCGCTGTGCTCGCACTTACTTATCGTCCGAATACTGAAGGAATCATGTAGTCGGTATACGATTTGCTGCATGTTTGTTTTGAGCACACAAGGAGAACGGCGGCTGAGAATCTGAAGGTCAGTGATCCAGTCTTTACAAGTTTCTGACCGCCGTTTAGAATGCCGGTAAAATTCCAATCTGGCGAACTCCATGCGGGACTGGTAGTCATAATAATCCGATATCAGGTTACAAAGTCCTTTGAAAGGTAAAATATCTGTATTTGTCTTGGGGGTAAATTGTGGAGCAATACTATAATCCTTTCAACATAAGAATAAACGTGACGTAAACAAACACAAACGCGGTGACTGATCAGAAGCCGTTGCACACGTATACTGGTGTTGTTGCACTCTTGGAAGTAGGTCCTACTTATACATCATATATCTTATTTCTAAGTTACGTCAAATGAAATTTTAAGATTTCAAATGTATTAAAGGCCATCAACGTTTTTCTTAATTACGCTTTATTTACGTAGTTTTTATTTCAAAAATCGTGTACAGTCACAGCCTCAGCAGCGTTGTGCTCGAATAGTTTCGCTGTTAATGCGCAGTATGAAAATGGCTGAGGCTGCTTCCTGTTTCGCAGTGAAACACGCGCGTAGAACACGGTTAAAACGTGCCGAGAAATAGGTTGTTCTTAATATTTTTCATACATTTAGGGAGGTAATCGGCTTTGAAGTTTTTACGATCTTGTATGCAATGCACGTAAATGTCTACGCACCACGGTATGTAGCGCACTCGGTAGCCTTTTGGGATCTGAACAATATATGTTTGTTCGTGCCTGGGGTCAGATCTCTCCTATATCGATTTCGTTTTCCTCGTTCAATTTGAAATACCTACATCTCGTAATTGTAAAATTCATAATCATTTTTATGAATAATGCACGTCTTGTTGTTTTTAATTACATATTGGAATCGAAATTCCTGTTTCCATTACAAATACAAATTCTTAATTATCGTTGTTTTATGAAAGACTGTTCATTAAAGTTGTTTAAATTAAGAAAACATAACAAATTAATTTTTTGAGGCAAGAATGCAAAAGCAAATCCTCTTCATTTGGACTATGTCCGTCGTTTTATACCATAGAGATGGATAAGTATCGTAGAAACATGAAAAACCATCATTTTCGCAGCATCGACCACATCATACAAATGCCGCATTTTTACATTTCCTACTGTACCATTACAATATGAACCCAACGGAACTGATCTGGAGCCAAGCTGCGGGATTTGGTCCGAGAAGTAACGAGACTGTAAGCTGCCAGACGTATTAGAACTAACACACGTCACTGTCGAACGTTCGCGAGAATACAGAACGGCTCGCCATAAGAGAAGAGAAACTGCTGGGCCAGGTTGGCTCCGTGTATTCTGTTGCTGATAGGTTCGTTATCAACGTAGCAGGTGACACTTCCAGAACTGAAATGTATTTCTCTCATTCGGATAAGGTAGCAGCTAAGAGATTACCAGATGACTGATTGTAAGTAATACCTTCATGGGCTTTATTATTTAACTATACAGTTTATCCTTCAGTACTCTTTTTACGTTACTCACATCTTAAGTAGAAAAATTACCTTCTGGTTAAGTCAGGAATTTTTATCATTCATGTTTTTAATTACAATTCTACGTTAGCTAAAAACGATAACGTGTTGCGATTTTAGTCTAGTCGTCTAAGTATGGTATTGTCGGCGATTTCCAGTGTATTATTTCATTATGCTTCAAAATTAAATGACATTCGAAGCTGTATTGTTCCTCTGCTCGTCTCTTTTTACGCGTGAACTGCAGCTGGCCACGTCACTGCAGTCTAGCTGTACCAGCTGACCGGCCAGTGATGTCCAAATTAAATGCGCCGGTAAAGCTGTTGTCCCGTATTATCGATGTGCACGTAACGCACAGCACAAAACGTACCCTTCTTATCGTGCTTAACAGTACTCGAGATAGCTTGTCTGCGTCCCACGTGAAACGGAAATCCAATGAGGTTCCAGGAAACGCGGAACAATACCTAGTGCAATGTATACATCAGGTTTATTCTTATGGTGAACGGATTATAAAACACTGTGTGAAGATCACGAAAGGATAAATGATCATTTTCGATCTGAATCTGCTATCTTGTTAGCAGTGAAGTGATGGCTGAGACGAGGTAAATACAATCCCTATAAATGGCTCTGAGCACTATGGGATTTAACATCTTTGTTCAGCAGTCCCCTAGAATTTAGAACTACTTAAACCTAACAAACCTAAGGGCATCACACACATAAATGCGCGAGGCAGGATTCGAACCTGCGACCGTAGCGGTCACGCGGTTCCAGACTGAAGCGCCTAGAACCGCACGGCCACAACGGCCGGCTAAACACAATTCCCCATCGTCAACTCAGTTTAGAGTTGAAGGAAAGTACAGAACTGACGAAGATGTCTCGCTTATTAAAGAAAACGCTGTTATTTCCCGCTGTAGTAACGCCAACCGCCCTCGCTGTTGCTCCAGTATTTGCTGATAAAGCAGCCGTTGTTCCTTCTGTTGTAGAAGCAACTGATTCGTAAACGCTGGGTCCATATTGCTTCGTTCGAAAACGATCGTCGCCACGCCACTGTTGAAATCTGCAATTATAAGCACATTTTACTGGGGGAAATACAAAGACGTATCAGAGGCACACAGTTAGTACGCTGTTTGACAGTTGCCACGCAAGAATTGACAGTTGCTAAAGAACACCCGAGCAGTGACAGAGCCGTGGCAGCTTCCTGTTCCCACCGTGCGCACAACAGAACTAGCGGTTCCTCGGCAGAGCGAAAGCCTTCCAGCTAATGGGCCCAACGGTTGCTGTCAGCGTGAGTGTGGTCTGAAGGCATCATATTGGGACTCGGCTCCGCTCGGAATGACACGGTTTTCCTCGAGTTATTCCGGAGTGCGCATTACTGAAAGCGATCGTAGCCCTGAGTGCTGCTTGATCACCAAAATTCATTTCATTTCTATGTTTAAGTCATTTCCTCTTTTTTGGCATCCAGTGCGTATGAACTAATGCACAGAGAGACTTATGTTTTGGAGAGCCTGATTCATTACGTGCTTTCGCCTGTGGATTATGAGATCATCGCACTGTCTGTCGGCCCAGTGAACTCGGAGCTGCTGACACACGTTAAACGGTCTAAGTCAGAAGTCGGCGTATTGGTGGGGTCTAGGTTTGTTTCCTGACTTCCGGTGCTCAGGAGAATCAAGCGACTGTAATGCCTTAGAATCGGTTCTGGTAAGTGTATGCTAAACAGTAAATCTGACAGGGCAAAGGTATTTAAAAATGTATAAATGATGGGTGATTCCGTGTGGGGAGAACTGTTGACTTTGGTGGAGGTTGCCAGAGCTAATGGGACTATTTCCTGAGTGAACACACGACTAGGGGAGATACTAAACCTGGCTAGTGGCACCGCAACTTAGACGCTCCCTTAATTCGTTCCAATCCTACGGCTACCGCGACACGCAGAGGACATCTAATCTGTTGGGCCACAGTTCTCTTTTGGACCTCCTTCCTGGGTGTGTCGGCCGCCGACATCGTCTTCGCCGAACCTGCCGCCTCCTGCGTCACATCAGGCCGCAAGGAATTAAGTTACGTAGCTTTGTTACGTGCTTCTGCCCCAATGATTGTAATACTTTACTTACGAGAAATCTCGTGAGTCAGTTAATATGAGTTTAAGTGCTTCACTGTGTTGGGTAATGTTTTACAGGGCCGTGAAAATCAGTTACCTTGGTTGTTAAATTTACCTCAATTTTTACATCTAGCACTAGCCATATTCAAATTTTTGGAGAACCGTGTTTGGCCGTTTCTTAATGTGTTAAATTTGTTCTTAAAGATTTGCTATATGGCACTGGCCAGGTTTTTAATTTAAGGGGGTTTTAGATGTAGAGGCAGCATATTAATGGAGATGCGTTTATAAGTGATTGTCTTTGTTACTCAGCATGCTATTGGTTTCATATTAGTCGGTATCCCGCTTGTTGAGTTGAACTGTAGTATAAGATTCTAGAACGCCAACTGGTATTCAGTATATTTACACCGTATGTTGGCAGAGATGTATTTTTTTCTTTTTCTAAATGCGTAAAATTCAGATTAGACCACATTCTGTTGACTGCTGGGGTGGCCAAGCGGTTCTAGGTGCTACAGTCTGGATCGCGCGACCGCTACGGTCACAGGTTCGAATTCTGCCTCGAGCATGGATGTGTGTGATGTCCATAGGTTAGTTAAGTTTCAGTAGTTCTAAGTTCTAGGGGACTGATGACCTCAGAAGTTAAGTCCCATAGTGCTCAGAGCCAATTGAAAATTCTGTTATTTCTAATTCAAATTTTATTGAAGGCCTGTGAGATTGTTTTTAAATAGTTAAATAATTTCTTGGATTCACTCTGTTTTAAATCTGAGAAGTGCAAGTAGCCATTGGGTGTATGTTAAAAGTTTGGTTAATGTGTAACTGCATATTTGCTCTTTATAATATTTGTAATAAATGTTTCACAAAAATAGGGAGGACTGAACATCTGTATGGAGTTTCTGGAAAATATTCACTACATGAAGAAAACAATGAGAATGGAGACGTACTAAGCCAATTCGCAGCAAGGAATAAAATGATTATTAAAAGTATCTGCTTTCCACATAAAAGGATCCATCTGGGTACACTGAAGCCTACAGCCAATGGAGGGGTCTATCACATTGACCATATTTTAGTGATTGCACTCCACTCCACATCAGTTATGGATGTACGGAGCTGCAGAGAACAAAACTGTGATTCAGACCACTTTTTGATAAAATCAGTCTTGAGAGAGAAACTGTCACTAACAAATGGCGACAGAATGGGAAAGATGATGAAATGGAATACAGACAAACTGAACATCCCTGATGAAGTAAAAAAAATACCAAGTAACACTAAGGAGAAAGTTGAGCAATGAAGAGGCCGCAGTAGGAGTAGATGAAAGATGGAACAGGTTCGAAAAGGCCATTAAGGAAGCTGCAGAGGAAATAATAGGCATAAGAAGGAACAGAAGAACCCAGGAGTGGTTTGACGAAGATTGCAGGTCAGTAACAGAGGAAAAGAACAGGGCAAGAACAAAAGTGCTACAGAGAGAAACCAGAGACAATGTGGAACAATATAGAGAATTAAGAAGAATAGCTAACAGACTGAGCAAGAGAAAGAAAAGAGAATGGAATAAGAAAAAATTTCAAGAACTAGAAGAACTAAAGGAACAGAGGGAAATAAGAAAGTTCTATCATGCCATAGGCAAAATGAAGAATAGATTCCAACCAAAAACAATGGCCTGTTTCAGTAAAGATGGGAAAGTGATAAGGGAGGAAGAACAGATAGTGGGAAGATGGTCAGAGTATTTCAAAGATACACTAAGCACCAGCCTAGAAGATGAAGGGACAGCTGCACAGGAGGGAAGAGTGGAGCTGGAAGTAGACAATGAAACCTATGAGGCAAGAAAGCCAACACTACAAGAGGTCTCCCAGGCTGTGCACAAGTCAAAAAACTATTGAGCCCCTGAGGAAGACAGCATAATTGCTGAATTAATAAAAACTGGTGGTGAGGCTGTGATAAAGGAACTGCACACATTAATATCAGATATATGGGAAACAGAAACTATGCCAGATAATTGGAAAATTGGAGTAATAGTTCCGATTTATAAGAAAGGGGACAGAACAGCATGTGAAAACCATAGAGGTGTAACACTCTTAAGTACAGCTTATAAGATCTTCACAAGTATATTAAACGAAAGGATACGGAAGTGTGCAGAAGGCATACTAGGGGAATATCAGTGTGGCTTTCACCGGGCAGAGGAACAACTGATCAAATATTTGTGATAAGGCAAGTTATGGAAAGGTTCTATGAATATGATATAGATCTGCATTTCTTATTCATCGATTTCAAATAAGCCTTTGACAGCATAAATCGGCAAGAACTATACAGAGTACTGAAAGAAGTTGGTATATGTGCTACCTTAATAATACTAATCAGAATGACAATTACAGAGGCAAGAGCAAAAGTAAAGGTCCTTAGCAGAACAAGTGAAAGCTTTGACTTTAAGAAAGGTGTGAAGCAATGGAATAGTCTCTCCACTGTCCTATTCAACATAGCCCTGCATAGTGCAGTAAATGAAATCAACAAAAGAGGCACCATATTTATGAAAACTAGCCAGATATGTGCATACGCTGATGACATTGCTATAGTAGGAAGAAATACCAATACACTCCTAGAAACATACCGGGCAATGGAAGCAGAAGCCTTAAGAATTGGCCTCATAGTAAACGAAAACAAAACAAAATATATGGTAATGTCACAATCTGAGGATAGAAGAACCCCTAAAAAACCTAAACATCAATGGAAAATGCTTCAATGGAGTGTCCTCTTTTAACTAATTGTGAGCCATAATAACAAATGATAACAGTATTGGAAAGGCTATAAGGGAAAGAATACAAGCAGGAAACAGAGCTTACTACGCAAATATGCAGCTTTTCAAAAATAGCCTTGTCACAAGAAAAACTAAATTGCTAATATATAATTCCCTAGTCCGCCCAGTTATCACATATGGCTCAGAGGTAAGGACGTTGACAGAACACGATAAAAATGCTCTAAGAAGCATTGAGCGGAAAATACTACTCAAAATCTATGGGCCAATAAGGGAGGAAGAAGGTTGGAGAATACACTACAATGCCGAATTCCAAGAATTAATACAAGGCAGGGACATAGTAAAATTTGTGAAATCACGGCGAATACGATGGCTAGGAGACTTGGAGAGACTGGCAGAGGATAGAATTCCAAAGAAAATGATGGAAGGTATGATCCATTCAATTAGGCGAAAAGGGAGACCTAGAAGAAGATGGAGCGATGAGGTAATAATGGATATCAGCAATATGGGAGTCCGGGGGTTCGAAAAGAGCAGCAAATAACTGAGAAGTGTGGAGGAAGATTGTTGAAGAAGCCAAGGCTCACCAAGGGCTGTAGAGCTACTGAAGAAGGAGAAGAAGAAGAAGAAGATGCTATTGGTTTCATGTTAGTCGGTATCCCGCTTGTTGAGTTGAGGTGTGATATAAGATTCTAGAACGCCAACTGGTATTCAGTATATTTACACCGTATGTTGGCAGAGATGAATCTTTTCTCTTTTTCTAAATGCGTAAAATTCAGATTAGACCACATTCTGTTGCCTGCTGGGGTGGCCGAGCGGTTCTAGGTGCTACAGTGTGGATTGCGGAACCGCTACGGTCACAGGTTCGAATTCTGCCTCAGGCATGGACGTATGTTATGTCCTTAGGTTAGTTAGGTTTAAGTAGTTCTAAGTTCTAGGGGACTGATGACCTCAGAAGTTAAGTCCCATAGTGCTCAGAGTCATTTGAACATTGTTATTTCTAGTTCATATTTTCTTTAAGGGCCCTGTGAGCTTGTTTTTAAATAGTTAAATAATTTTTTTGGATTCACTCTGTTTTAAATCTATGAAGTGCAAATAGCCATTGGTTGTATGTTAAAAGTTTGCTTAATGTGTAACTGCATATTTGCGCTTTATAATATTTTGTAATAAATGTTTCACAAAAGTAAATGATATTTATCCAAAACCCAGTCCAGTCCTTCCACATAATTTACTCGCATTACCTGGACGCCAGTTGAGCCAGTGAAAGGAAATGTAGAGGGCGGGACACATTAACTGCATCGAAGAATGTGCACGAATGCTCTGTATGCACTCGACAGTTCAGGCAGTATAGTGTTTGACATAGTTTGTTCGGGAACCGATTAGTGCAACATTTTGTGTGATAAGTCAACATATCTGCAAGACATAGTTTGAGTGCTTACGATCGTGGACGAGCAGTAGGACACGATCGTGGACGAGCAGTAGGACACGATCGTGGACGAGCAGTAGGACGGTTGGAAGTTGGTCAAAGTGTAACTATTGTGGACACAGTAATGTGTTGTGGTGGCTTCTGCCACCGAATGTATCAGGATGACCAAATGTATTGGAAAGACACCACTAAATGTATTGGGTGGGTGCCAGGAGCTGCCGGATTAAAACTCGGCGAGAACCTTCCAAATGATTTATTGTTTTTTAGCTACAGTGGCCCCCGTTCACCTCAGTCCGCGTCACAGAGTCCCGCAATGCTGAGGAAGCACCCCAGCGGCCTGTGCAATCCAACATTGCGTCCTGTCAGCCTTTGCCGGCCCGCTGATTTCCGATGATGTCAGGATAGCTGCGCCATTAGCTGACTCAGCGGCCACAGTCCCCATTGTCTCTGTGCTGCTCTGGCGGAAGCAGTAGGCTGACTGCACTGCTGCTTCTTCCTCGCTGTCATAGCTGCAAACGTGGCAGCAACGACCGACCACGGCCCGTCATCCGAATCTGCGGCTCTCACCTTGGGAAGTCTCCAGCGTGTGTCAGGAGCCATGACGACTGAAAGCAGTAGTGAGCCACAGAGTGGCTGGCTGGCTGCAGACCCCGCGTCGGCCTCAAAGGGTCGAACCAATGACCTGCCGTGGACTGGGACGCTGGCGCCCCATCAGTTGCTGCATGTAACCAGAGGCGTGACACCCCTCACCATCCAGGAGAGCAGCCACAGTTGAGTACATCTTGTTAGGAAACGACACTTATTTATAATTGGCTGTGCACTTCAGTTTTGCCAAGTGCACAGCTTCACGTCACGTATTCATAACACTTAGGCTGGCCAGTGACCCTCTTCTGCCTGTGACTTGTACCATGGAAACTGCTGTGTGCGCCCTGTCTGGCAGTTCTATGCCCTTGTGGCCTCTATTTGCCTTAGCAACTGCTTGTATGCGTAACTTACTGCAATCTGGCCAGCACCTGGCTTAACTCGTGCTCCAAATATCGCAAAAAACTTGCTTTCCATATCCTAAACGGTGGTGCCGCTACAAATGAGTGAATCCAGAAGAGTCATCTCACGATTTAAAAAGGCTGCTGAAAATGGAAATGCTGTGCAAAATCATGCAGCCAGTCGCAGATGGATCACCACACTGCAAGAGGACCAATACGTAGCGAAAAGAAACAGACATCTAACTCCTAAGCAAATTGTTGCAGACCTTGCAATCACTGTTGGTACATGTGTCTCTACCGGAGCCAGTTTGAGGAATAAAATAACGCTGGTCTGTATGCTCAGGGGCCTGTTAAAAGCATCCCACTTCAACCATGCCATCATCAAGAAAGATTTCATTGGCGTACATTGGGATCAGTAACAATGGTCAAGAGCGCTGTTCTCCAAGAGCCCCATTTCACTGTGACAGGTGATTCTGGCGTCCAGTTAGCTTAGAGAGAGAGGAGATCACGTTACAAACACATTTCAAAATACAATATCTCATAAACGACTCACAGTAGAATTCTGCAACAAAAGCCACTGACATTCGGATTTCCTCTACATTTAGTTTGCTTGTCAATATGGGATTGTTGTATTTAAAGAATTTCATGTTTAGACAAAAAACATGCTTTACAAGTATTATTAAAATCGGTTTTTAGGCTAACAAGACGAGCCCCTGACTACCCACCCATTCTGTGAAAACCGCACATCAGCAACATGTTCCATTTCCACAACATCCATGGTGCAAGTTTTAGGTGATTCACCCTATATACGTACAGCCATTTTGTAAGGTGTCACGCAAATCCAACACCTTATATGAAAACCCTGACATGATAATCAAATCCAGTAGTATGTCACACAGCTCCGAATAAATAGTGACATTAAATTAACCAAAGTAATACGAGTAACGAGTGAGCAAATGGAATACCAGAGACTAACACAAGAATGCCTAAATGCATGTCATACCTTCCCACCGTGAGACAGACGCAGTTCCGAGGGGAGAAACGAGAACAGAAGCCGAGAGCAGAACCGTGTTAAGCTAGAAGGCCCGACGATAAGGGACGGACTGGACACCCACGTGGCCAGCTAACCATTAGGACGACACCACCCCTAGGTTTTAGTGTGAGACTTTTTCGCGTCTCTATTACGTCAAGGACCAACCCCCAGCCCATGTTAAAAGCTAGAGTCCTCCAGAAGAACAGTATAGATCTTACGATAACGCTAAAAGGACCACACCAGCTGCAAGTTTTAGCGTGAGACTTTTTCCCATCTCTGTTACATTGCAAACTTTAAAAACATTGTCCACCACGAAAAGTATAACGTTTCTCATTGGATAGACATAATTTTTGTAGGCGGAGCTTAAGGTTAACATTGAGACCCTGATTGGTCAGATGAAAACACAGCCAGTTACTTTTTTTAAACCAACTTCGGTAAATTGTAGTAAGGAGAAGTTAGGAGAAGTTAGTTAGTTCCGTGACGGCGAGCTGTATGGCTGCTCCGCCGGCTGCCGCCACCTGATGAACACCAACAAGGTAATGAACGCACGCGATGCCGCATTTTTGTGGGCATAAAGCTTCACTCAGAACTGCAGAAGTCTCATCTGTTACACCCCCTTTTTGCGTAATACTAGTGTCGATTGTCAATTAAAGCTCATGGTGTTCACATTTGCCACTTGAAGTAAAAATCTGAAACGCGATGATTTTTCTGTTATATAGTTATTGAGAAGCCACATCAGCCACTGTAATTTACAACAAGTTCGATAAGTAATTAAAAATGATTGAGGGTCACTGTAGACCATTTTGATAGTTTTCTCTTTTGTGAAACTTAATTTAAACCTAGATTATAGATGTGATATGGCATAGGTCATCCTTCGATCGATTGTAGAACTTGGAAACCCAGTCAGGGAATATTCTTTCACGTTTTTGTTGAACGCAGTTGGTTTTTACCATCCTGTATTAAAACACTTCCATTTATCAATAGTGCACTTTATAAAAAATGTTTTGTGAGTAAAATAAAATTTCCAATGGTAAAATTAACTGCTTTTTCGATGTTATTTAACCAGCTAACTAAAAATAGGAAAGCCTTGAACCCCTTCCATAAATTTATCTAGTATTAAGATTCTTTTACAGGGAGTGCACTGGAGCTGGCGCTGAAATCATTAAGTATGTGGTTATACCATCGCTAGTCTCACTGAACTCTTCTGAATTCTACATGTCATGTGTGGTCTGGCGTCTCTTTACCAGCAACAGGTCCCAGGTTCAAACTAGTCTATTCCCTAAAAAATACGCTCAGAGCGTCGTTGCGCGAAAGTGGTAAGGAGACACGATATAGAACAAACAGACACCACCCAGAATGTTAGAAAATGGCGACCCTGCCAGGATGGTAATTTACCATGATTGAAGGTCGACCACATGCCTAACTAGGTCAAAGAAATACCTGCTGAAAAGTTTTCGTTGTAAAATTTTTTTCTTGAAGTTATACATAGTCAAAAACAGTAGCTGCAGCGATACATAGTAAGAAAGTATTCAATAAATAGTGAAACATTCTAGGAGAGACAATAGCATAATTATGTTATGAATTTTAATATTGTTAGAATTAAGTTTTCTCTCCAATGCAAGCGCACAGGTGGCGGATACATCGCTGGCAAGTGGGTTCTGACCCAACAAGTAAGTGAATTGTTTGTCAAGTCGTGTGAACAAAAAGTTTATGAAATGCGTGCGATCGTATGAGCGCATGTGGACGCGAAGTAGGGCGCGTGAATTGCTTTTAAAATAGAAAATAAGGGACTCGGAATGATTAGCAATGGCAGATTGACCGAATTGAGGTAGAGACCCAGCATGAAAATTGACAGGGAATAGAGGACAATACAACAGACGATGCAGTATCGCGAGAAATAGGACCGACAACGCACCATAACGAGGATAATGTACGCCAAGGCACAGAAAACCTAGGTCAGCATACGACAGAGGAGCAGGAAAGTAGTGAGACAGTCGATGAGGATTCTAACTTGCGTTTTGAATTCGTAGAACCCACAGTAGAAGTAATCAGAGCTCCCTCACCACAAAGTACAAGGAATGCGAGCAGAAACGTGTTACAGCACAGTTCAATGGAATCTGTTGCGAACCAACACTTGGGCGCAAACACAGAGCGTAGGACGTCGGAACAAAACGCAATAGGACCCACCAATCTGGCAGAATTATTACAACAAATTACGGAAACCATGACAAGACAAAATAAAGAAATTGCGAACCAAATTAAAATTCAGAACGCAGAAATGACGAAACAAAATGCAGAAACCACGAGTCAAATGCGTGCTATTAAAGAACAAAAAAAAAAAAAATTCAGTTACACCTAAGTCATATTGAAGACGAGGCAAAAGAATCTCGAGAAGTGCTAGGAAACTTAATAACAGGTTACAATCAATTGAGAACAGACATTGACAACGTACAAGTGGACGTACAAACATTGCGTAATGACACTCAGGACGAGATCAAAACATTACGTAACAACACCCATGGAGAAGTCAAGAAACTAGAGAAACAGATAAACGAAATTACTAGACAAGCAGCAGGTACAGCGCGTGAAGTTGTTGAAAACAGTGTGTTACACAAACGTATCACTAAAGCAGCGCTGAAAAGATATGATAACCGCATAGTCGAAATACACTCCTGGAAATTGAAATAAGAACACCGTGAATTCATTGTCCCAGGAAGGGGAAACTTTATTGACACATTCCTGGGGTCAGATACATCACATGATCACACTGACAGAACTACAGGCACATAGACACAGGCAACAGAGCATGCACAATGTCGGCACTAGTACAGTGTATATCCACCTTTCGCAGCAATGCAGGCTGCTATTCTCCCATGGAGACGATCATAGAGATGCTGGATGTAGTCCTATGGAACGACTTGTCATGCCATTTCCACCTGGCGCCTCAGATGGACCAGCGTTCGTGCTGGACATGCAGAACGCGTGAGACGACGCTTCATTCAGTCCCAAACATGCTCAATGGGGGACAGATCCGGAGATCTTGCTGGCCAGGGTAGTTGACTTACACCTTCTAGAGCACGTTGGGTGGCACGGGATACATGCGGACGAGTATTGTCCTGTTGGAACAGCAAGTTCCCTTGCCGCTCTAGGAATGGTAGAACGATGGGTTCGATGACGGTTCGGATGTACCGTGCACTATTCAGTGTCCCCTCGACGATCACCAGAGGTGTACGGCCAGTGTAGGAGATCGCTCCCCACACCATGATGCCGGGTGTTGGCCCTGTGTGCCTCGGTCGTATGCAGTCCTGATTGTGGCGCTCACCTGCACGGCGCCAAACACGCATACGACCATCATTGGCACCAAGGCAGAAGCGACTCTCATCGCTGAAGACGACACGTCTCCATTCGTCCCTCCTTTCACGCCTGTCGCGACACCAATGGAGGCGGGCTGCACGATGTTGGGGCGTGAGCGGAAGACGGCCTAACGGTGTGCGGGACCGTAGCCCAGCTTCATGGAGACGGTTGCGAATGATTCTCGTGTATACCCCAGAAGCAACAGTGTCCCTAATTTGCTGGGTTGTGGCGGTGCGGTCCCCTACGGCACTGCGTAGGATCCTACGGTCTTGGCGTGCAGCCGTGCGTCGCTGCGGTCCGGTCCCAGGTCGACGGGCACGTGCACCTTCCGCCGACCACTGGCGACAACATCGATGTACTGTGGAGACCTCACGCCCCACGTGTTGAGAAATTCGGCGGTACGTCCACCCGGCCTCCCGCATGTCCACTATACGCCCTCGCTCAAAGTCCGTCAACTGCACATACGGTTCACGTCCACGCTGTCGCGGCATGCTACCAGTGTTAAAGACTGCGATGGAGCTCCGTATGCCACGGCAAACTGGCTGACACTGACGGCGGCGGTGCACAAATGCTGCGCAGCTAGCGCCATTCGACGGCCAACACCGCGGTTCCTGGTGTGTCCGCTGTGCCGTACGTGTGATCATTGCTTGTACAGTCCTCTCGCAGTGTCCGGAGCAAGTATGGTGGGTCTGACACACCGGTGTCAATGTGTTCTTTTTTCCATTTCCAGGAGTGTAGAAGTGCAAACGAAGTGACAATTTCATAAATTGCGAACAGAGTTGTTGCAAACCATTGAAGAGCGTAGTGAACAGGATCGAACAAGCACAGAATCTGCAACCACATCCGTATCTGTAACAGCACCGGAAAAACAAGCAATTAACGAAGATATTACGCATTTGCGATTCCAATCACAGGCGGAAAGTAAGGTACGTGAAATTAGATAGCCTGCACAGCAACAAACACGTTTCGAAATTCTTGATGAACAAACGTCATTACAAACACATGCGGAACCACAAATGTATGTTTCAAGACAGTCTGGATCGTGCAATGAAGCGTCAAGTTTAGCCAGACAAGATACCCAACCAATACGTGACAAAGGAAAGCCAGGTGACGAAGATACATTGCAATGCATTCAGATACACGTTCACAACCGATGGAAGAAAATTATCTACCACAACCGGAAAGAACAATGGGAGAAATGATCAGAAACAAAAGTGGCGAAGAATCGCGAATTTCATATGGAACTATGACGAAGTACAACGATCATTTCCTCACAGTCAGAAAATTTCAACACTTTTGAGAAGGAAACGCATTACATCCACGAACTTTTATTGATCAATTCCGAGTAGGATTACCAGAACACTGGACGCTAGCACACAAATTAGACTTTATATGTGCAGGAACAGTCGCAGAAACCATGCACAATGTTGCAGCGACATGCCGATCGTACGAAGATTTCAGAGAGAAGTTGCTCTCACGATATTGGTCAAGCGAAGCACAGAACGGAGTGAAGTACGAATTATTACAGAACCCATATATTGAAAATTCAGGAGAGAAGAGTCCCGTTAAATTTTTCGAATTAATAGCAAACAAAAATCAGTGCTTAGATGTACCACACAGTGACGGATAGTTGATTAAATTATGCGCGATGAAGCTACCACTGAAATACCAGCAATCATTTGTAGGTCGCGGAGGCAATGACGTCGAAGCATTTAAATGTATTCTAAGGGAACTAGAGTTCATATTTTCGGAAGATGACGCAAGAAAAGGACGAAGCACACGTGAAAACGAAAGCAAAAAGCAGTGGAATCCACAAGACACAGTACGACGAAACAATAATTACGGACCACGTGATAACTTCGCACCAAGAAACGACAATAGATTTCAACAATGAACCGGTTATGGATTTAGAAGACAATAATTCACCCAGGAACGGCAAAAACAATTACAGAGGGAATAACGACAACCGGAACGGGTACTGGAGAACCAATAGACCGACAAATTATCAACAAAGCAACCACTATCAACAAGCTGAACAAGAAAAGCGAATACAGATAGAGTGGAGGTCAGACCACCAAACCAAGATAAACGTGCGAATTGACAGCTAAGTGCCCATGCCAAAGGGAATGACGCCCCGACCCAGGACAATTGCAGCACCTTGAACAGAGAAGTAAAAATCTTATCATGAGAAGAGAAGAAGGAAGAAACAAATCCGCAGGAAGCAGATGAAAACGAAGACAAGAAAATAACAATATCGTGTTGGGACAAAATTAATTGGGCGAATACTGACGAGGAAGATGAATACCAGAGGCATGCACAACGAATGTAGGAGGAAAGGACGAAGTAATGAGTATTGCAGAGCTATTTGAGATGGAAACCAGGGAAAGCGAATTCAATTAGGAAAATGCGCAGTCGACAGAAGTTGAAAATAAGTTACGAGTGGGCACACAACCCAACGTATATAATGAAGGAAGTTATGAAGCGATAATTAGAGCATTTAGATGCGATTATGTGGAAGTAGCGATGAAGAAGGAGAAGATAGACGAGGATGAAGAAAAAGTAGAGGATGTAGAATAAAGCGTAAATGAAGAAAGTAGAGAAGAGGAAATAAAAGAGAGAGAAGTAGCAGTCGATTCCTAAAAGGACTCATGTATGACTCAGTGGTGGATTCGTTGATGCAAGAAGAAGAACAGAACCAACCCTTTCAAATTCAACCAATTGTGAAGGCCGTGGTAAAGCATATCCCAGTCAATATTGTAGTTGATATCGGAATGGAACTGACTGCGATCTCAGAAAATTTATTCATGAATCGTAATGCAATGAGGAATTGCCAATTCTGAAAACACGTAAGATTAAAGTAAGAGGTCCTATTACAAACAATGCTGCGGAAGTTACGAGAAAGACAGGGTTAACTCTTACGTGCCAAGGTCAAAAGATCGAAGGCAACTTCGTGATTATACCTAAACTAAAGTAATTAAAGACAACTGAGGGTCATTGTAGACCATTTGGATAGTTTTCTCTTTTGTGAAACTTAATTTAAGCCTAGATTATAGATGTGATATGGCATAGGTCATCCTTCGATCCATTGTAGAACTTGGAAACTCATTGAGGGAATATTCGTTCACATTTTTGTTAAACGCAGTTGGTTTTTACCATCCTGTATTAAAACACTTCCTTTTATCAATAGTGCAATTTATAAACAATGTTTTGTGAGTAGAATAAAATTTCCATTGGTAAACTTAGCTGCGTTTT
Source organism: Schistocerca gregaria (assembly GCF_023897955.1). NCBI lineage: Eukaryota > Metazoa > Arthropoda > Insecta > Orthoptera > Acrididae > Schistocerca > Schistocerca gregaria. The sequence goes on from NC_064922.1 coordinate 900,486,337, forward strand.
CGACGTTATTTAACCAGCTAACTAAAAATAGGAAAGCCTTGAACCCCTTCCACTAAATTTGGTTAGTATTAAGATTCTTTTACAGGGAGTGCAGTGGAACTGACTTTGAAATCATTAAGTATTTGGTTATATCATCGCTAGTCTTACTGAACTCTTCTGAACTCTACATGTCATGTGTGGTCTGGCGTCTCCTTACCAGCAACAGGTCCCAGGTTCAAATTAGTCAATTTCCTAAAAAACACGCTCAGAGCGTCGTTGCGTGAAAGTGGTAGGGAGACATGATATGGAACAAACAGACACCACCCAGAATGTTAGAATTTGTATAAGATGTATAGAGTACTCAGAAATTTTGTGTATGACTTTTACAATTCATGAAATGACGAATACAAACTACCAACGCAACTGAGATTGAATTTCTGGAAAAGATGAAGAGAAGCTGGACGAAAACAGTGACGGCTCTGGACTATAGCTTATCGAGATAAGTGACAATTCTATGTTATTGCAAAATGGTTAGTGTTTTTCAAGTACTTTTCATATGCGAAAAATGGAAGTTAGGTTCCTCGTTAAGAGAGGAATGGAAGAAGAGAAACGTTTGGACAACAGCAGAATGGGTGCAGATTAGCTAACTCAGTATATAGACTGCACAGTTCAGACAAAAAATATGATGAAACAGAATTGTTAAAAGTAATAGTACTGCAAAGTAATTGTATTGTAAAAGTAATTGTATTGTAAAAGTAATTGTATTATATTGTATTGTAAAACATTATCAGAACAGTACTAATTTCAATAAACGCTTAGATTCAAAACTTAAAGAAAACAGTGAAAACCTTTGCGATAAGTTCATTAAACAATACGAGAAACTTGGTAACAGAGAGAAGAACATAATACTAATTTTAATGAACAATTAAATTAAAACTTAAACAATTAAGTAAGGTCCTTAATGCAGAATCTGTGAACTATTTATTAATGTCAAAACAAAGTACAACACACACATCAAAGGACAATTTAGTTTGCTTGGGGAAGTAAATAAAAGTCTTATCAAGAATTAAAGAAAACTTGAAGTTAATAGTAAAAACAAATCTCTGGTTTCGAGTTGAGTGTTGAAACTACTGGCTGACAATACAATAGTTACAAATAGTACTAGCAGCTATAGTGAAAACAATTTTTTTTGGTGTGGTAGAGGGTTCAGCACAAGAAATGAGTGATGTCCTTGTTGTGCTGAATGTGGGATCAGACACTGATAGGGTATTAGAATTAAATAATGCAAGTATTGACATTATTAGGATAGTTTTAGCCTTGTTTGTAGCTCAGAACATTGAAATGTTAGAAAATTATAAGAATATAACTTCAAACAAGGTATATTTAAACACGTATGCGAAATTTGCAGACTGTAACGTTGAAAATGATTCGAGGGAAAGTGTAAACACTTTATGGTCGTTTCAGTCTGCTTATTACAAACATCTGACTATCTAAACTGACACTGGAAACTATTATTTTGGTAAATGTTCAAGAATGTTGGAAAATTCAATGTGGGGTAATACATACAAAGCTAATGTCATAGCTCATATGTTTACTAATGTAGTTCCAAAGAACCTTGTTTTAGAAAACGAAGTCAGTGTCGTAAGCATATTGCGCCAGAATTCGGTATATGGCTGTCAAAATAAAAAAAAAGAAAAAGATATCGTATGCCAACAGATTGACACTAGCGAATGTAGATGAAGAAGTCAGTGAAAGTGAAGATTCTCGACTGAGTCTCCAGCGGACAGTGTTTACTTCACACAAGACAAGCATGGCGCTCTCAGGGCTCCAGCCACTGCAGTAACATTCCTGAATTTTCAACTTCTATACTGCTGATTTTATTCTACTCACCGTCTACCTATGCACAACTTCTTCCAGTGTCTTGCCTATTCTCTCTCACTGCATTAGGAGATTTTTGTTCTACAAGGAAGCATGTTTTAGTACTGAGTGTAGTCTCACACAAGACTTATTGTCTGCTTGGCGAGAAAATTGATTAGGATTTTTATGTTGAAAAGAAAGTATTTATGCTTATGTTTATAAATATTGCATCATGAATCAAGACTTTTGCGTTTTTACGTATTTTACACTATCTGAAGCATGGAAAGTTCCAATAATAAATCTGTCTCAGTTAAAGATTACTGTGTTGCCTTGATAAATTATGGAGATGTTTGAGGACATTTCATATGTTGCAGAAATACGACTAATTTTGGAAAACTTTTGCACTTTTGAAAAAGAGTTGCGATTTGTTTCGGAATAACTTGCCCATTCTTTACAAATTCTGTATTTTTGAATCTGATTGAGTATATTAAATGACTCACACGAATTTTGGGCATGTTTAGGTGGACTGCCAAACATATCTGTCTTTTTCTGTAACATTATATGTGTAGTCAATTGATAAATATGATTATTCAAGGAACATTTACAGCTTTAGCATGAAATCTTGAGCTATAGTTATGTGACTTGTATGACCTCTGTTTACCATCCCTGCAGTGTCTTGAGATAAATTCCTATTAGAGAAAATATTTTGATTATTATATAACAATTGTAAAATGATTGTGATGGTGGTATTTTGTTTGACCTTTAGGTGGAAAATTTGAAAGAAAGTTGTTGTGGCATTATTGTGTGATTGCTATAATCAGAACACTTACTGTAACTTAGTCTTTATGACGACACATTTGGAATTGCTTGTGTTATAAATTGTAGTATGCCTCATACATATGTCGACTTTACATAGATTTTGAACAAAGATAACTATGATTTTGTACTGTTTTCTGTTGTATTTTTATCTGTGAATGGCATGAATATTCTATGATGTGCTGCTTGTGAGGTTGTTGGTTTTCATGTATGGGGATCCAAGTCTGTAACTGTGTTATAATAATGTCATGTAGAAGAAGGTGTAATTAGATGAATGACGAATGCTAACTCATTTAACAAAGGTTTCAGCACTTAAACATAGAGGAGCACAGAGCAAACTGCCTCTACCCAGAACACATACATTATATATACAGCTACAGAACATTCCAGTACAATGATTCTTGATATTTATGGATACTTCTAGAATTTATACGAATCGAATATAGAAATGAAAACAATAGAGTCCAGGTGAGTTTTCAGCTCATGACCCTCAATCCAGCAGTTTAGTGTCATAACCACTAGACCCCAGTGCTACTCAGATTCTTCTGTGACAATATGTTGCAAAGATAGTAAGAATAAGATGGTAAAATGCGAGGAATGTTGAACTGATTAACGCTGATGCTGACTACAGATAATTAATAGCAGCATACCTACATTAAACAAATATCTGACACATATATAAAATGTAGTCAAAGTAAAACTGCAAATAAAATTATATGAATGGCTATCATTACCACCAAAAATTATTAAGAAATCTTGTAGTTGCAATTTAAATGAAAAACAAATACCATCATCATACTTGGCTAACAGTAAACATAATTTTATGGTTAAGTTTGTGATAATTATGGTGAGATCATAGACAAGTTTAAAATGGGACCAGTACATAATGCACTATTTCATACTTATTTTGTCATTTTCACCAGAAGAGTAAAAAGCTGTGCTAATTTTAACGTTAGATTAATTAATCTGGTTGTGAAACATCGCATTTCCGTACTTGTAGATGCTTTTGTCAATATATCATTTCATGTCTTTGTTAAACTGTCAATGAATAACACAGTTTATGTCAACTGTTTTACGAGGACTTAAATCCTAAGTATTTTTGTACACTCATTGCTTCAAGTACTCGTTAAGACTGACATTAAATAATTTCATTAAAAACATGCAGAAGGTGGGGGGGGGGGAGAAAAGTCACACTTATGGCAATAATGATTTTAGTTTGTTTTGCTACTCCATGTCTTACAAGGGAAAGGATTTTTTGTTGACCTTTTATTACTATTTTCTGAGATGAGGTAAGAGCCAGAGGAAATGTTGATTCTGACTTTTACCTGTTGCCTACTGAGCACTTGACTTGGTGAAATGTAAGCAATTGAAACATCACTGTTAGATAAGACAATAACATTAATGTTGATTATAGTTTTTAGAATTTATAGTCAATTTTAAATTTCCAAAGAAAATACATTTGGAAACTGTATGTAAAATATATGTTGATTAACATTTTCTTAAGTTCCATGACCAAAATTCATAGGTAAATTAATTGCATGTAGCATTTGTCCAATTTCTAGTCTGAAATATCTTGACAACTGTATTCATTTTACTATTTCATCATTACAATTTAGGATGTTCAACTTTTGTTGTTTATTTTGAATACTTCAGTTACCTACAAGGTGTTTAATTTTTTTACCATAAAAGCGATTTTTAACTTATCTGTGTACGTTTATTGATTCTGGAACCAATTGATTACCTTTAACTTTTATGTAATTGTATAAAGCAGCCATCCAGCTCGCCGTCTTGGAACTAACTCTCCTCTAACTTCTCCTTACTACACTTTACCAAAGTTAGTTTAAAAAAAAAAGTATCTGGCTGTGTTTTCATCTGACCAATCAGGGTCTCAATGTTAACCTTAAGCTCCGCCTACAAAAATTATGTCTATCCAATGAGAAACGTTACACTTTTCATGGTGGGGCAATGTTTTTAAAGTTTGCAACGTAACAGAGACGCGAAAATGTCTCATGCTAAAACTTGCAGCTGGTGTGACACTTTTAGCGTTATCATAAGATGTATACTGTTCTTCTGGAGGGCTCTATCTTTTAACATGGGCTGGGGGGTGGTCCTAACGTAACAGAGACGCCAAAAAGTCTCACGTTAAAACTTGCAGGTGGTGTGGCCCTTTTTGTGACATCGTAAGATTTATACTGCTCTTCTGGAGGGCTCTAGCTATTAAAATGGGCTGCTGTTGGTCCTTGACATAACAGAGATGCGAAACAGTCTCACACTAAAACCTGCGGGTGGTGTCGTCCTAATGGTTACCTGGCCACGTGGGTGTCCAGTCCGTCCCTTATCATAGGGCCTTCTATCTTCTCCCCTCAGAACTGTGTCTGTCTCATGGTGGGAAGGTATGACATGCATTTACTCATTCTTTTGTTAGCCTGTGGTAATCCATTTGCTCACTCGTTACCAGTATTACTTTGGTTAATTTAATGTCAGGATTTATTCGGAGCTATGAGACATACTACTGGATTTGTTTATCATGTCAGGGTTTTCATGGAAGGTGTTGGATTGGCCTGACACCTTACATATCACCACCCTTCGAACTTAATTTTTGCACTGAATTTAGGCAATGATTGAATCGTTGTCTACGTCAGTCAAACTTTTTCTAATTTGTCTATATTTTGTTGCATACCATTCAGCCACGTTATTCTGTTCTATGCTAGTTCATATAACTAATTTATATTTTTATATTCTTCCACATTATAATTAAAAATGACAAGAGAAGAATATTTTTATACTATTATTAATTTATAAATATTTTCTTTCTTTATTGAAGTGTGTAGTTTGTTTTTTAAGAAGTTTGTTATCGAAAGTGAGGAGTCTTTCACATCGATTTTCTTAGAAATATTGTATTTATGAATGTAGTAATTAAGCAAAATCTATTCCTAACACATTTTCTAAATATCATGTGTAAGTAAAGTGTTTTTGTTTCTAGACACTCATTTCAACATAGTTACACTAACAAATAAGAACTGCTTTGGCAAGGAAATATACATACACAAGTATTGAGATACCTGTATTATCCTAATAAATTGTACAAATGTAAAAAAAGGGAAAACATCCAACAAGATAATTTTTTATTCTTTGTTTTTACAAGGAGAAAATAAGTAAAATATAGTTATTCTTTTATTTTTATGAGGAGAAAAAAGTGGCATATTGTTTCTTTATATACTGTCCATTTCAGAACTAATGACTTATTTTTATCGATAGTCTATTTTTTACTTAAGTCCATACTGAATGACTGTTATTTTGTAGTTTATCAGCTGTCTGGTGCGCTTAACTTATTTAGTTTTTCACACGTTTCTTTTGCACAATTGCTACATCACATAATTTGATTTCACACATTCACACAATCCTATGAATATTTAAGCATGAGGTTGTCGAATGCTTTTTCACGAAGGTGATGGACTTGAGCGAGATGGATGTGGACAAGTATTTGATGTACAGCTTCGTTCATCGTTCCTTGTTGGCTTTACACATGTGTGTTGCTGTTGTAGAGGTCCCATAATGGAATGGAGCTGTGAGTGCAGAATCTCGTGCTTTACTAGCTTTGTATGCGTGAAAGTCATCGTTATGTGTCGCTGAAAGCGGTCGTTTTTCGTTGTAATACTTCGCAGGCGACTAGTTTACAATAGGATAGGGATTTGCGAAGGTATGTCGTCTATTCTTCACCCATCTTCCTTCTTGGTCTCAATCTTGCGAATCTTCAACTTCTGTTCTTCCTGCTTTTTCTCTGATTCTTACTTGCTTCTTGGTTCTTCTCTGGGCAGGATTTGGAAATATTTATTGATAACTAGTCGCTTTGAAGTTCTCCTTTTAGTAAGAGTTTGATAAATTGTTTGGGCATGTCATATTTTAATTTGTGGAAGTTCTCTTCAGTTTTGCGCATCAGCGTGCTGTTTAATAGAACTAGTGTGTCTTCTACACACATTTTTTGCCAGCCGTGGCTTGCCCAAGCGGTCTTCTCGTCAGGCCGTTTCTTTGCTCACTCCGCTGAGTCCGGGGCGCGCTGGGGTTTACGAGCGGCGAAAGTCTGGTGTCTGCTTGTCTGTCCGTGCACCAGTCCCTTCTGACGCTAGGTGTCCTGTTGCGTGACAGCAGAGTTCCCCCAAGCGTTCAAATTTATTGCCCACTTTCGCTACAAGGAGATCACTCTGTTGGTGTCACTGACCTCGTATCTTGCTAATTACGTCCATTTCTTTCTTGATATTTCTCGCGTTGCAGCTTGTGGGTCATTGCATCTGGTCTTTGTTGGAGTTTTTACAATGGTTCTTACAAAAAGTTTTACTTATAATCAACTAACATATGTCTAGTACCTACATTGTTTTGCGCCTTTTTTTAAAAAGCTTTACAAATTTCAGCACCTTTCCCATGTTACAATTCTAAAATATTTTGAGTCTTAACGTCTACTCAAGTATCCTCAAATTCGTTTTTTATTTTTGTGTAGTGTCATGGTGTATAAAATTTCAGTAATTCACGCTGTTAGACTATCTACACTTTATCCCTTCACCTTAATCTATGGTACTAATTTTTAAACATTCATGGTGGTGTCTGTTTGTTCTATATCGGGTCTCCCTACCATTTTCGCGCAATGACGCTCTGAGCGTGTTTTTTAGGGAATTGACTAGTTTGTACCGGGGACCTGTTGCTGGTAAGGAGACGCCAGACCACACATGACATGTAGAATTCAGAAGAGTTCAGTGAGACTAGAAATGATATAACCAAATACTTATTGGTTTCAGCATAAGCTCCACTACACTCCCTGTAAAAGAATCGTAATACTAACCAATTTTAGTGGAAGGGGTTCAAGGCTTTCCTATTTTTAGTTAGCTGGTAAAATAACGTCGAAAAAGCAGTTAAGTTTACCACTGGAAATTTTATTCTACTCACAAAACATTGTTTATAAACTGCACTATTGATAAAAGGAAGTGTTTTAATACAGGATGGTAAAAACCAACTGTGTTCAACAAAAATGCGAACGAATACTCCCTGAAATGGTTTCCAAGATCTGCAATGGATCGAAGGATGACCTATGCAATATCACATCTATAATCTAGGTTTAAATTAAGTTTCACAAAAGAGAAAACTATCAAAATGGTCTACAGTGATCCTCAATTATCTTTAATTACTTATCTAACTTGTCGTAAATTACAGTGGCTGATGTGGCTTCTCAATATTTATATATCAGAGAAATCATCGAGTTTCAGAGTTTTACTTCAAGTGGCAAATGTGAACACCATGAGCTTTAATTGACAATCGACACTAGTATTACAAAAAAAGGGGGTGTAACAGATGAGATTTCTGCAGTTCTGAGTGAATCCTTATGCGCTCAAAAATGCGGCATCGCGTGCAGTTACTGCGTTGTCGGTGTTTAGACAGCGTCAGGGCAGCAGCGGGCAGCACAGCTCCGCTCACCTCGCCATCTGGGAAGCAACTCACCTCCTAACTTCTCCTTACTACAATTTACTGAAGTTGGTTTTAAAAAAAACTATCTGGCTGTGTTTTCATATGACCAGTCAGGGTCTCAATGTTAACCTTAAGCTCCGCCTACAAAAATTATGTCTGTCCAATGAGAAACGTTATACTTTTCGTGGTGGGCAATGTTTTTAAAGTTTGCAATGTAACAGAGACGTGAAAAAGTTTCATGCTCAAACTTGCGGGTGGTGTGGCCCTTTTTGTGTTATCGTAAGATCTATACTGTTTTTCTGGAGGGCTCTAGCTTTTAACATGGGCTGGGGGTGGTCCTTGACGTAACAGAGATGCGAAAAAGCCTCATGCTAAAACCTGCGAGTGGTGTCGTCCTAATGGTTAGCCGGCGACGTGGGTGTCCAGTCCGTCCCTTATCGTCAGGCCTTCTAGCTTAACACGGTTCTGCTCCCGGCTTCTGTTCTCGTTTCTCCCCTCGGAACTGCGTCCTTCTCACGGTGGGAAGGTATGACATGCATTTAGGCATTCTTTTGTTAGTCAGTGGTATTCCATTTGCTCACTCGTTACTCGTATTACTTTGGTTATTTCAATGTCACGATTTATTCGGAGCTATGTGACATACTACTGGATTTGCTTATCATGTCAGGGTTTTCATGGAAGGTGTTGGATTTGCCTGACACCTTACACAGTTCCTGAAGCTATGTTTGGAAAGACAAATTTCTGAATATTAATTTAATTAATATAATTTACTAGATAAAGTTCTTGTGTTTCTGTCACTGTCTACAGTGCAGTTTTGTAGCTTGTATTGATCGTCGTTTGTTTTGAAAAGTACTGAGTGCTCGTGGGTGTTAGTCATTTAGTCAGACAGCAGACATGCACCAGAAGAGCAGCCACAGGAAGTAACGGATTATTTACTCTCACCTGTGTTCATTTTTAGTTTAGTTTTTGAATTTCTACATGTTAATTTAATATTTAATATATGGTTCTCATGTTTTCATTTCTGGCAGAATGTGAATCAGTTTGTGACATTTTATATCTTCTTAACAAGGAGAGAATTATTTAGTTTCACCTGTGTGCATTGTTAGTTGAGCTTTTGAATCTCTCTATGTTCATCTAATTTATTAAAAACCGTTCTTGTGTTCTTGAGAGTTCTGCAGAACTTGTAGATAATCCTCTGTTTCTCTCTGTAGTGTAGTTTTCCCTAGTCTTTCGTATGGGTGGGGACTGTGACTGCTGTGTGTGGATGACAGCTGGAGTGGTGACACTTCGCTCTCAGCTCCAGGCTGTGCTAGCTTTGGCCATACATCTTGAGGCTGGAGTGGATGGGCATCACTGCTAGAGACTGGCTGTGGTGATCGAACGGACGTCCAACACGACCAACGAGTCTTCCAATCGGTCCACTTTGGTGGCCAACCCAGTTACTGATCGCACTAAGGTTGGACCCTCACCCATGGTCCAATGTGAGGTCGCTTCAGAGCGTTAGAAGTACTTTATCTTGTAGCAAAATTGAAGTAGATAGTTGCTATGAGTTATTATGGGTAGAGGTCATACTTGGCAAACGGAATAAAATAATAATTGGACCCTGTTACAGACCACCCAAATCCAGATGGGAGAACAGCTGAAAGTTCCAAAGAAATCTTCAGTCTAGTTTCAAACACATACTCGACTCTTACAATTATTGTTGGTGGTAACTTCAATTTACCCTCTATATGTAGGCAAAGATAAATGTTTAAGTCCGATGGTATGCATAAAACACCATCTGAAATTGTGCTAAGTGCTTTCTCTAGAAAGTGTCTCAAGGAATTAGTTCAGGAGCACATTTGAACAATAAACGGTTCTGACAACACACTTGACCTCTCAGCATCAAATAATTCTGAGCTAATAACAAGAATCAAAACTGATATAAGGATTAATGAACACTTGGCTGTAGCAAGTCTGTATATCATAAATCCCCCAAAAAATAAACGAAAAATATATCTATTCAAGAAAACACTTGACACTTTCCTGAAAGACAAACTACATTCCTGTTAAATTAAAAATGCAAGGGTAGACCAAATGCCGCTTGAATTCAGAGAAATATTATAGACAGCAACAGGCAGTTTTATACCAATTAAATTAACAAACGACGCAGCTGATCTTCCATGGTGCACAAAACAGGTCAGAATACTGCAGCAGAAAAAAAAACCATGGTAAATTTAAATGCAAGCAAAATCCCCAAGATTGGCGAACGTCGACAGAAGCTCGAAACATAGCGTGGACTTCAATGCGAAATGCTTGTAATACACTCCTGGAAATTGAAAAAAGAACACCGTGAATTCATTGTCACAGGAAGGGGAAACATTCCTGGGATCAGATACATCACATGATCACACTGACAGAACCACTGGCACATAGACACAGGCAACAGAGCATGCACAATGTCAGCAGTAGTACAGTGTATATCCACCTTTCGCAGCAATGCAGGCTGCTATTCTCCTATGGAGACGATCGTAGAGATACTGGATGTAGTCCTATGGAACGGCTTGCCATGCCATTTCCACCTGGCGCCTCAGTTGGACCAGCGTTCGTGCTGGACGTGCAGACCGCGTAAGACGACGCTTCATCCAGTCCCAAACATGCTCAATGGGGGACAGATCTGGAGATCTTGCTGGCCAGGGTAGTTGACTTACACCTTCTAGAGCACGTTGGGTGGCACGGGATACATGCGGACGTGCATTGTCCTGTTGGAACAGCAAGTTCCCTTGCCGGTCTAGGAATGGTAGAACGATGGGTTCGATGACGGTTCGGATGTACCGTACACTATTCAGTGTCCCCTCGACGATCACCAGAGGTGTACGGCCAGTGTAAGAGATCGCTCCCCACACCATGATGCCGGGTGTTGGCCCTGTGTGCCTCGGTCGTATGCAGTCCTGATTGTGGCGCTCACCTGCACGGCGCCAAACACGCATACGACCATCATTGGCACCAAGGCAGAAGCGACTCTCATCGCTGAAGACGACACGTCTCCATTCGTCCCTCCATTCACGCCTGTCGCGACACCACTGGAGGCGGGCTGCACGATGTTGGGGCGTGAGCGGAAGACAGCGTAACGGTGTGCGGGACCGTAGCCCAGCTTCATGGAGACGATTGCGAATGGTCCTCGCCGATACCCCAGGAGCAGCAGTGTCCCTAATTTGCTGGGAAGTGGCGGTGCGATCCCCTACGGCACTGCGTAGGATCCTATGGTCTTGGCGTGCATCCGTGCGTCGCTGCCGTCCGGTCCCAGGTCGACGGGCACGTGCACCTTCCGCCGACCACTGGCGACAACATCGATGTACTGTGGAGACATCACGCCCCACGTGTTGAGCAATTCGGCGGTACGTCCACCCGGCCTCCCGCATGCCCACTATATGCCCTCGCTCAAAGTCCGTCAACTGCACATACGGTTCACGTCCACACTGTCGCGGCATGCTAAAAGTGTTAAAGACTGCGATGGAGCTCCATATGCCACGGCAAACTGGCTGACACTGACGGCGGCGGTGCACAAATGCTGCGCAGCTGGCGCCATTCGACGGCCAACACCGCGGTTCCTGGTGTGTCCGCTGTGCCGTGCGTGTGATCATTGCTTGTACAGCCCTCTCGCAGTGTCCGGAGCAAGTATGGTGGGTCTGACACACCGGTGTCAATGTGTTCTTTTTTCCATTTCCAGGAGTGTAGTTTCCACAGCCAAACTTTGTCTCTAAACCTGGCAGGAAGTCTAAAGAGATTCTAGTTGTATGTAAAGTATCCTAGCGGCAAGACACAGGCAATGCCTTCCCTTACGAGTGCTATGGAAATATTAACGATAAGAGTACTGATAAAGCTAAGTTACTAAACACAGCCATCCGAAATTCCTCGACCTAAGATGACGAAGTAAATATTCCGGATTTTGAATCAAGAAAAGTTGCCAACATGAGTAACGTTGAAGTAGATAAACTCGGAGTAGTGAAGCAACTTAAATCACTTAATAAAAGCAAGTTTTCCGGTCCAGACTGTGTGCCAATTAGGTTCCTTTCAGAGTATGCTGATGCTGTAGCTATGTAAGTAGGCTGTTTAGGTTTTCTTATTGGTAACGCCACGTAGCGCTCTGTATGAAGATCACTGGCTGTGCTGTGTCAGTCTGTGGCTGGTTGGCATTGTTGTAATACTCGCCATTGTAGTGTTGGGCAGCGGCAGCTGGATGCTAACAGCGCGTAGCGTTGGGCAGTTGGAGGTGAGCCGCCAGCAGTGGTGGACGTGGGGAGAGTGATGGCGGAGTTTTGTAATTTGTAAGAATTGGTGTCACGAACTGCTATATATATTATGACTAGTGAGGTAAATACATTGTTTGTTCTCTATTAAAATCTTTCATTGGCTAACTATGCCTATCAGTAGTTAGTGCCTTCAGTAGTTTGAATCTTTTATTTAGCCTGGCAGTAGTGGCACTCGCTGTATTGCAGTAGCTTGAGTAACGAAGATTTTTGTGAGGTAAGTGATTTGTGAAACATATAGATTAATGTTAGTCAGGGCCATTCTCTTGTAGGGATTACTGAAAGTCAGATTGCGTTGCGCAAAAAAAATATTGTGTGTCAGTTTAAGCACAGTCGTGTATAATTGTTCTAAGGGGACGTTTCATACGTAACAGTCACATATAACCGCTCGCTCGATGAAGTATCCGTATCCAATGACTGGAAACATACACAGGTCTCACCAACATTCAAGACAGGCAATAGGAGTAATCCACTAAATTACAGGCTCATAACTTTAACGTCGTCTTGCAGCAGGATTTTGGAACATATATTGCGTCTCAATATTATGAAAAACTGACAAGAGATTTCAAATTGGTCCCGCAATTTTAGATTTCCAGAAGGCTTTTGCACCGTACCGCCAAACTGAGCGCTTCTGGAATATCGTCTCAGTTATGTGACTGGATTCGTGATTTCCTGTCAGAAAGGTCACACAGTTCGTAGTATTTGACAGGAAGTCATCGAGTAAATCAGAATTGAATGCTGGCGTTCGCCAAGATAGTGTTACAGGCCCTCTGCTGTTCTCTATCTATATAAACTATTTTGGAGACAATCTGAGCAGCCGACTTCGGCTGTTTACAGATAATGCTGTCGTTTATTGTCTCATAGTCATCAGATGATCAAGACAAATTGCAGAGCGATTTAGCAAAGATACCTCTATGGATCGAAATTTGGCAATTGACCCTAAATAACGGATAGTGTGAGGTGATCCAAATCTTCGGTTACATGATAAACCGCTGACCTACCTAGGGAGAAACGATCATCATTAATAAGGGAAATCAGAACTCGCACGGAAAGATATTGGTGTTCGTTTCTCTCGCACGCTATTGGAGAGAGGATTAATCGATTTATTGTGAAGGCCGTTCATGAATCCTCTGCCAGGAACTTATGTCTGATTTTCAGAATACCCATGTAAATTCAGATGTCTATGTTTGATGGATTTTATTGTTTTCGGACTTCCACGTGCTCCAACGCTCCCCATTCTGGTTGAGAGCAGAGTACAGTTCTGCCTCTGTCGAGCAGTACCAAGAGCTTTTCCCTTTTCTAAAGACTCATAGTTACTTAAGCAGAATTTGTGTTCACCCTTTTCTTTGAAATGTGCAATCTCATATAGTTTCTGTTTTAGAATTCTGATTCGTTGCTTATATAATGTGTTGTTGGTCGTTCAATAAGCGGGAAGTCGTATTTGTGTGGTATTTTTTTGCGGGCTGTAGCGACCGTTCTGATGCCAGGAATTGCCCGGTATTTTGGACGAATGTCAACTGTTCAACAACCCCCGCACTGCACTTGTAGCAGTTATAAAATGGTTAAAGGTTTTGTTGAATAAAATCCACCAAGCGCAACGCAGACAAGGCGAAATTGATGTAAATTTCTGCTGGTCTTCTGGCCGTTTCATTACAAGTGATAATTTATAGACCAATTAATTTCTTTAAAATAACGTCAGATCAAAGAACGGCTACCACCCACCTTATCTTTCCTATACTGGAATTTGTGTAATCTTCGAAGGGATTAGTGCCAAATAGCAATTTTATGATTCTTCTGCTTCAGTTTCTATTTAAACATTCAAATGGCTAGTGCGTGCTTTAAGTTTCACGTATTTCAAGGGGCTATTGCCTGGCATCTATTTGCTTATTTTTCAGCACTCTCGTTTTTAGTCATTAATCGTGAAGGGGGGCTAACTCCCGCTTTATCTTTTCCATTTAATATTTGAAGGGACTAATGACTTTTATCTGTTTGCTGATTTTTCTGTATTAATAGCTTTTAATCACTAATCATTAGCGCCCGCTTTTTCTATTCTGTATTGAAATTTGTTTAACATGCAAAAGGGCTAGTGCCCGACATCTATATTTAAATTTTGTTTAACTTCTTGCAGGGACTAACATTCGTTGCCTTAGCTACATTGAAGTCATTTTTGACATTTTAAGGGGTTACCCCCGTCCTTCATTGATTACATTTTCTATCTTGGGTTAAAATGCAAGGAAAGACTAATTGGTCATAGCTTATCTTAGGTTATCTCACTGTTATCTCCTGTGTCAACTACATAAATAAACTTGAAGAAATATTGAGCACCATTTGCCAAAATTTTAAAGATCTTGAAACGTCCCCTTTGAAAAATTATACATGACAGTGCTTAAACTGACACATATTATATTTAGCTCAACGCAATCTGACTTTCAAAAATCCCCACGAAAGAATACCCTGACTAACATTAACTTATACCTTTCACAAATCACTTACCTCACCAAAAATCTTCGTTACTCGAGCTACTGCAATTCAGCGAAAGCCACTACTGTCAGCTAAATAAAACATTCAAACTACGGAAGGCACTAACTACTGATAGGCATAGTTAGCGAATGAAAGATTTTAATAGAGAACAAACAATGTATTTACCTTAATAGTTATAATATATATAGCAGTTAATGACATCCATTCTTACAAATTTCAAAACTCCGCCATCTCTCTCCCCACATCCACCACTGCTGGTGGCTCACCTCCAACTGCGCAACGCTACGCGCTGTTCACATCCAGCTGCCGCTGCCCAACACTACAATGGCAGACAACAATGCAAACCAGCCACAGACTGCACACAGCACAGCCAGTGATTTTCATACAGAGCGCTACGTGGCGTTACCAATAAAAAAACTTAAACAGCCTACTTACAAGCTTAAGTGGCAACAGTTGTTCGCTAATTGTTGAAATTTTATATAGCTGTAGTACGAAGGTACGCTGTTGTTATATAACAAATGTATTTGAATATGAAACTTAATTCATCGCTCGACCGCTTATCACATCAGGGTACCTGCATCCCAGCAGTCATCCTCCAAAACAGTCTGAGTTTACGTATCAGTGACAACAAATGTATTTCATCTTTTAAATGTTCATGAATTAATGTCACATTTTACATTTCAACATCTGTGTGACATCTTTGACGTCTTCTGTGTATCGTGATTTTCTTTGCTAGTGGGTTGGCACCGAGCGTGGCACAGAATGATGTGAAAAGGTGTGGTAATCTTTCCAAATTGAAGCGTCATAATCATCATAACAGTGTCGCTAGTGAGAGTTGATGAACTGTGATGCAAAAGGGAGCAACGGACGGAACGATATCTTTCAGCCTTCGCGATACTTGTATCTTACCTCCCGGCCAATACTTGTACATTTCAAAATTATTTAGTCAGCGTTAACGCTTACGAACTGGAGCGACCAGTCAGACACAGAATTTGCCTCACAGGAGATGGAAGTAGTACTCGTTGTAGTACATGCAGTTGTCATGGAGCAATAGAAAACACTCGATCAATTACTTCTGACTAAAGGTTCTATGAGAATTAACCAAAAAATTCATATATTCAAAGTGGTTCTGCTGTAACGTAACTTAGGCTTTAGAATACAATATATTTTGTTTGAAATTTGATCATTTTACCTATATTTATACTAAGTTTCCTTCTTAGAAATTGTGACAAATGTGAACAAAATGTATCATCAGTCAGTGAGCCTTTATGTAACTTTTTTTAGAGACGGCTCCCATGAGCTAGTAACATTAAGCTTGGTATGAAATGGTTCTACCCGTTGGGTCCAGAGCCTACTTAGAAACAATGTGTTGGATAACTCAACACTCTCAATCAAAGGAGGTCAAAATATATCAATAAAGGCATCTTGTTCCTAATACTGCGACGGTATTTTAGATAATGTAAAATATATAAATATTGAAACATCGATTAATTTTTTAGGATGTTGCCAGAAAACATCTGAAGATGTGCCAGGAAAAAAATGTCAAGATAGAATAATGACCCCTAGAGCAAAAACTACCGTATGAGATTCGTAACACAGATATTCTATGAAAATTGATTTTGGTTAAATGAAGGTAATTTTTTACGCTAACATTAAGTTCTTCATGTCAGTCTAGGTCAATCAGTACCTTATTGATTTTCATGTATATAAAAGCGGCATTTGTAACGGACTCTCCGTTATGACTTGGCGAATTATACAGGAAATTCACCTCCATCCTAAATTGATAATATAAATATATTGAGTAATTGTTGAATTAAGTCATAACCATGACGTATAGGTCGCTTGGTCTGTGGTCAGCCACATTAAGAGCCACGAGCCACCAGTGTGTCACAGTTCCAGGTAGAGACATCATTTGACCAATACTTGTCACCTGTTGATCTATTTGTTCGATCTTGGTTTTTCACTATTTTGTCATCTAATCTTTTACAGTTGAGTACAAACTTAATCTTCACTCACGCATTATGCATTTCTATTTTCTGGGCCCTTCTTTCGAAAATGCATCTTTGATAGGCAAATGGGAATCTTTTCGTATTTCTGAGATGTACCAAGTTCCACTAAGGTCGTATATTCCCTTCTTATCAGCTGCTTCAACATATGTAGCATCTTTACAATTTGACCGAGCATATCGTCATCAAACAGCACGTTATAAGAATCTGTGTGCGTACAATGCACATGCCTTAACTCTTGGAATTCTGCCATATTTCTGGAACCTGTTCTAGTCTGGGGAGGTTTCTTTGTTGTCACATTCATTTGCTTCCACGTCATATATCAACATATTTTTAACGTTCTCGATGCTTTTATTTGTTATGTTTGGTCACTCCTAGTCACCAGGCTCCGAAACTGGAAGCTAACAATAAAAAAATCGTATTTGTGTAGTACAGGAGAAACTCTTTCCTGCCAATACATATGGTTCTCCTTTTTGTTGTGAATAATTTACTGAACATAACCAGCAACAACTGCATCTCGGGTATAACTGAGAATACACTACGCGTCATGTCCACCAATATGAAAAATAAAAATTCGGCAAAACGTAAAGTTGATAACGATTACCGGTTTCTTATAATTTCGAATATCTCAGATGTAGTTTCAGAGCAGTCCGTAAGTTCTATGTGCTGTGTATAGCTTTCATAAGTCACTGTAGAAGCTGCAAACTGTGCTTAGTGATGAGGGGCTGTTCTATAACTACAAAAGATCTAAGGATATCCCAATTGTCAAGGAAGCTGCAAGCACTATTAAGGGAAATGTGGCAGTAGACTGCAATAAAAATATTAGAGCAATAATTAGTTATTGTGGGTATTCACCGTTCACGGTGTCAAGCTTTCACAAAGTTGTGGATTATTCGAGCCATGTATTTACATTTATGAGGCTCGAAGTATCTCCTAATAATAGGTACGCAGCAGCGCCAGCAGCGATACGAGATGTATCTAAACAGCACGCACATGAGTTGCGATAATATAATCTGTTAGCCCCAATTAACGGTTGCCATTTCTGATATCGGCCTCCGTTATTATTACACAGCAATATTCAGTAATTAATATCGTTATAGCTTCACGCTAGTAATGCCATCACATGCGGATGTGGGCAACAGGGGTAATATATTCTAGATAATCATTGCTCATTTGAAATATAAATGACTGTAAGAAATACCGATAGGCCAACCCCGAACAATGGTACTTGGGTTACAAGATCGTAAAGAAAGTAGGACAATTCTCCAATATGTATGATTTACAAATAAACGAGAAAGTATTCAGTTCTTGTGGTGGATGATGCTGAGGGGTGGAGAGGAGGGGGCGGGGAGGAGTGGAGATAGGAGAATGAGAAGCTAAAAAACACAAAAATAACAGATGACAGGATAAGTTAAGAGGACATGAAACGTAGAATAAAGTAGAGTATGAAATATGGTTTTACAGAAGAATGCTGAACATTAGATATGTACACCAAGTAATTCATGGAGATTTAGTGCAGAAGAGCTTGGTTGGTAGAACTCATCCTGATGCTCAGAGGAATAGCTGATGTAGTAAATGAGGGGGATAAGTGCGTGGTGAATGTTGTATAGGTAGACCAACGTGAAAAAACCTTAGACGGTTTCAAATGGATGTATCGTGCAACAGTTAAGCAGAGGGTTCACTGATCTCAGCTTCTAACATTAGCCAAATAAATTGAACGGCTGAAAGCAGTTGGTAACCACTAGCGTTATACTTTCCTGAGACATGTAACTGCACTAATCGGCTTAAGATTAATCGTATCCCGTTGGGCAACATATTCCGCAGTTAAAATAGACCCCGATTAGAATTTCTGAGAGGGGACTACTCAGGAGGATGTAGCCATCAGCAAAGACAGAACTGGGATTATACGGGTCAGAAAATGGGATGTCGCTTAATCGGTTGGGTAAATTAGTGAAATTAAGGAACAGAAATGGATAAGCCGAGGCTAGATATAATGAGACTTGGTGATGTGCGAAGGCGGGAAGAACAGGACTTCTAATCAGGTCAACACAGGATTATAAATACAAAATCAGAATGAGAAACGCAGGAGTGGATCTAATAATAAATAGGAATGCCAGTAAGCTACTATGTATATCACAGTGAACCCCTGTTCGTAGCGAAGATAGATACAGAGCCAACATGCACCACTGCAATATCCTGAGGTGATGAGGATGAAAGAATTTTTACAGGTAATCAAGGGAGACGAAAATTTAGTTTTGATACAGGAGTGAAAATCGACAGCAGGAAAGGAAGAGAAGGAAAAATAGTAGAAGTGGGACTGGGGAAAGGAACGAAACAAGCCGCCAAGAACACTAAATTAGCAACATTCGGTTTAAGAATCATGAAACTATAATTTACTTTTATAAGTTTCTTAGATGGAAGGGATGTGGAGAGAGCAGAAGGTTTACTATAAATCATAGTTTTAAACTGCAAAACGTTACTACGGGCTAATGTGGACTCTGATAATTACGTTTTAGTTGTTAACTGTAAATTGAAACCGAAGTAATTACATAAAGGTAGGAAATTAACGCGATGGTACCAGGATAAAACGACAGAACCAGAGGCTTCTGACAGTTTCATAAGGAACGTTAGGTAACGATTGACTGTATCAGGGAAAAGGAATATGACAGAGGAGGATTCGATGTCTCTGAGACACGAAATAGGGAAGGCAACAGAGGAGCAAATAGGCCAAAAAACAAATATCAGCTGAAATCCTTGAATAATATACGAGATATTGAATTTAAATGATGAAAGGGTAAAACGTACAAATGCAGCAAATGTATCAGACAATCGGAAATACAAATATTTAAAAATTTATATTCATAGAAAGTATAAAATTTCAACGCAGGAACGTCTAGAAGCGAAATAAAAAACCGTAGAGCTTTCATGAGTAGGGGTATGATAGGTGCTGCCTATCAAAAATTAAAAACACTAAGGGAGAAAGAGAAGCATCTGTATGAGTATAAAGAGCTTTTGTGACAAGCCTGTACTAAGTGTGGAAGGTGGAACCAGTATATAGAGGGGCTACACAAGGGACATGGATTTTATTATATTATAGAAAGGAAAGCGGAAGTAGATCAAAAAGGAATAGGATATATAATACTGTGAGAAGAATTTGACAGAATATTGAAGCACCTAAACAAAAGCACCGTCCCTAGAGTGGACGACTTAACCTCAGAATTACTAGGGCCGTCGGGAGAGTCAGCCATGAAAATATATTCTATTTGGTATGCTGAAGATACAAATTACCCTCAGACTTCATGAAGTATATAATAACTAAAATTCCAAAGAAAAAAGTACTGTCATGTGTGAATACCTCTAAAATTTCAGTTTACTAAGTCATGGTTGCCAAGTATGGTCACGAGTTATTTACAGAAGAATGAATTGACGGGCAGAGGTTGTGAAGACGCTACGATAAACTGATACAATACAATTTTTCGTAGAACTGAAATAGTACAGGTTTCCTGTTTCTTTTGTAAGTAGGCTGTATAGGTTTTTATGTTGGTAACGCCATGTAGTGCTCTGTATGAAAATCGCTGACTGCGCTGTGTGCAGTCTGTACCTGGATGGACTCATTGTTGGAATATTTGCTTGTGTAGTGTTGGGCAGTTGGATGTGAACAGCACGTAGCGTTGTGCAGTTGGAAGTGAGCCGCCAACAGTGGTGAATGTGGGGAGAGAGATGCCAGAGTTTTGAGAAGTTACTATGAGCGGACGATCTGGACGTGTGTCCGTCAGAAAAAGGAAATTTTTAAGACTGGATGTCAAGAACTGATATATATTCTATGACTTTTGAGCACTATTAAGGTAAATTCATTGTTTGTTCTCTGTCAAAATCTTTCATTTGGTAACTATTCCTATCAGTAGTTAGTGCCTTCAGTAGTAGGAATCCTTTATTTAGCAGGCAGTATTGGCGCTCGCTGTCTTGCAGTAGTTCGAGTAAAGAAGAGTTTTGTGAGGTAAGTGATTCATCAAAGGTATAGGTTATTGTTAGTCAGGGCCATTCTTTTGTAGGGAGTACTGAAAGTTAGATTGCGTTGCGCTAAAAATATTGTATGTCAGTTTAGTGATGATCAGAATAAGTAAAGAGAGAACTGTCTGAGTACGTTCAGTTTTCCTCAGCTGTATGAAAATCATCTATAGACGTTTCGTAACTGCCACCAAAGGAATTACGATTTTTAATTTTCTGGTGTTGTGTGCTTACACATTTATTAATACGTTATTATAATATTTCCACACGTATAAAATATTGTATTAATGTAAACTGTAACTGATGGAGCATTTTACAAATGTAGCTCGCTATGTGAAGCGGTAAGAATGAAGTCTGGAGAGAAGTGGGGAAACCGATAACTGCCTAGCGTAAGCGAGTTAATTGCGTTTTCACAGCAGCAGTTTTAGACTGTATTTCCGGTTACAATGCGACTTATTTTTAGTGCGTGGTCCGAACTTGGAAGTACAGATCAAGGTAAGCCTTGTTACCTCAGGATGTAGTTGTTCGTAAGTTACGATGTTTGGGACGTGGCGTACAATGTTTAGTAATTTGATCGTTTTGCACAGTTAGCACGGGCGGTGAACTATGAATATTAATGTACTATAGCGAATTTCGCCCTAAGGTAATGACTACGAAAACAATAAAGACCTACAACTTTTGAAGAGTGGTGAGAAATGTTTAATAAGCTCAGTGACGTCGTTAAAGCAGCACGATTTTCTATGTGAAGCGTTTTTGGACTGTATCACGGACTACAGATACTTCACTGAAAGAGGAGACAGTATACTATAATTCACACAACACAGCGTCGCTCTAGAAGTGGTTACACTCGCATTACCGGCTTATGAGCTGCCGACCTGTGGTCACGATACGCCATTTTCCACAGCTAACTGTTCCTTCGCTGACCAATACGGCTGTTAGGAATCTCTCCTCTTCTAAATCTGTCTCAAAGGAACTCGTCTATTAAGTGAATAATTTTTTGATGAAGTTACGGCAAGTGAAAGGGAGAGAGAGAGGCAGATATTAACGAGAAGGATTTACGATTGCATGATAAATCCTTTCCCTCGAAAATTTCCTTCCTTAATATCTCCTTTGTGTTACCACAGACGGTGTGTCACGGATCTCATTTCCACCAAGATTACAGTACATTCGAGTTGCCTAGATGCTTCCATCGCCCTGAGTGGAATACGTAAGTTCTGAATAATGTTTACCAACATGCAATCTTCTGTAGTTATTGTCCTCTGCGCAGAAAATAGCATGTAGGCCGTGAGTCCTTGTAACCTCCCAACAGTGAGTGTAACCTCTCCACAGTGAAATAAAATACGTCCCAGCAGTAAAAAATATAATTATGTGTGGCAACATTCATTCACGTTCAGCGTAACCAACCAATAATAAAAATGTGACTAATCTCTCAATAAAATTGTGGCTCACTTATAACCTTTCAATAATGACAGTGAATTTAAACTGGTAGATTTTGGAATTCAGCAGTGCTGCGTCATGGCCCTGAAAGATCATACTGAATAAATTGAAAATTCTTACCTCAGTAAGGTCGCCGGATAACGCAATATATATCCGCTCCTATAAGAAAATTTTCTGGCACAGCCCAGTGCAATGCTGGCCGATAGATTTGTCATGTATAAAAAGAAACAACTGATTTTTCTTCACAATAATCGGGATGACCATGGATTGGAGAAATTAGTGAATTCTTTAAATTGATATGAATGATTGTCAAAAGTTACTTTTTATGAGAAAGATTATTATTAAGAGATTTTTTAAAAAACATTTACTTGGGACTTGATGTAAGAATACTACAGGTGCGCGAGGCTGCTTTTACCTTATACTGCAACGCTCAGGCACCGCCATCGCTCCCCCACGATCGGCCCAGCCAACACGATACACCAGACTGCTAGCTACTACTACTACAACTGCTACACAGTTCCTACTGCATACAACACTGCTCTCTGGTCTGAGATTCTCTTATACCTTACATATCGCAGGCAGCGCGTGAGCAATCCATCGAAATTACATCTGCTCGAGTGCAACAAATTCCTTAATCATGGACCTCTTACATCCTTCATCTTGAGGCTTTAATAAACTGTAAACAAGGAACTGGCGTTGCATAAATAATTAAATTTTGAATTGGTCTGTTTAAACGTGACGCGACTTACCTATTATCAGCAGAATACGAGAAACTGGCCAGTCATAGTCCACTTTATGAATCACAATTAGTTTCCATTCTTCACACTTTCATAAAAAAACGACAAAATAATGATTTGCGTAATTACTATCAAACAGTTCTCAGTTACATGTCCAAACAATTATAGATCGCTAATTAACTTCTTAGCCGATACCGACCGTGGCAGGTAACACGTCTGTTCTCCGATACTGCCGAACCAGCTCTGATCTAACAGCCGAACCACTTCATTCACCATCCAAGTTGGGCACGAAGTGCTTCGTCTGCCTTTACGTTTAGTAATTGTTTATTAATCTGCTGGTAATCAACACTTTTGAAAAATTGAATGTTAGTCTGCTGTTTATGAGAAAAGCTATTAAACTCACAGTTTAGATTTGCTAATATTCATAACAGAAGTTTAACATTTTGCCTAGCTACTTCCAAATACAGTAGCCCATCGCACAGAAGGACCACAATTTATGCGGTCTTTGTCACGGTACCTCACACAAGATTACTTCATGTTGCCACTGTTGACTTCTCATCTGCTTTAAGAAGATCTTGCAGCTGAATATGATGGCTGTACAGCCAGAAATATTACAAACTGACATTTGCTGCTTTTAATTGTTGTTACCTATCTCACGTATCTTAATTCTCATGCACTGTAACACATACTTCCAGTACGGTAATTTAAAAAGAATGAACTAGAACTAATTTCTTTTATTAAATAGGTTTTGATAGCAAAATATTTATATTTGCAAATACTTTCTCTTTCGACGTTGCGTTCATTATTATAGCATTTACTTGGGCTATACGGGATGCTTCGCAAGTACTATTAAAGGCTTCTAGGGGTTGTAGATAGTACTTTCATAGTTTCGATAAGATATCAATGTCCGGAAATGTATCATTTGGATGCAAAATAAGTTTGAAGTAGCATCACTCAGAAATCTCTTGCTACACGGCAGTGCACAGATCAGAGACAATACGCTGCAACCTATATTCTCTGCAGGGGTCCACAGCATGGGCAGTCTTTAGAGTACTGGTACTCGGGTTCTCTTCTACGTGCCGAAGGTCGTTCTCTTCAAAGTCTAGGGTGCAGCGCGTCCGTGGAGCACCGCAGCCAACCCCCTTAGTTGCGATCGCACGAGTTTCTGGTGGTCATTCTTGTAGTCAGACGGAAACGGTACGTGACCTCAAACTACAACAGGGACTAACGACGGCACCCTCTGCCCTCCGCTTAGTTGGTGTACATGCCGTGAAGCGGTAAATTTGAAATTAGTCCGATCTTAAAACTCATTGTATATCCATTTCCGGACATGGGTTACCAATCGAAAATCTGAGTCCTCTCTACAACCGCTCGAGATCTGTAATAGTAATTGTGTGACACATCTACATCTACATTTATACTCCGCAAGCCACCCAACGTTGTGTGGCGGAGGGCACTTTACGTACCACTGTCATTACCTCCCTTTCCTGTTCCAGTCGCGTATGGTTCGCGGGAAGAAGGACTGTCTGAAAGCCTCCGTGCGCGCTCGAATTTCTCTAATTTTACATTCGTGATCTCCTCGGGAGTTATAAGTAGGGGGAAGCAATATATTCGATACCTCATCCAGAAACGAACCCTCACGAAACCTGGCGAACAAGCTACACCGCGATGCAGAGCGCCTCTGTTGCTCAGTCTGACACTTGAGTTTGCTAAACATCTCCGTAACGTTATCACGGTTACCAAATAACCCTGTGACGAAACGCCCCGCTCTTCTTTGGATCTTCTCTATCTCCTCCGTCAACCCGATCTGGTACGGATCCCACACTGATGAGCAATACTCAAGTATAGGTCGAACGAGTGTTTTGTAAGCTACCTTCTTTGTTGATGGACTACATTTTCTAAGGATTCTGTCAATGAATCTCAACCTGGCACCCGCGTTACCAACAATTAATTTTGTATGATCATTCCACTTCAAATCGTTCCGCACGCATACTTCCAGATATTTTACAGAAGTAAGTGTTACCAGTGTTTGTTCCGCTATCATATAATCATACAATAAAGGATCCTTCTTTCTATGTATTCGCAATACATTACATTTGTGTATGTTAAGGATCAGTTGCCACTCCCTGCACCAAGTGCCTATCCGCTGCAGATCTTCCTGCATTTCGCTACAATTTTCTAATGGTACAACTTCTCTGTATACTACAGCATCATCTGCGAAAAGCCGCATGAATCTTCCGACACTATCTACTAGGTCATTTATATATATTGTGAAAAGCAATGGTCCCATAACACTCCCCTGTGGCACGCCAGAGGTTACTTTAACGTCTGTAGACGTCTCGCCATTGATAACAACATGCTGTGTTCTGTTTGCTAAAAACTCTTCACAGCTGGTCTGATATTCCGTAGGCTCTTACTTTATCAGACGACAATGCGGAACTGTATCGAACGCCTTCCGGAAGTCAAGGAAAATAGCATCTACCTGGTAGCCTGTATCTAATATTTTCTGGGTCTCATGAACAAATAAAGCGAGTTGGGTCTCACACGATCGCTGTTTTCGGAATACATATTGATTCCTGCAGAGTAGATACTGGATTTCCAAAAACGACTTGATACTCGAGCAAAAAACATGTTCTAAAATTCTACAACAGATCGACGTCAGAGATATAGGTCTACAGTTTTGTGCATCTGTTCGACGACCCTTCTTGAAGACTGGGACTACCTGTGCAATTTTTCCAATCATTGGGAACCTTCCGTTCCTCTAGAGACTTGCGGTACACGGCTGTCAGAAGGGGGGCAAGTTCTTTCGCGTACTCTGTGTAGAATCGAATTGGTATCCCTTCAGGTCCAGTGGAATTTCCTCTGTTTAGTGATTCCAATTGCTTTTCTATTCCTTGGAAACTTATTTCGATGTCAGCCATTTTTTCGTTTGTGAGAGGATTTCGAGAAGGAACTGCAGTGCGGTCTTCCTCTGTGAAACAGATTTGGAAAAAGGTGTTTAGTATTTCAGCTTTATGCGTGTCATCCTCTGTTTCAATGCCATCATCATCCCGGAGTGTCTGGATATGCTGTTTCGAGCCACTTACTGATTTAACGTAAGACCAGAACTTCCTAGGATTTTCTGTCAAGTCGGTACATAGAATTTTACTTTCGAATTCACTGAACGCTTCACGCATAGCCCTCCTTACGCTAACTTTGACATCGTTTAGCTTCTGTTTGTCTGAGAGGTTTTGGCTGCGTTTAAACTTGGAGTGAAGCTCTCTTTGCTTTCGCAGTAGTTTCCTAATTTTGTTGTTGAACCACGGTGGGTTTTTCCCATCCCTCACAGTTTTACTCGGCACGTACCTGTCTAAAATGCCTTTTACAATTGCCTTAAACTTTTTCCATAAACACTCAACTTTGTCAGTGTAAAAACAGAAATTTTCGTTTTGATCTGTTAGGTAGTCTGAAATCTGCCTTCTATTACTCTTGCTAAAAAGATAAACTTTCGTCCCTTTTTTTATATTCCTATTAACTTCCATATTCAGGAATGCTGCAACGGCCTTATGATCACTGATTCCGTGTTCTGCACTTACAGAGTCGAATAGTTTGGGTGTGTTTGTTATCAGTAGGTCCAAGATGTTATCTCCACGAGTCGGTTCTCTGTTTAATTGCTCGACGTAATTTTCGGATAGTGCACCCAGTATAATGTCACTCGATGCTCTGTCCCTGCCACCCATCCTAAACATCTGAGTGTCCCAGTCTATATCTGGTAAATTGAAATCTCCACCTAAGACTATAATATGCTGAGAAAATTTGTGTGAAATATATATTAATCTGCATTGATTCTACATTTTCCATTTTATGTCTTCTTCATGTTGTGCTACATATAAATATGTATTTGTAAAGTTTGCGAGTGTTGCCCGTTTCTTTTGAGTGCATATGCATTTTGTTGTGGTCTTCAGTCCAGAGACTGGTTTGATGCAGCTTTCCATTCTACCCTATCCTGTGCAAGGTTCTTCATCTTCCAGTACTGCAACCTACATCCTTCTGAGTCTGTTTAGTGTATTCATCTCTTGGTCTCCCTCTACGATTTTTACCCTCCACGCTGCCTTCCAATACTAAATTGGCGATCCCTTGATGCCTCAGAACATGCCCTACCAACCTATCCCTACTTCTAGTCAAGTTGTGCCACAAATTTCTCTTCTCTCCATTTCTGTTCAATACCTCCTCATTAGTTATGTGATCTACCCATCTAATCTTCAGCTTTCTTTTGTAGCAACACATTTCGAAAGCTTCTATTCTGTTCTTGTCCAAACTATTTATCGTCCATGTTTCACTTCTATACGTGGCTACACTCCATACAAATACTTTCAGAAACGACTTCCTGACAGTTAAATCAATACTCGATGTTAACAAAGTTCTCTTCTTCAGAAACGCTTTCCTTGCCATTGCCAGTCTACATTTTATATCCTCTCTACTTCGAACACCATCAGCTCCCCAAATAGCAAAACTCCTTCTACTTTAAGCATCTCATTTCCTAATCTAGTTCCCGCAGCATCACCCGCTTTAATTCGACTGCATATCCATATTACATACAAAAACCAGTATGTCGTCCTCAACAGGGAGTGTATCACATACAAGCGCATCATCAGGAGTGCCCCAAGGAAATGTGATATGACCACAGTTATTTTCTATACGTTACATGTAAGATCCTGCAGACAGCTAATGATGCTGTGGTGTCCGGAATGGTAACGTCGTTGATTGACTGTAGGGGGACAGAAGATGGCTTCGACTTAGTCTCTAGATAGCGTAAGGAATGGCAGCTAGCTCTAACAACAGAAAAAAACAAATTACTACATATTAGTAAGAGCGGTCGACTTCGGTTTATTGGGACAATTTTAGGAAAGTGTGCTTCATCTGTAAAGGAGACCGCATATAGGACACGGTACGAACCATTCCTGAGTATTGTTCCGCATTAGATCGGATTAAAGGAAGATATCGAAGCAATTCAGAGGCGGACTGCTAGGTTTGTTACCGGTAGGTTTGAACAACACACAAGTATTACGGAGACGCTTCGGGTACTGAAGTGAGAATCCCATGTAGGGCAGGCGACGATATTTCCGAGGAACAGTACTGACGAAATTAGAGAACCGGCATTTGAAGCTAACTGCAGAACGACTCTACTGCCGCCAACGTATATTTCGCGTAAAGGCCATTAAGATAAGAAAAAATGTATGGAGGAATTTAGACAGTGGTTTTCCCTCGCTATATTTGACGGTGGAACAGGAAAGGAAATGACGAACAGTGATACATGGTACCCTCCGCTACGCACCGTACAGTGGCTTACGGTGTATGTATGTATGTAGATGGAGATCCATGTGTCGAATTACGTGTTGTTTTACGCAATGACTTAGAAAATACGCACGTCGTATACTTTCCGCCAGCAACCCAATTGGCTACGATCAGTGAGGAAATAGTAGGCGGATCGTCATTGGTGAAGCAATGAGACCTCGGCTAGAGTTTGTTTACGTTTCACAGCTTGTCATACTACATTATTCCAGAGCTATGGTGGGACCTTGCTCATTAGTTTTAGGAAATGACAGAGGTACACAAAATACCCTCCGTCACGCACCATCAGGTGGCTAGAGGAGTGTAGGTGTAGGTGTAGAAATAACGCATGATGCACGGATCAAGCAGGGCGCAAGAAGCAGAATGGCTCCAGGAGCGCTCCTCTGAGATGAAACACTTCTGCTGGCCACCAATTTCCCCAGATGGTAATGATAAGGATGTTTGGTTTTTGGGGCGCTCAGGCATCGCAGAGTAGCACGGGCAAAGAAGCCCTACTTGATTGTACGTTTGTAGTACAGCACTGAACGGAAGTGAATCGTGGCCTGTAGCAATCTGTGGAGAATGAAATGAGTGTAAAAGAATGACTAGAATGAGGGCTAGGATTATACGAATTGTGGTAACACATAGCTTCTGCATTGAAACAACATGGCAGGGCTACTGCACTTCAGTAATCAAAGTAATGGAAACTGAATGTCAGTTTTCAGGGCAACAGCTGTTTCAAAAATAAATAGAACTGCAGATTTAGCACCACGAACTCTTTCTGCCTTTTTCTTGTCGTACATCAGTTGAAATGCCTGCCTGACACAGATACAAATAATAGACGTACTGCTGCTGCAGCTTTAGACTTAAGTCCTTGGAAGATGTGAGTTAATGGTGGCATTTTCCCCTTGTGCCATCACAGTAGTTCATACTCTTTGAAATCTACCATTGCCTGCCTCACAGCAAACCAAGCTGGTACACACCATTTTCTTGTCATTTGACTACAAATAATTACTTTTGCTAAGACTGCATAGCACATCTTACTATCTAGACCTCTTTAAGGAGTGCAGCTAACTATGTATAGTTGTGTATGTAGCTTCTGCTCCAGATCGCCGCAGATACAACGAGCCGTATTAAAAACTAGCACCCTGTCAGAAGGTAGAAGAGTGGGAAATGTGGGTTATGAGGGGTACCCGAAGCACGTGTGTGTTTGTTTCCTGCACGCATACCACACATTAATTAAAGTCTGGAATCTCCACCATTCACACAGCGTAATGGAGGAGACAATGCTTGGAACCGTCCCTGGAGACGAGCTGCTCATAATCACCATCTGCTTTTCCACTAAGCCAGATTAAAAATCTTCCTTCATGTCCCTTTATACACGTGTACAGCGGTACTCTATATGCGAAATTCTGTAGTAAGCAGCAAGAATATCCACTGCGAGTTCAGTAATCCCTAGTCCGAACGGTTGTTTGGCCTAATTTGCAGTGACGCCATGAAATATATTTTAAATCATTCTTGTCCAGACGATTCTTGTATCTACAAAAGCAGAAACAAATAAAGAAGCACGAACACACGCACACACATGCGGAGAGAGAGAGAGAGAGAGAGAGAGAGAGAGAGAGAGAGAGAGAGAGAGAGAGACAGAGACAGAGAGAGACAGCGTGAGAGAGAGAAAGAGAGAGAGAGAGAGAGAGGGGGGGAGGGGGTAGCGAACTGAGTATATTGTATGTATTATGAACATGGTATTTCAGTCTGCCGTTACTATGTTCGCCTTAAATTCTTGCTCTGCATTTTCTTCCTCTAAAACATGAGGCACACAAACAAGATTTCAAACGACAAGACTAATTAAATAGATATTTCGTTGCAAATAATCACCATCAGTACTAAAGGGTTTTATTTTTATTATCCCGCAGTCGTGAGATAATCTAGCGGAACAAGGACACAATAAATTGTAAGAATATAATGCAGTTAAAACAGAGAAAGACATACATTTCAATTTTTTCCAGGTAATTACTACACGTCTATAATTTTAAAATAAAATCCACGATTATTTATCACTTTCCATATATGGGCCCTATAAACAGAAAAATAATAAACAAAACACAACAGCCGATCACAGAATGAAAGTTTTCACAGCCGGATGACATAGCTGTTGGTAAACCTTTCGGGATATGAGGTCGTGGTCCAAGAAACCCTTCTGTTCCTGACGTTTCGTCCAGGACTGCGGTGGACATCCTCAGAAGCACTCCTCCGCCGAGTCTTGCCGACTGACCTGTCGAAGGTCAGAGATCAACATAAATACTGTAGGAAAGGCAGCGTGGTCAAGAGAGCACGAGATGAGCAGAGATAATCCTTGTCAGAGATAAAGCTTAGCTATCGATTGTCGTCTTGTCAAAGATAAAACTATTGATTCTGCAGAACTACTGTCCATATGTCGCTAAGTTTCATCGCCTCCTCTTTCCTATTAAAATTATTCTGACGCTCATGAATTTCAATGACTTATCTGCATAGTCGTGGATAGTAATTAGATGTTTTAGATAAAATAGCTGTTTCAGAAAACTGCACTTCTTGGTTTCCTGATTGAAGATCATGTTTTGCTACGGCTGATTCCTCTATTTTTTCCTAGTCGGCAAAGACTTTTGTGCTCTTTTAGTCGTGTATTTACGCTGATCTTGGTAGTTCCAATATAAACTTTTCCACACGTACGTGGAATTTTATATATGTCGATAGAGGAGGGCGTTTATCCTTCACAGATCGGAGTACTTGACTTATCTTCTTTGTTGGTCTACAGATCGGTCTAATGCCACGTTTCTGTAAAATCTTACCGATCTGATCCGGTACTTCATTAATAAAAGGGAGAGAAACTGTATATTTTTCCGCCGATGTGGTTCATCCTTGTCCTTCGGTCTCATGTTCCTTGGTCTCAAAAATCTCTTTACCTCTCTCCCTGAGTAGCCATTTATCTCGAAAGCCTGCTTCAGATGTTTTATTTCACCGTCCTGGTGTTCCGATGTGCATATCCGTTCGGATCTATCGACAAGACTTTTAATAACACTTCTCTTTTGTTTATTTATTTTATTTATTTTTTATTTAAATATCAAGTTCCGTAGGACCAAATTGAGGAGCAAATCTCCAAGGTCATGGAACGTGTCAGTACATGAACTTACAACATAAAAAGTAATGACAGATAAAAATAAATGTTCATGAACCTGAAAGAAAATCAGTGCATAAGTTTAAGCAAACGGTATCAGCAATAAAATGAAAATCAACTTAATTTTTCAAGGAACTCCTCGACAGAATAGAAGGACTGACCCATGAGGAAACTCTTCACTTTCAATTTGAAAGTGCGTGGATTACTGCTAAGATTTTTAAATCAGAGTGGCAGCTTATTGAAAATGGATGCAGCAGTATACTGCATACCTTTTTGCACAAGAGTTAAGAAAGTCCGATCCAAATGGAGGTTTGATTTCTGACGAGTATTAACCGAGTGAAAGCTGCTTATTGTTGAAAATAAACTAATATTGGTAACAAGAAACGACAATAAGGAATATATATATTGCGAGACCAATGTCAAAATACCCAGACTCGTGAAAAGAGGTCGACAAGAGGTTCGTGAACTCACACCACTTATTGCCCGAACTGCCCGTTTCTGAGCCAAAAATATCCTTCTACAATGGGAAGAGTTACCCCAAAACATAACACCATACGACATAAGTGAATGAAAATAAGCAAAGTAGACTAATTTAGGTGTCGAAATATCACTCACTTTCGATAACGTTCGAATAGTGAAAATGGCAGTATTAAGTCTTTGAACAAGATCCTGAAAGTGGGCTTTCCGAGACAGCTTACTGTCTATCTGAACACATAGGAATTTGAACTGTTCAGTTTCACTAATCATATGCCCATTCTGTGAGATTAAAACGTCAGGTTTTGTTGAATTGCGTGTTAGGAAATGTAAAAACTGAGTCTTACTGTGATTTAATGTTAGTTTATTTTCTACAAGCCATGAACTGAGGTCATGTACTGCTCTACTTGAAACCGAGTCAATGTTACACACAACATCCTTTACTACCAAGCTAGTGTCATCAGCAAACAGAAATATTTTAGAGTTACCCATAATACTAGAAGGTATATCATTTATATAAATAAGGAACAGGAGCGGCCCAAACACTGATCCCTGGGGCACCCCACACTTTACAGTACCCTACTCATATCCCACATCACAGCCGTTATCAACATTGTGAATAATGACCTTTTGGTGCCTGTTTCTAAAGTAAGAGGTGAACCAGTTGTGAGCTGCTCCCCTTATTCCGTAGCGGTCCAACTTCTGGAGCAATATTGTGTGATCAACACAGTCAAATGCCTTTGTTAAATCAAAAAATACTCCAAGCATTGGAAACGTTTTGTTTAGCCCATCCAGTACCTCACAGAGAAAAGAGAACATAGCGTTTTCAGTTGTCAAACGACTTCTAAAGCCCAACTGTACATTTGATAGCAAATCGTGTGATATAAAATGATCAATTAACCTTACATACACAGCCTTTTCGATAACTTTTGCAAACACTGATGGCATAGAAATAGGTCTAAAATTATCTAAATTATCCCTTTCTCCCTTTTTATAAAGCTGCTTTACTACTGAGTACTTTAATCGCTCAGGAAACTGACCATTCCTGAAGGAAAAATTACAAATATGGCTAAATACAGGGCTAACATGTGCAGCACGGTACTTTAATATTCTACTAGACACTCCATCATAACCATGAGAGTCCTTAGTCTTCAGTGATTTGATTAGTGTCTCAATCTCCCTCTTGTCTGTATCACAGAGGAGTATTTCAGACGTCAATTTCGGAAAGTCATTTGCTAAGAAATTTATTTGAATTCCTGTAGATACTAAATTTTTATTTAATTCACCAGCAATGCTCAGAAAATGGTTGTTAAATACTGTACATATTTCTGATTTATCAGTAACAGAAATATTATTACTGCAAACTGACTTTATATCATAAACCTTGTGCTGCTGACCAGACACTTCCTTCACAACTGACCATACAGCTTTAATTTTATCCTGTAAATTAGCTATTCTATTTGCATACCACATACTTTTGCCTTGCTAATAACATTTTTAAGCAACTTACAATACTGTTTGTAATGGGCTACTGTAGCTTGATTGTGACTACTTCTAACATTTTGATATAATTCCCACTTTGTTCTACATGATATCCTTATACCACTAGTCAGCTGTTGGATAAACTTAAAATTTGTTGGATAAACTTAAAAT
This sequence comes from Schistocerca gregaria, assembly GCF_023897955.1. NCBI lineage: Eukaryota > Metazoa > Arthropoda > Insecta > Orthoptera > Acrididae > Schistocerca > Schistocerca gregaria. The sequence goes on from NC_064922.1 coordinate 900,519,992, forward strand.
TTGTGCATAATGGTCTGAAAAGCCATTCACACTTTTACTAACAGAATGCCCATATGGTAATGAAGAATGGATAAAAATAGTGTCTATGACTGTGCTACTGTTCCCCTGCACCATAGCTGAAAAAAACACAGTTTGCATCAGATCATATGAATTTAGGAGATCTACCAACATCCTTTTTCTTGCACAATCATGTACAAAATTAATATTGAAGTCACCACATAGAACTACTTTCTGGTACTTCCTGCAAAGTGAATCAAGAACCCTCTCTAACTTAAGCAAAAATGCTCTGAAGTCGGAGTTAGGGGACCTATAAACAACAGCAATTAGAAGTTTAGTTTCACTAAATTCAACTAATGCTGCACAACTTTCAAATATCTGTTCAGTGCAGTGTCGTGATACGTCTATGGACTCAAATGAAATACTGTTTTTTACGTACAGAGCCACTACCCCATTCCACAAGGAACTCCTTCAGAAAAAGCCAGCTAATCTGTAGCCTGGTAAGGAAGCCTCTGAATTATCAAATTATTTAAGAGGTGCTCTGATATACCAATAATTTCAGAGTTAACATCTATTAGCAGTTCACTAACTTTATCTCTAATACCTCTTATATTTTGATGAAATATGCTAATTCCTTCTCTACTTGGAAACATTACATCCTCTGGAGGTGAGCCCTTAGTTAGAGGCACTTCCTTTAAGCAGGTATACCTATCAACTGACTTCAGTCTACAAAAGGTGCAGCTCTAACGCCAACTACTACAGGAAATTTTTCATGAGTGATATACTACCCCCACCACACTGTCACCTATAAGCTTAGCCAGCCTCCCCTTCCCATACCTATTGAGGTGTAGACCATGCCTAGTGAAACACCATCTAGTGATAGACCCAATTGGCACCACTGAGATGTGATCCATGCCCTCCTCCATCAGTGTCCTCCCCAGCCCCACATTAACGCGCCTGACAGCCGCATTAAGGTGAGGCCGATCATGACCCTGAAACAGTTGCACGAAATGCACATTAGTACCACCAGTTTGAGTAGCTATCTTAAGCAAGTCACCACTGACATCATATTCCCCGTCCCTATCGAGACTGTTCCCTGCTCCACCCACTATCACTACCTGAACCTCTTTCGTAAAATTCTTACATAACTCCCCTATGCTTTCAGTCACCTGAGCCAACCCTGCACTAGGCTTCACAATGCTGGTGACCTGGTACACACTCCTCAAAACTTCCTGCAACTGCTGGCCCACACCTCTACCTTGGGAACTACCTAGCAGCAGAACCTTCTTTCTGCTAGACTTTTGCAACTAACCTAGGCCTCCTAATTGCTAAGGATTGCTGCAAGTTACCTACATCTACGGCTACAAGAGCCTCCTCTCCACTCAAACCTGACAGTTGGTCGTATCTATTGCATGTATGCAAAGTAAAACTGTCAGAATACCTCCTCTTCCTAGCTACCTTCTTGCCGACTGCCAATTCTCATTCCCCACCACCCTTCACCCTCCTCAACCTACCTAGTTCCTCCTTTGCGCATTGTAACTGCACCTGAAGGGCACAGATCTTACGCTCCTGCTCCTCTATTAACTTGTTTCTACTACAGATTCTACATTCCCAGGAGAGGATCTCCCTAAAATGATCACTGGCTTCCCCACTGCATTCCCCCCAAATGAAAATACTTTGAACAAATCCCACACCGTAATCAACTGCTCACAAACCTAAGACAAAACCCACACTTTTCACTCATGGTAAATGTTACTGAAAAAAAAAACTATATGTCTACGTTATCAAAGTGCAGTTACACCAGTAGAACTATTTAAGAACTAACAATAATGGTCTCTAAATTCTCTGCCTAATAAGAAAGCAGCTACTTGTATTAATACTACTATAACACAGCCGATGCCAATACCAGCAAAACTTCACAAAATTATTAGCTACAACCAAAAAGTTGAAACTACCAATGTAACACTAAGCGAAGTTAAAACACTATATGAAAATTTTACTGAAATATTTCACTAGAAAGAACAATAAATGTCAGTTGATAACTAAAGCACGAAAAATACCAACGACTTCAACACACTGAAAACTCTCTAAAACACCGCGAGCGAACGATTACAAAAGTTTATTAAGTCGTTATTTCGTCACAAACGGCACGCAACACCGCTGAAAACTATTAAATTTAATAACTGTATTACAGAGCACAAATAAGCTTGTCAGTACTTAACTTATTACCGCTACAGCTGCAGTGCACGCCGCAAAATGTAAACACACTACTGATGGATGGTGATTGGAGTTTTTATGCAAATATCTATCCGTGTGTGTTACTTCCTGAAAAACTTTAGGTTCCAACATTCCATCCGACGCTCTCATAACTAAAACATCCAAGAAAGATATTCTGTTATCATTTACGATTTCCATGGCGAACTGGATTTTTGGATTAATGTTATTTAGATGATCAAAGAATTTGTCCAAAGCCTTTCTACTATGGGACCAAACCACAAATGTGCCATCTACAAACCAGTACTAGCGAGATGGCTTCTTATTTGCTGTGTCCAGAGCCGATTGTTCGGATTTCTCCATACAGAAATTAGCGATCGTAAGACCTAATGGGTCACCCATTGCTACACCATCATGTTACTCATAAAATTCATCGTCCCACTGGAACTGACTCGAAGTAAGGCAATGTATAAAAAGAGCAGTCAAATCTCCTGGAAAAATACTCGTTATAAAAATCGTAAATTCATTAACTGGAATCATAGTGAATAAGGACACTATGACAAAACTTACAAGAATATCTTCAGGAACCAGAATTAGCCCTTCAAGTCTGTTCCAGAGCCTGGGGTTGTCCCTCCGATGATAACTTGCGACCACAGGGCACTTAAAAAAAACCTGTCTGTTGGTGGCTGCCTTTCCCCGCCCACACGGATATCTACACTTCCCTTGATGGCAACAAACTGTGTTCCTTCTCAACTGTGAGTTTTACTAACGAAACTTTGAAAAGGCAGTGCCAGCCTGTACTTCAGTGTACCCAGACAGACAAGAACAATAACAATGCTGTAAAGCGATTTTCGAACTCCCGAAAAGTGTGGTCAATAGTACATGTACAGAGTAAAGGATTGCACACGTCTGCAAGAGACTATCCCATATTTCTGAAGTTGAAAGTATCCCAGTGGTTGTGTGAGCAAATAACTTGCACATATTGATTAACAGAATGAGTATATCACTAGCAAGGCGGAACAATCCAAATTCCTAGGTGTTCAGATAGATAGCTGTCATGAAAAGCCCATGTTCAGGATCCTGTTGAAAAACTAAATTCTGCTGTATTTACTACTAGAATAGTATCTGAAATAACACAGAATTTGTTTACGTTAGGTATTTTCATTCGCTTATAATATGTGTTGTTGTCTTCAGTCCTGAGACTGGTTTGATGCAGCTCTCCATGCTACTCTATCCTGTGCAAGCTGCTTCATCTCCCAGTACCTACTGCAACCTACATCCTGAATCTGCTTAGTGTGCTTATAATATATGGTATTATATTGTCGGGGAACTCTTCCCATTCCCCTCGGGCATGGATGTGTGTGATGTCCTTAGGTTAGTTAGGTTTAAGTAGTTCTAAGTTCTAGGGGACTGATGACCTCAGAAGTTAAGGTCCATAGTTCTCAGAGCCATTTTAACCATTCTTTTCTTCCCATTCACAAAAGGTATTTTTCGCTCAGAAACGGGAAGTTCGAGAAAGATGTGGTGTCATTTAGCGAACCTCTTGTCGAACCCTGTTCAGGAGTCCCGGAGTTCTGACAGTGGCCTCTCAGTATATATCTTGTTTAATACCATTTGTGAATAACATGATCTTATTCCCATGGATTAACAGTTTTCACTCAGCTCATAACAGGCAGAAATCCACTCTGCACTTGTATCGCACTTCCTTGACTCTTGTGCAGAACGGCTTGCCGTATTCTGCTGTATCTGAGCCATGCTGGCTTTGCGGCTATCGATATTTGTTCACAGATGCTAACCTTTCGGCGCTTGTGAGTCCATTGCTAGGTGGTGAGGCAGTGAGCGGATCGACAGGGGAGCGCGAGTGAGATGTGAGATGGAGAGAAGACGGCGCGATTGCCCAAGGAGGGGAAGTACCCCGGTTGGTGAAGAGGTGTTTTGAAAAGGCATTGTACAGGCGACAGTTGTAACGGCTGGGCCTTGAGATGGTCTGCGCAGCTAAGCAGTTGGTGGCCGTTAACCGATGACATTTTATTGTGAGATTGTAGTGGCGATCTACTTCTCTTCTCTTCTCTGGTCTTCTTGATGATTATTTCACTGAACTGATATGTTGTTCTTGTGGTCTTCACTCCTGAGACTGGTTTAATGCAGCTCTCCATGCTACTCTATCCTGTCCAAGTTTCTCCATCTCCCAGTACCTACTCCAGCCTACATCCTTCTGAATCTGCTTGGTGTATTCATCGCTTGGTCTCCTACGATTTTTAACCTCTACGCTGCCCTCCAGTACTAAACTGGTGATCCCTTGATGCCTCAGAATATGTCCTACCAACCGGTCCCTTCTTCTGGTCAAGTTGTGCCACAAACTCCTCTTCTCCCCAATTCTATTCAATACCTCCTCATTAGTTATTTGATCTACCCCCCATAATCTTCAACATTCTTCTGTAGCACCACATTTCGAAAGTTTCTATTCTCTTCTTGTCTAAACTATTTATAGTCCATGTTTCACTTCCATGCAAGGCTACACTCCATACAAATACTTTCAGAAACGACTTCCTGAGACTTAAATCTATACTCGATGTTAACAAATTTCTCTTCTTCAGAAACGCTTTCCTGCCATTGCGAGTCTACATTTTATATCCTCTCTACTTCGACCATCATCAGTTATTTTGCTCCCCAAATAGCAAAACTCCTTTACTACTCTAAGTGTCTCATTTCCTAATCTAATTCCCTCATCATCGCCCGATTTAATTCGACTACATTCCATTATCCCAGTTTTCCTTTTGTTGATGTTCATCTTATATCCTCCCTTCAAGACACTGTCCATTCCGTTCAACTGCTCTTCCAAGTCCTTTGACGTCTCTGACAGAATTACAATGTCATCGGCGAACCTCAAAGTTTTCACTTCTTCTCCATGAATTTTAATACCTACTCCAAATTTTTCTTTTGTTTCCTCTACTGCTTGCTCAATATACAGATTGAATAACATCGGGGAGAGGCTACAACACTGTCTCACTCCCTTCCCAACCACTGCTTCCCTTTCATGCCCCTCGACTCTTATTACTGCCATCTGGTTTCTGTGCAAATTGTAAATAGCCTTTCGCTCCCTGTATTTTAGCTTTGCCACCTTTAGAATTTGAAAGAGAGTATTCCAGTCAACATTGTCAAAAGCTTTCTCTAAGTCTACAAATGCTAGAAACGTAGGTTTGCCTTTCCTTAATCTTTATTCTAAGATAAGTCGTAAGGTCAGTATTTCCGCACGTGTTCCAACATTTCTACGGAATCCAAACTGATCTTCCCCGAGGTCGGCTTCTACCATTCGTTTGTCCATTCGTCTGTAAAGAATTCGCGTTAGTATTTTGCAGCTGTGACTTATTAAACTGATAGTTCGGTAATTTTCACATCTGTCAACACCTGCTTTCTTTGGGTTTGGAATTATTATATTCCTCTTGAAGTCTGAGGGAATTTCGCCTGCCTCATACATCTTGCTCACCAGATGGTAGAGTTTTCTCAGGACTGGCTCTCCCAAGGGTGTCAGTAGTTCTAATGGAATGTTGTCTACTCTCGGGGCTTTGTTTCGACTTAGGTCTTTCAGTGCTCTGAACTGATAAGGAGACGTCATTCTATCTGTTTCAATGGGCATGTACTTCCTGCCTTCCGTATTGCAAGTGTACCTAACCTGGGACAAACTATTAGCGAGTGCTCAGTTACGAGAATCTGTTAGTAATCCACGTTGTATTCTGACGCTACGCAATTTGTTGCGCCATTCTGATCGAACTGCCGTTGGACTTGTTGTGTATAATGTTCTAAAACTGAATGTTTAGTATGTTCCAGACAATATTATGCATCTTGAACTGAATGATGTACTAAAGTACGCTAACTCCATGAGTCACTGGTGCGGAGGTTTGAGTATGGGCATCCGGGAAGTGAAGTCGGCCGCACCTGCTGTACTTCGCGCCTACGGTCGGGCCGATAAATCAGGTCCGAGCGGCACAACCAGGGGTGTGGCCCGTGTTGGCTGCTCCGCAGGACATTCATGCCCGCACTTGGCCGATGCCGTGAGCTGGGAACTATTTGTAATGGAAGTGTCTAATGTATATTATTGCCTACGTAATTCAGAGTCCGTATGCAATGCTACTATTTCTTTTGAATGAATATATTGGGGCAAGGTCTTAAAACTGTAAGTGAACCTACGATGGATCCTTGGGCGTGCAGTGTTTCCTACTTCCTGTAAGATTCTCATTTGAAAAGTTGTTGTACATTTGTTAGTAGCTAAAGCGAAATGATAGCCTTCATGTATAAATGTTCTCTGGCTGGGAGTTTATTATTATAAATGTTAGTGTTTCACTGTTTGTTAATACGAAATACAGTTATTCACAGTTCAAGTGTAAGGTTACTTTTTCTTTTAAATGAATACATTTGGCCAGGGTTTTAAAACTGTAAGTGAACTTACTGTAACCTTTTAGGCGTTCAGTGTATTCTATTTTTTTAATATTAAAAGGTGTCATCTTTCTCATCTGAAAATTTGTTATACTTGCCTTGCTATCGAAATGTATGATGGGTTGCATGTACAAATGTTCTCATTTGCAGTTCGACAATTGTTATCTGTTGATTAACTTTATTATATATTGTGCATAATAAAAGGTGAATGCTCTCTCCCCCTAAGGTACAGTCCCTCGGCTTAGTCCTTTGAGCGTTTTATGAGACGCCGAGGTAATACCGGTTTATGTATCCATTTTCAATAAGATAACACAAGTATTAAAAAATCTTAGCAAAAATTCACGCGCTTCTAAATCTGAACTGAAGTGGCATTTTAAACTGCTGCCATACCGCAGTCCAATTTCCATATTTTGAATGGAATGATCTGCTCTGGCTGTAAAATACTTTTATGCAAAGTCATGAACGGTTTCACGTCAACTGAAGACGCATCCTCAGGTGACCTACACTAAAATTAATAAATAAATTTTTTTACAATAAATTCTTAATAATGATCTGAAGAATAAAAGGATACTGAAAAATTGAATCATACAGCAATATTTGGAAAGCACTGACAGACATTTTATTTAATAACTCGTATCGTAAAGGTAACTGCCTTGGAGTTACTTCCCATCGCTCACGTTAGAAGCGGTAGGCCATATTTAAAATGAAGGGGTAAGCGCAGAAGCTATAGAAGTAAAACCTGGATAAAAACCATGTGCGACAAATTGAACTGTTTTCTCATGGCTTACGCCTTCTATTATGTCGGGAAGCTCATGAAAAAAGGATTAATCTAACTGCTGTGTTATATTGTTGAGTCTGGTAGTACAAGCTTGTAACTGACGGTCTGGATAGGCTTCGTATACATTTTATATTATCGGTTATAACTTTTTTCATGTTAATTTCATAGACTGACTCGTTCTATAACCGTACAGATTTGCTCCTCGGTCTGGTCCTCCGGAACTAGATGTATAAAATAAAAAAACAAGTTTCACCTCATGAATATTACTATGAGGTTCATTTATACAATAGTTGACTGAAGAATTGTGTCAAAATTGATTACTAAACTGAAAGAGCGAACATAATTCGCAAGGTACTCTTGTTAAGGTAACAAAGAATGTATCTTTTACATAAAACTCTCTGTGCAGAGGTCACGCTTCAAGTGGTGGTCATGGCGCAGCATGTAGGTCAAGTTAGAGCCATGCCCCTGAGTTGATCTACTTTCCTGGCATACTTAGATAAGAGTGTGGAGTTCTCGGATGACACTCGTCCATTTCACGAACAAATTTGTCGCCTGCAAACTAAGATTGCACATTTGTGCAGCTGAGTGTAGGACCTATGACCTGAAGTTTATGATGTTCCTTATAAGCCTAAAGTGATGTCAGTAAAATGAAAGTTAAGTGCATTAGAATGGGACTGGGGGCCCAGAAACGGTGAGGGGAGTGGTGTGACAAAGGAGCGTCTTTGTAAAACTCACACTTCCATAGAGTGGAATATACCTAGTGATGCGGTCAGTTTTGCATACTTCTGAGTACATTTCATAGCATGATTAAGGGCATATATATCATGCTGTAGATACCATTAATTAGTTGGTGAAAATTTGGTTGTTTTCTGTAAAGCTGGAAAAGCAAGTCACTGAACGTAAGGTTAGTAGAATTAGGGATTCCAGATCATTCTTTTACATTCATCTACATCTACATCTACATGACTACTCTGCAATTCACATTTAAGTGATTGGCAGAGGGTTCATCTAACCACAATCATACCATCTCTCTACTATTCCACTCCCTAACACCGCGCGGGAAAAACGAACACCTAAATTTTTCTGTTCGAGCTCTGATTTCTCTTATTTTATTTTGATGATCATTCCTACCTATGTAGGTTGGGGTCAACAAAATATTTTCGCATTCGGAAGAGAAAGTTGGTGACTGAAATTTCGTTAAAAGATCTCGCCGCGATGAAAAACGTCTTTGCTGTAATGACTTCCATCCCAATTCGCGTATCATATCTGCCACACTCTCTCCCCTATTACGTGATAACACAAAACGAGCTGAACTTTTTTGCACGCTTTCGATGTCCTCCGTCGCTCCCATCTGGTAAGGATCCCACATCGCGCAGCAGTATTCTAACAGAGGAGGAACGAGTGTAGTGTAAGCTGTCTCTTTAGTGGACTTATTGCATCTTGTATGTGTCCTGCCAATGAAACGCAACCTCTGGCTCGCCTTCCCCACAATCTAAGTACCCAGGTACTTAGATGAATTGACAGTCTTGAGAATTGTACTATTTATCGAGTAATCGAATTCCAACGGATTTCTTTTGGAACTCATGTGGATCACCTCACACTTTTCGTTATTTAGCGTCAACTGACACCTGACACACCATACAGCAATTTTTCTAAATCGCTTTGCAACTGATACTGTTCTTCGGATGACCTTACTTGACGACAGGGCAGCAGTTGAACATTTTCTGTATCCAGAAAGGCCCGTACAGGACCTGCAACATGCGGTCGTGCATTATCCTGCTGAAATGTAGGGTTTCGCAGGGATCGGATGAAGGGTAGAGCCACGGGTCGTAACACATCTGAAATGTAGCGTCCACTGTTCAAAGTGCCGTCAATGCGAACAAGAGGTGACCGAGACGTGTAACCAATGGCACCCCATACCATCACGCCGGGTGATACGCCAGTACGGCGATGACGAATAGACGCTTCCACTGTGCGTTCACCAATATGTCGCCAAACACCGATGCGACCATCATGATGCTGTAAACATAACCTGGATACATCACCAAAAATGACGTTTTGCCATTCGTGCACCCAGGTTCGTCGTTGAGTACACCATCGCAGGCACTCCTGTCTGTGATGTAGCGTCAAGGGTAACCGCAGGCATGGTCTCCGAGCTGACAGTCCATGCTGCTTGCTGCTGCAAACGTCGTCGAACTGTTCGTGCAGATGGGTGTTGTCTTGCAGACGTCCCCATCTGTTGACTCAGGGATCGAGGCGTGGCTGCACGATCCTTTACAGCCATGCGGATAAGATGCCTGTCCTCTCGAGTGCTAGTTATACGAGGCGGCGTTCCGTATTACCCTCCTGAACCCACTGATTCAATATTCTGCTAACAGTCATTGGATCTCGACCAACGCGAGCAGCAATGTCGCGATACGATAAACCGCAATCGCGATAGGCTACAATCCGACCTTCAAAGTCCATCAAAGTCGGAAACGTGATGGTACGCATTTCTCTTCCTTACAGGAGGCGTGACAACAACGTTTCACCAGGCAACGTCACGCAAATGCTGTTTGTGTATGAGAAATCGGTTGGAAACTTTCCTCATGTCAGCACGTTGTAGGTGTCGCCAACCATGTGTGAATGCTGTCAAAAGCTAATCATTTGCATATCGTTGCGTCTTCTTCCTGTCGGTTAAATTTCGCGTCTGTAGCACGTCATCTTCGTGGTGTAGCAATTTTAATGGCGAGTAGTGTAGTTTAGTATGAGATCTTTCTTTTTGGGTCATTTGGTTTCAGCTGATGGGGCTCGTGTGCCACATTCGTGGACCCAGGCTATTAATCTTATTCGACCTCCTAGAAGCAAAACCGTAATATCTCGGTTTATAGGTACGTTAAACTTTCTTTTAGCACGTTCTTACCTAATTCGTCGCTCCTGTGCTTTCATTGAATTTATTGCGCAGTAAAGGGAAGAATTCAAATGGATAGAAAGTCAGCAAGCTGGTGATGACGCTCTGAAGAGAGCTCTCAGTAACGCCCCCGTTTTGGCTGTCCACAATTTTGACTTATCCTTTATTTCACAAACTGATTCTTCGAAGTCTGGATTAGTAACTGTGTTGCCGCAGCAACAGGACGGAGAATGTCAGCCTATTGCTTATGCGTCACAAGCTTTAACGACGGCAGACGGCAAGTATTCGAACTACACGCCTAAGGCCCTCGCTGTTCTGTTAAAGATTGAAAAATTCAAGTTTTACTTAGAGCACCGTCAGTTTAGTTTAGAAACTGACAACAAGGCTCTCTCTCATGGGTCCTAGAGCGTCCCGGTGAGACGGCAAAACGGGGCAGATTGCCTGCTGGACCGTTGAATTCAAGTTCTCAGTAAAGCGTACAAGGGGTAATCGTATGTTGATGAGAAAATTTCATTTCCGCGGGTGTCCAACTAGGAAGCCACTACTAGTACACTGTTGGCTAAGGTGCCTGAGTTGTTTTATGATGATCTTGGTCAGCAACAAGTTCCCACTCGGGTTTGTCTCATATCAAAGAGTGTCTTGAATCTGGGGAAGAAGTGGCTGCGTACCGGCTTAGAAAGGGAAATTTGTGTTTATAAGACAAGGACGGTGGTCAGTGGAAAAATTGTCTATGTTGAGATCTCATACCGGTCGTCTTTGTATATTACCGTCAGCCGCTGTTAGTTGGACACTTAGGCATCTATAAAACCAGACACAAGATCAAGCAAAATGTGACCTGACCTTCGCCCTATAAACATATAAGGAGAATGGTTGGGCAGTGCCCAGAACGTAAGTTGGAAAAACCAAGTTGGGGTTGTAAGAGCGGACTGCTGCATTCCACCCATGCCGAACGACCTATGGAACGATGTAACGTCTTTTCACTGGCTGTGTCAGCGCCATTTCCCAGATGCAGACGGGTCGCCGCTATATTTTCGTTGCAGTGGACGCCAACTCGCGCTTTGTATGGTTGACGCCAAACGCGGTGGTAGCCGCAGGGGCCAGAACTAAACATATTAATAAAATTATCTTCGCTCTTTGGTCTTACTTTCACTCTCGTCAGCGATAACACCCCGGCCTTCGAATCTCGGGAATTCTATAGGTTTTGTTTTTGGCATGGGATGCATCCCATACCACCTTCTATTACCCCAAACTGTATTTCGTGGAGAGTATTAATAGGGACTTGAAAGCTGCACTTGATGCTTACCTCTCGGAGGTGCAGTTGAAGTACGACTATTCCCCCACAGTGACCCAAGTCAGTGGACTCAAGAATTGGCAGATGAGATGAACTCTTATCAGTCCACCATCGCTCAACGTTTGCTTGGAATGGGGAAAGTTTAGAAATCATGTGTGGGTACGGCACGCTCTAAGCTAGAATCACGGAAGTCAGTATGTGGCCACATATGAATCTCTACTTGTTCGTCATCTATTGGTTCGTGAACAACACCGACCGTTCGTATATTGTATCGTTACTGGTGACGAGAAAAGGTGTCTTTACGATAACATGAGGAAAAGAGAGGAATGGTTGACCCAAACAAAGCAGCAACTCCCTGAACGTAGACCTACGTGCGTCCACAAAAGATAATGATATGTATCTGGTGGAACAGCAAAAGTGTGGTGTACCACGAATTGCTTCCCCCAGGCGTAACCATCACTGCTGAAATTTGTCAACAACTCAGACGTCTCGCTGACGCAATCCAAGAACAACTGCGTCAAGTGATGCTGCTCCACGATAACGCCGGCCCGCATTCTACTAGACTGTCAAAAAGTACTGTACAGGAGCTCGGTTGAGACGCCATTCCGCACCCACATTATTCAACTGAACCTGCACTTTCAGATTTAACTTTTCCGTCTTCTATCGAACAACCTCCAAGGAACTGAAAATCCGCTCCGAACATGGCTCGACGAGTTCTTAGCCTCAAAACCACGTGATATCCAGTCACGGAATCCGAAAGTTACCCTAGACTGTTGTAAAGAGTTGAAATCTGGTTTCGCAGGACAAAACGGATCAGGTTATGGTTGTGGAGGGCGCCGTAATCAGTTACTGTTAGTTGCACAAAACACACAAACTTTTATTTTCTTAATAACCACTTAATTACACATTGCCTAAAAAGGATCAAATTACAACAATACGGCTCAAGGCCTAGTCAAGAAAACTTGCGATACCTCCTGGGCTGAAGGCCCAAAACCATACCAAAAGCAAGAACGGCTGAATACAAGTTATAAAAATTGCTTTAAAGAATACACGCGACTGAAGGCCATTGCCTCAAAACCACATGGTATCTACAGTCACGTAAATACTAGGCTGAAGGCCATACACGAGACATTGAACAACTCAGGGCTTAGGGCCTGGATAAAAAGAATTTCAGATAGAGCAATTTTAAAAAAAAATTGGTTTTAAGCAAATCAATTTTCCAAATTTTTATTTAAGATGCTGAAGGCCTTATCTTAAAAATATTTCACCTAAAAGCTCGGCTGAAGGCCACGCACTGGACATTGAACAAATCAGGACTTAGGGCCTGGATAACATGAATTTCAGATAGAAAAAGCTTTCAAAACTTTAGTTATTAAATACATCAATCTTCAAATGTTAATTTAAGTTGGCTGAAGGCCTTATCCTAAAATTAAAACAAACTAAATTAATATACGGCTGAAGGCCTCGCACAGTACATCAGACTAAAATAAAGATCACAATTTAAAAACTCAGAACAGTGGTGCTCAAAAGTGTTACAAGGGTTGGCCTGAGGAGGTAGCTCTAACGTAAGGTGGGGTGAGACAGGCAGCCAAGTGTTGAAGTTAGGTAATCGGATGGCAACCCGACCCAGGAATGGCTGAAAGACCGACCAACCACCTACTCAATTCCCTTCCACTTGACGAACGGTGGGACAATGGAAAACATCAGCCGAGAACGAAGATACCAGCCCCACTACGTCTTCAAAACAGGCATCTAAAACAGCCAAAGCACAATAACCACTCTAAAGAAAAAAATTTGAACAAACAACTAAAAGGCTGTCGAACTACATGCCGTGGCAGAAAACATCAACAAGGCGAGGAAAGAAGCACTGCTGGAAAACTATGCTAACGACCAGGGCAGGTAACTGGGGCGTTAACGGCCACAAGGCAGAAAATACCGCTGGTGCACTTCACTGATCACTAACAACCAATTTAATAGTTAAAGACCACACAAGAAGACGGTAGCAAAATTTCGCCAACACACCATACGCTGCTGCTAGCTGGCACAGCCCAGGAAGCAACAAATGACAATGAACAAATAGATGTCACAGCAGTTGAGGTTTCATAACAGGTTAACTGCACTCAACTTCAGTGTCCAGGTTCGGTGGGCAACGATCTTTGTAGCACTCGCAGCTAGCACCTCACAATCCGACTGGGCGTGCACGCCGCCAGCGGTCCTGGCCTGACTTCGCACCACGGAGACTTCCTCACTGCTCTGTCCCAACCGACCGACTGCCACACACACCACCACACGCAAATATAGCGGTCACATCAAAGATGGTACAGCAGTACTAGTATCGATAAGCGCTGCTGCTGCCACTGTTGAAGGCAAGTCAGCTACTCGTTATGGTAGTAACTCATGGAGAAATAAGTCGACACTCGATTGCGACAAACTGCCAAAGAACAAACGGCATCAACGCGAACTGGCCACGGCTCAAGGGTGGAAGAAATGTATTATTGATATGATGAGTTTATTAAACTAATTGAAGAACACTACGAACTTGTGTACCTAACTTAAGTTCATTTACGTATACTCTTTACAAATTTGGAAAGAACGTTACACATCGATAATTCGGTACTCATCTCACGAATGTAAACTTTGGCAACAGACTTAGCGTTATGTAGCCCCAGAACTCATGACTCTAAGGTAGATAGTTTCAAGCGCGAAAACCATCAGAACAATGTCATTTCTCATAATTTACCCAAGGAGCTTCCAGTTCATGACGGGAGCTAAAATTTGCATACAGAATTTCCAGTGTTGACTAACAGTGTAAAGAAATCGAAAGTGTTTTCCACATGAGTAGTCTAAAGTTTAGCTTTTACAACAAATACGTGTGAGTGTAGCTTTGTTAAACACAAAAATAAGTACAAATAAATAGCACTAAATAGGGATAATAATACAATACAGCTGCTGCAAGTGAATTATCCAACAAAAGAAAAATTGCTGCCATCATCAATGAAGATTCAAGTAAATATTTTTTTTTTTAAGTTCAGCAGTAGCCTAATGTGTTTGCTTTCAAAAAATGGTTCAAATAGCTCAGAGCACTATGCGACTTAACTTCTGAGCTCATCAGTCGCCTAGAACTTAGAACGGATTAAACCTAACTAACCTAAGGACATCACACACCTCCATGCCCGAGGCAGGATTCGAACCTGCAACCGTAGCGGTCACTCGGCTCCAGACTGCAGCGCCTAGAGCCGCACGGCCACTGCGGCCGGCGTTTGCTTTTAAAAATACCTATAGTAATATTTAATGCACGTTTGAACTGAAGACATTTTGAAATGCTGACTGTATACCTTGAGGCAGAAATCAACATTCTGACAACAGATGACAAGGTCCTTGATCCTGGCCATATATGTCGTATATGGACGCTGCTAAAGATTTTGGTCTATCTGAAAAGGCAAAATAATACTTCAGATACGTATTGTTTCTGAAGGCAGGAAGAAGGCAGTGAAGGAGGACAGCAGAAATCCTTCTGCAGTGGAAATTAAAACAGAAAACTTCCTTTCAGCTGGAGCTATGGCTTCCATAACAGAGGCAAAGGTTTCTAGACATAGAAGGAAACAAAACACAGTGGAAGAATATCAGGTGGATCTGAATCAGGAAAGAAAATCTTCTAATTATGCACTTCAAGTATTCACTGTGTAAGGTGGCAAGAACTATGCTCCTTACATGACGTAATTAAAGATCCCCTTGAGCGTTGAGCGAACAGTAGGGCTGAACAAAAGTGACTGACAAGGCACAATGAATCTTGTAGAGGGTATAGTATGGACGTATGGGAATAATTTTTCGTGTAATGGTTCTAAAGTAATTCACATGAGATGAAACTTTGTGGATATGCGTCGATTTACTGGAGGCTAGTTTATCCCAGGGAAGTATTCGAGTTGACCGTGGCCAGCTGGGGAGCGCCGATGGGAAGCGACAATAGGCAGCTTAGGGCGGCTCAAGCTATGAGAAGCGGTAACGGGGCGCGGCCTCCAGCTGCCTTAAGATGAGTGATAGTGAGTGGGTGGTTGACCCCATGCTGGGGAAGCAGATGGAGAACTTGTACGCCTGTTGAAAAATGTCTGTCATCCTGTTTTCAGTGAAACATACGAGTAAGCCACACAAAGCTATGGTGGAGCAGTCAACAGAGGCCAAAATATGCGCGTGCATGACTATAGCAACTTCACGCTGAATTCACGGTCTGCAGAGTCTGATGTAAATCAGGTGAAGAGCGACAGAATTAAATACACCAGCCTCCGATGGGAACATGGGACCAAGAAATTTGAAGTACTCAACTGGGAGTCAGAATTCCGGAAAAATTGGTGTTTTGTGCAGATGCTAAACTTCATGGGAGGCCTAGGAGAAGCTAAGTAGCAGAAGTTGAGACGAATGGAAATTTTGTGGGAATTTGTTCACTTCCCACAGTAGGCATAATTAATGCGACTTGCGCTGCAATTGGCGTAAATGATTTTGCTGGAGGGGAAACCGAGGCGAAGAGCAGACTGGGAGAAGTCCCCATAGAGGTCTTCCATTCCCAGCTTGTCTAGAGTGCAGACGTGGCGTTCTTTACTCAGCTTGCCTGAGAGAGAGTGAGCATCTCTGCAGTTTAGGACTTAGCAAACGGAACGACTGAGCTTGGAGATAGAAAGTTTTCGTTCAACTATTTGCTGAGCTAGATAGCTAGAAGTGAATAGATGAGCGGAGCCTTGCAAACACCATGAGGTTGGCCAAAGTCCGTGTAACGAAGACGCCTCGCCATGCTGAATTTGGTGATATTGCATCCTCTCCGGCCACAGAATAATTTGTTGGATGGTGTCGGCAAAGTTTCCACGAGGCTTTCATGGGCCGTGTATTGTAGAATTCTTCTCGCACTTCGCATTATGCCTGGGTCAGTCCATAGGAATTACTTTTGATTTATCGCGCTTTACTCCACGCAAAAGCAATTTATTACCACTGGCTGTTAGGAGAGTCATGTAATGTGATGATTGAAGGTCGTGAGTTAAAATACATCTGTGCTAATCGACTGCATCTGTTTTCATCAAGTGGTTGAAATCCCAAGTCACTTTCTTAATTAATTTTATGTTCAACATTTGAATCAATATCTGAATATAACATCAATGTGCACCCCTTTTTAATTAAAAGGGATCAACCCTGAATCAATCAATGTCAATACTGCCACCACAGTTCAATCAGGAGTGCGTTACCTGACATTGCGTCAGTTTTGCACTCTCGGTTGATCTGTTACTCAATTACCTGGGGTGAACACACACCAAAACCAGATAAGTGACGGGTGGGGGTGTTACGACTGAACCATGGTCTTAAACGTAGAGAAGCGGATTTTTGGAGGCCCGATGTTAGTCCTCCATCAAAATCTCTTTTACTGTCTTTGCTTCAAGATGAGTTTGAACAAAACATGGGAAGTGGAAATATCTTCAGGAAATGAACAACATGAGTCCACTATATTACGAGTTCTACAACAATGCATGCCATTACCAGACGGCAGTTACCACTGTATAAGAAGAGGGAGTGGAGAAAGAAGATGATGATGTTGTCAAAGAAGGGGACGACGAAGACTGCAAAATGCACAGCACAATGGTACAGGATCGCGAGTGTTGCCCAAGAAGGACATTCTACAAAAGACAGTACAGAAGGCTGTGACTGTGATTCTTTAGGCATCGACTGTGAAGGGATTATCTAAAGTTACTACGGATAATGTCTGCTAAGTGTTAGAACCATACAAATATACTCCCGGTTTGGTATCATAATTTTTTGCTCTCAACCTCCTGTTTCTAAGCTTGTATTAATTTTCATTAATTTCCTCATACATCCTTGTGTTATAATAAATATGTATTTTACTATGTATATCACGTGTTACAAGATTTATGTATAGCCACCTCGATTGCACAAAATTATTGTCAAATCGGCCATGGTTTCGACTGCACTAAGGCAGTCTTCTTCACAATAAAAAATGTCATAGGATTACATGTAATCACACCAAGTGTGGAAAACGGCTGGTGTGATTACTTATAATCCTATGTGATTTTTTATTCTGATGAAAACTGCCTTAGTGCAGTCGAAACCAATGTCAATATGACAATAATTTCGTGCAACCGAAGTGGCTATACGTATATCCTGTAACTTAATAACGTACGGTTGCTGGGTCTCAGCCAATAAAAATGTTTGAAATTTCTATGTCTTGGGTGTTGTACTCAAAAATTCTTCAAAATATAGCATAGTAAATAAAAGGTTTTTTCACTTGTAGTTGTTTTGCTCTATAAAGTTATACGAAGCACGTAGTATAATTATTTTTAATATATTATAAAAGTAATGCAAGGGTTTTACAGCCTCTAATCATGCCTGCAACTGGACGTAGGCCATCTGACTATCAGGGGAAAATATCTGATGTTTGAATGGCAGCTCACATAGTTTATAAATATCCATTGAACTTCGGCAGTCACGTACTCAGTTTGCTTCACCATATGCTTGTACCAGTTGTACACTCAGCCCCTCCTTTAGTACAACGCACAGTACTTAAGCTCTGCGTCGTGCAAATGTCGTAGTTACCTAATGCAGAGTCCCTAGGCATCGAGACAGGCTTTGGCTATTGAAGACGAAGGAAGGATTGAATGCGACAGTGCAGATAACGCATTGGAAGCCGTTACAAACGAAGCTGATTTTGTCGGTTTATTGAGTCCGGAATGAGTTGGCGGATGAGACTCGGAAAACCCCTGGCGTGTAGCAGCATGCTCGCTTTGAGGTCTGCGTGAGAGCAGGGGCCGCCTATTTAATGTGGCGCCTAATTCAATCGCAAAGTTTGCGCGTGCGCAGTGAGGCCCGGGCCCGGGATTTGGCACCTCTCGGTACTCGGCTTAATGAAGTAATCAGAGGGCCGTGCTGGCGCCACGGGCAAGGAAGCGCGCCGGGGGAGAAACCGCCAGCCGTGTCAAAGTGACGGCGGATCGCTTTAATGGACTTGCGACGTGATACTGCCGGCGGGCTGGCGATCCACCACACTCCGCTACACCGGTGTCGAAGCAGGCTGTCCGCGCAGCTACCAACATGCACGTGAACTTTGCATATCCCAATCATCTGCTCAGTCTTCACCTGCCAATGGTGCAGCGAAAGAGGTAGTCATTTGTATCTCGGGGACATATCATTATCTGCCTACGATGCTCACTGCACTAGCGACCAGGACGAAGTGAGTCACGGTACGATGTCTGACAAAAAAAAGTGAAAGACCCAGGAGGGGGGGGGGGGGGGAGGAAACGAAATGAAACTTTACGAGATGAAACAGTGTGTGATCTTATTTCAGTGTTTATAAAACCCACTTGTTAGTATCGTACCACCCGACCTTGATGCATGCGCCGATGCGCTTGGGGAAGATGTCATAATGCAACTGTATTCAATCCCGAATGTCATAAGACTTCTCGTCAGGCAAGCTGGTCAACAACTGTTGTACCTGGTCCTTGATATCCCGGGTATCGCCAAAGGGACAGAGTTGACGTCCGAACTGGCACCAGACGTGTTCTATCGGCGACAGATCTCGGTATCTGAGTGGCCACAAAAGTACCTTAACATCACGCAAACAGTTCAGAGAGACTCACGCAAGTTCTGGACAAGCATTGTCCTGTTGAAAAAAAGGCAACAGAATACTTTTGCACGATGGGTGACACATGAGAACACGAAATGGCCGTGACGTACCTGTGTGGCATCAGTGTTCCCTCGTCCCTACCAGCCGGGAATTCCGATACAAAAATAATGGTCAAATTAATGTAGCAGAGGCTGCTTCTTATTTATATTAGCGATTATCTGTCCAATACTTTCGCATATGAGGCGATGGAAGAGTAACTCTTTGCATGCCTCTGTATGCGTCTATCTTATATTATACTTTGATTCCTACGGGAGAAATAAGTGGGTGACAGCAAAATTATTCTACATTCAAGTACTGGCTCTCTAAATTTACACAATATGGTTTCGGGAGAACTTCCTTGCCTTTGCTCGAAAGCTAACCACTAAAGGTACAAGCTGTCCAGTTCCATCTGAGTAGTGCACACATACTGTTGAATACTCCTTTTCTTGAGGAAACAACAGTCGTAAGGAATGACTGAGGAATGAATACGGAATAGATCACCCACACTAAACTTTTGATTTTGCAGTTTTAACTAAATGGTATCTGACTGGAAAAACATTTTCTTCAACGCACCATGGATTTCAGGACTGTCAGTCCCATGTAATCGATGTCAAGTATTATTTCTCTCTCACAGCTGCCTGTCATAGTGGATCAGCACAGAGCAAGCCCTCTTATCCACAACACCACACAAAACTGCACCACAGCCATCGGTTGTGCTACGGCCCCTGCGCGACCCTAGCCCGGGCCTTTTCCAAATCTAAATCATTTGCATGGTATCATCAGCCTCAATGTTACTTTCGGTGTCGTCAAGTTTCCATGCACGCAACGTGTGCGTTTTAAATGTAACACTTCGTACAGCAACGTGCCTCCTCTATAATGAAGAGGAGCCGACAAGGCGCGTTAATCCAGTGTTCTCTAGTAATAGAGCCACACGCTACACTGCGGCGTTGCTTACCGGACCTATGTCGTACTTCTCATAACTCCATCTCGGTTTTCTTTTCCTGGAAACTGCCAACCTCGGGAAAGGCACACATAGAGGCGTTTTTCCTTCTTGTAATCATCTTCCAATACACTGATTCGTAATGAAAGCAAATGCTCTCTATTATTCGCGTAATATTTTTTCTGTTTCTATTAATCTTCATCATCAAGAGCTATCTAATACACACGGGAAGAAAAAGTGCTACATAACAAGCTTCAACTACATGGTTTTCTGGAGTAGCTCATCACTTAGAAAGAAGGTACTGATTGCACAAAAGCAATAAATAAAGTATACGGAGATGGTATCTGTTCTCTCATCTTCATATAATTAAGGCTAACCGGCCATTGACCTTCTTCTTGTGTGCTGGGTTCACACGCATTGTCCGAACTCTTACTGGACTCGGTAAAATTGTCTGCTGCGAGTAATGAATGTATGGGCAGGGTCACTACGAATGTAGTGTGTGGACATTAGGTTGTGAATGTGGGTCTCACGGGGTGTGTGTAAGGGATAACTCCCTCCAGTCGCACTATCTTCTGTCCCCTCGGTGGCTCAGTTGGATACAGCGTCTGCCATGTAAGCAGGAGATCCCGGGTTCGAGTACCGGTCGGGGCACACATTTTCAACTGTCCCCGTTGATGTACATCTCGACAGCTTAGGGTCTTGACTTAATTATCATTTCATTATAAAACATAGGGTTTTAAAGGTAAGCCAAGGCTTTTGAAATATGATTTTCCCAGAGGGAAAAGAAGTTTATCTAATTACACAACTTGAATACGGCAAAAGGCCAATGAAAATTTACAGCAAACATAAAAAACATAGAGTGTTACTGAATTATTTCAGTTTCCTTGCATAAATGTTGGCTTGTCACCCTACCTAAGTTTATACAGCAAAAGAATAATACGTGGTGGTAACCCATGGACGTCTTGTAAATACCTCTTCAAGGAGCTATGCATGTTAACTGTACCATCACAATACATACATCCGATTACGAAATTCGTCATAAATAATTCATTACAGTCCTGAAAACAACGATGCACATACCTACAACACTAGAGGGTTAAATCGATCAGTGGTTCAGGGAGAAGTTAAATACACAGTAACAAAAATTTGAGAGCATTTGCCAAATAACAAACTGTCTGACAGGTAGCGAAAGAAGTTTGAAATCAAATTTAAAGTCGTTTTTCCTGGACAACTCCTTCTATTAGATTGTTGAATTTCTATTTAAAAACTTACAGCATGTAAAAAGATGTAGTACCCGAGTAGGACTAAAAATAATAATGTGTTCACTAATGTTAACATTTATCATATATGAATATCCTATAAAATGACTCGTTCCACATCACTTCGATAAAAGAATCGTGCAAATGATCTGTGGAACAAGCAACTAACAAACTAAAGCAAAATACGTTCAGTTATTTTTAACCTCTAGGAATCCCGTAAAGTACCTCGTCAATCAATTTACCATTCATTCATCTTGATATATGCCTCGCCCACATCCATTTCATTTTCATGACAGTCATAGTTGCATTTCCATCCCATTCTGTTTCCTGATAAACTACTCTTTACGTTCTTTTCTTCTGTCTCAAAGTAATTTCCAACGTGGATCCTCCCTTAAAATATGTGCCTCGATTAAACAGAACACATTTGACAGCTGCGTTTTAGAACGTCGTGTATTAATACGCTATGCCAGTGAAAAAGATCGCTCTGCAGACAAGTTTGTGAAAAACTGGTACTTTCTTATGCGTCCTACACTGAATAATTATGCTGTTGCTGTCACATACTCTAATGAGCGTCCCTGAGACGACAATGATTAGTGTCTAATGCAGCTGCAACGTATATTCTCAAAACTATCGCTGGCTTAGTAATCGCTTACAATTCATCACTGTACCTTACTCGTTCTGGCTGTACAGCTGAAGTATTCCCCGCTGAGGTACCAAGTAGCAATCGTCGTCATATAGCAATCTTCGTCATACAGCAGCATTTATTTCCTTGTCTAACATGAACTCGAAAGGAGAAAAACAGCAAAAGCATGGTCTGCTGATATAGCCATTGTACACAGCCATATGAGTATTGCATGACTTCCAAAAGGAAGATGGTTCGTAGACTGGTCCTTAGTAGGCCATGGCACTCTTATTTAAATTTTCATACGTCGTAGTACGCTATTCTCGTGTATTGAGGAACAAGCCGTCTGCACGTAGCATCAACTGTTTGCTCGCAATCTGTGACTGTATCGTGTTACGAATCTAAAATGCTTATTCGGATATGGTTGAAACTGTCCAGTCTGCAGTCCCACCTTATGAGTTTAACATCAATATGAAAACAATTTCCCCATACTCGTAAAGCGAGCGATCGTAATTTAAATGAATCTGTTCTAGTAGTAACTCCGATTATGTTATCATAAAAATGTATGTATTCTTGTTTAGTCCAGCCTTACGGTACACAGTAGTATTATGAGCGAATGATAACGTGACGGTTAAATCGACCTGTTTCAAAGTCGCCTGTTTGTAATATTTTGTTATACTCGTACCGTTTTCCCTTGTTATCTTGCGATGCAAAATAACTATGAAGTGATAATACGGTACATAACCGTGGAGAAAATACACGAGATAATAATTTGGTCAGAGATACTAGGGATAAGATATCGGTGATATCCTAGTAAACACACCCTTGACATGGTAGTCATTACCACATTATCGTCAAGCAATGAAGAATGGTCATATGATAGAACTTGTATGCGTTAAATCTCATTCCAACATTTGCCTTACTTCCATACATTAGTCGCCATAATTGTGTAACTGATTATGTCCTACCTATTAATGGAATGCATAGCCACACTATATAACTTTATTTATTGACTGTTAATATGTTGTTTAAACGTTTTCTGTGGGAAGCATATCACGGTGTATGTAAAGCCCTCTAGTGGTTAAGTTGTTACGATCGGTGCGTGCCTACGTAACATCCTGGCGGCCGACCCAACAGAGGGCGGTGATCATTGATGTCTCTTTTTCAGCTGTCATATAGACATTTTCTCTTTCGTAGGCAATTTATAGGTTGCTACATGCAATGTATTACGTATATTAATTATTGACCGTAAATTCAACAAAAAAAGAGTCGGCCCTATTCTCTCCATACATTTCTTGTTAATAATTTGATATGTGTAACTGTATTCGTCTTTTAATGTATCACAATTGATTTCTATGATCGTTATCAATTTTAAAAGTCTGCTACATGTATTTTACCTAATGTCTTGTTATCAGATTATGTTTTTCGTGTAAATGATGACTACATCCAAGCCCACAGTAGCAACACCTAGGGAGGATTTAGGCAAACAGATTTTTGGTAGCTACTGCATTTCAGTAGCTAGTTGCAATAATGACTGTGTGGGCGATGTGGCCTATTCCACATCGTATTTTAGATCTATGTGACGATGCTGTGCCGATTATATTTACATGTTTTGACGATGCCATTATGGCCTTATAACTTTAGGACATAGTGTAAAAAAGGTACCTTTTACCGTATTTTATTTGTACATTTCCCTGTTGTATGATAGTATATTGCGATACGTATTGCTGTATTATATTGAAAGACACACTGCTCACTAGGTGCATATATCTGTATATTGTAGATCTGAGGAGGCTCATTACAGACTGAAACCGGTCATCGTCTAAAGAATTGATATTGTGATCAAAGACTGGAATAAATACATTTGACAGTACTGGATCACTGTTTGTGTACCCGACTATGAGGCAGCTGGTGATAGAGGATTATTTACAAGTGAAAATTTTATGAATCTGCGTCCTTAAATGTCTAACATAACAAATAGGTAACTGTACAAAATATATTACATAAACATATCTTAATTTGTTTTTATCAATATTATATATGTTTATTCTCGCCCTAAGGCAACACAAACACAGCATTTAAATTTTTTGTCTTTATTGGTTTATTATTCTGTCCTTAGGGGATTAACTGTTTTAAGACAAACGAGTGGTTAGCTGTAAACTGCTCTACTGGTATAAGTGATTACATATCAATTTTCAATCTGAACTCAAATTTACAAATGTATGCCCTAAAATGAATGTATGATGTAGCTTAAATGTTACCTTGCTTTGTCAACGCTTTTAATTTGTGATGGCTAAAACGTATATAAGCTATGACTCAATAATAAATTGTTTCAAAAAGTCACTGATACCATGATACACGCTTAAACCTTTCTCCAACAACATTTTATTTCCCTCAATCAGTATAGACAGCTCTTAATCTGACTTTGCTTGACTCTTTACAGCGCTTTATCTTTTATTAATTTAATAACTCATTCAATTTACAGGAGTTTTTCTTTGAGATATATATTTTATCTCTCCTTTTTCTCACTTTTTTCTTGATTCAGTTCAGTATATTAATCTTACTTGTTTGAAGATATAACTTAATTTCTTTAGGTACCAGTAACAGGTTACTCTATAGTCAACCTGCGATGATACAGTGAAAGTCAAATTGAAACGTCTAAAATTTTTATTTTTGTAAATGGAATCGAATGCAATCTGACTCAGTAAAATTATCGATCTTATACTAAAGATTAGTGTTAAGGAAACCTTTACAAGTACAGAAAGATATAAAAGAGTTATTAGCGAGCGAGATGGCGCAGTGGTTAGCACAAAGGACTCGCGTTCAGGAGGAAAACCGTTCAAATCCTCGTCCGGCCTTCTGATTTAGGTTCTCCATGGTTTCGCTAAATCGATTCAAGCAAATGCCGGGATGGTTCCTTTAAAACGGCACGGCCGACTTCCTTCTCCATCCTTTCCTAATCCTTCCCTTCCCTAATCGCTGTTTGAGCCCCTCTCCCCAAATCAACCAACCAAAAGTGTTGCTTCTCTGATAAATGTTCGTTGTAAGAAGAAGGTATTTTCAGAAAACATTAATAATATCATACAAAATAAAATATGTAAATGAATGTAATTTATAAATGAACTGACAGTAACATTCAAAGGGTATTAGAACATGAAATTCATTTTAATAAACTGAAATCATAAAGGAAGGGAATCCAATGTGGCTTTTAGAATGCGAGTCTTTTGGGTGAACTTGGTGTGAGCACCGCAAGGGAGGAAAAGAAGGGAAGATCTGAGACAGCTGCAGTCGAGCCTTGTCAGTGTACGTATCATGGTATGCCACGTCTGGCGGTGTCAGGCTTAAACAGTAAGAATTCGGTGTGAATGTGCCTAATATTTGGTGTGGCAGTGCCTTATACACTCCTGGAAATGGAAAAAAGAACACATTGACACCGGTGTGTCAGACCCATCATACTTGCTCCGGACACTGCGAGAGGGCTGTACAAGCAATGATCACACGCACGGCACAGCGGACACACCAGGAACCGCGCTGTTGGCCGTCGAATGGCGCTAGCTGCGCAGCATTTGTGCACCGCCGCCGTCAGTGTCAGCCAGTTTGCCGTGGCATACGGAGCTCCATCGCAGTCTTTAACACTGGTAGCATGCCGCGACAGCGTGGACGTGAACCGTGTGTGCAGTTGACGGACTTTGAGCGAGGGCGTATAATGGGCACGCGGGAGGCCGGGTGGACGTACCGCCGAATTGCTCAACACGTGGGGCGTGAGGTCTCCACAGTACATCGATGTTATCGCCAGTGGTCGGCGGAAGGTGCACGTGCCCGTCGACCTGGGGCCGGACCGCAGCGACGCACGGATGCACGCCAAGACCGTAGGATCCTACGCACTGCCGTAGGGGACCGCACCGCCACTTCCCAGCAAATTACGGACACTGTTGCTCCTGGGGTATCGGCGAGGACCGTTCGCAACCGTCTCAATGAAGCTGGGCTACGGTCCCGCACACCGTTAGGCCGTCTTCCGCTCACGCCCCAACATCGTGCAGCCCGCCTCCAGTGGTGTCGCGACAGGCGTGAATGGAGGGACGAATGGAGACGTGTCGTCTTCAGCGATGAGAGTCGCTTCTGCCTTGGTGCCAATGATGGACGTATGCGTGTTTGGCGCCCTGCAGGTGAGCGCCACAATCAGGACTGCATACGACCGAGGCACACAGGGCCAACACCCGGCATCATGGTGTGGGGAGCGATCTCCTACACTGGCCGTACACCTCTGGTGATCGTCGAGGGGACACTGAATAGTGCACGGTACATCCAAAAGCGTCATCGAACCCATCGTTCTACCATTCCTAGACCGGCAAGGGAACTTGCTGTTCCATCAGGACAATGCACGTCCGCATGTATCCCGTGCCACTCAACGTGCTCTAGAAGGTGTACGTCAACTACCCTGGCCCGCAAGATCTCCGGATCTGTCCCCCATTGAGCATTTTTGGGACTGGATGAAGCGTCGTCTCACGCGGTCTGCACGTCCAGCACGAACGCTGGTCCAACTGAGGCGCCAGGTGGAAATGGCATGGCAAGGCGCTCCAGAGGACTACATCCAGCATCTCTACGATCGTCTCCATGGGAGAATAGCAGCCTGCATTGCTGCGAAAGGTGGATATACACTGTACTAGTGCCGACATTGTGCATGCTCTGTTGCCTGTGTCTATGTGCCTGTGGTTCTGTCAGTGTGATCATGTGACGTATCTGACCCAAGGAATGTGTCAATGAAGTTTCCCCTTCCTGGGACAATGAATTCACGGTGTTCTTATTTGAATTTCCAGGAGTGTAGTTCCTGAACTCGTCTGCAGTTTATTTTGTGTTGGAAAGCAATAATACCGACTAGTTTTATATGATGGAATGTGTAGCCGATGGTACAGTAAGTTAACATGGCTACAGCATATGCATCGTGACTATAAATTAATTTCATCACTAGAGACGTGAAGAGCTTACCCAAATTTTCATACAACAGGCAACAACTTCAGCACCAATGGAGTGCAACCAACAAGTCAAGACTTTTCGTATTGATTATATTATCAGTGTATCAGGATGTTACAGTCAACACCATAGCTTGCCAAAGTATTGGTTGCAATCATTGTTCCAAAGTCAAATGCCAATCCAAAGTTCCCTGTCCATTTTGTTAAATGAAACCTTTGTATCATTCTCTATGGTCAAAAGATTGTGGTTGATTAATTTTGGTCTTACGACAATCCTTCAGTGTCGTATGAAAGTTGCTTCCAAGAATTATTGTTTAATATCGTTTTGAAGAGACAAAAAGTATGGTCGCTTTGATATGTCATAGTAAAGTACAATTTTATTTTTTATCTTTAAAGTTGCTTTATCAGAATATTAACTGAACATAATTATTCAAAGTAAAGGTGGCACAATTAATCTGTTTAAGAATATCTTAGTCAGTCTCCATCTTGTTTCCAAGTATAACTGTTGTCACAAACGTCATTAACGTAAATTTGGCTCTGGCACATTAAGAAACATAAACTGAAAAAAGTATTTTAATTGCTCCTTCAGACCTGGCGATGAAAACAATCTGCGTAAATATAGTTTACTTTCAGTGGATTTGTCATAGGTAAGGCTACATAGCTACAAGCTGTTTGCTGCACGGGTGTGGGTAAGACCAAATCCAGGTAGGTCACATGAAGCGTCGTGTGTGATAACTTGTGTGGAGTACCAGTCCTGCAAATCGAGCCCCATTATCCACACTTCGCCTTGGAGCGAAGTTTAAATCATAAATAAAAAGTGTGTAATGTTATGCAGATTTAAAGAAAATGCTCTACTTTGCGAACTAATAGCTACAGTTTTATGAGAAGCGACACATAGCTTGCGCATGAGGGACGATAGTTGTATATTTTATTTTATTTCCTAGTTTTTCTAGGCAGTCCCTGCGGATAGCGGCACACACCCAGAATGTCATACATCCGACCGCAAACCGGATTCACTTTCCATAGCGCAGCGAACATCGTATTTTCATTTATGGAGAGATACAAAAATTATTCTGCACATTATTACTTCCAATTGAAGCAATATTAACAGGTAATACGGCTAAATATTGTTGCGTTCATAGATAAAAAGTATTCTTCTCCCTGCTATGTAGCGTTAAAAAACTCCTCGATTACAGGCGACATTTAAAATACAGAGGGGAATCAGTCCCATGTGGACTGGGCGGATTTAGTTATATAGTATAACTACTGAATCAGTAAATCTAAATTTGAATTTTTCATTGCTGTAAGGCAGGTTGAATTTTAGTAAGCTTGAAAATAATCACACATGCTGCAATCAAGTTACACTGTAGCCCAATTCTAGCCTGACATGCCATAAAAAAAATAATAATAAAAATAAAACCTGTTTCACCGTCACTTGATCCCTGTCCGTTGACAGAATTACATATTCATCAATATATATTAAGAAGATGGCGTTCCATGCACATTTGAAGAACATTACTATTTAGTGCCAAGACCTGCTTATAAAATTCTTTTACTCAACAAACAGTTTCGGTCCTCGAAGTATCATGAGGTTCATACAAACATTTACAATATGATACTAGGTGATAAAAGCAATTGTGTCGTATAATAAAATCCATAAATTGACCACTGTTGTCAAATAGTAAAATAAATACATCGTCAATGAAAGTACATTGCTTCTGTTAGTGATGTTAATGCTGATTGTTAGTATAACAAGAGTTAGTGCACAGACTTCTGACTGACAATGTAATTTTTTTCCTATTTGAGAGCAGTGGTGAATACATGAATTTCATTTAATCGCCTAATATCGTGTTGTAAATGCTTTTATTCGAATGATGTTGGTCTTTGGACCGAAACTGGTTGTTGCACAAACAAATTTTACTCGCAGCTCTTGACCATAAATCATGAAGTTCTTCAAGTCTGCAGTGCTACAGGCATTGGCTTTCAGTCAATTGCATTTCACCGACAGATGCTACATAGAAGATGGAAACACAGCATATGAAGTAAGTGCCTACTAACGCAGTACCTCGTTCCATTTCAATAGTTCCTTGTTTATTACTGATGAAATAGTAATGAATTCGACACACGACACACATTACTTTATGTATCAGGATTAAAGTAGTCAGTCAGCAACTCTAACTCCCCGGTGATTCTACAACAGCCCCTGCAACAACAATAAATTTGCTTTTGAGACTGTCACGAACACACAACATAATAGTGCAAAATCCTTCCCACAAGAAACAACAAAAATCACACTCAATGGGTATAGCTACTGGCCTTTAAAATTGCTACATCACGAGGATGACGTGCTACAGACGCGAAATTTAACCGACAGGATGAAGATACTGTGATATGCAAATGATTAGCTTTTCAGGGCATTCTCACAAGGTTGGCACTGGTGGCGACACCTATAACGTGCTGACATGAGGAAAGTTTTCAACCGATTTCTCATACACCAACAGCAGTTGACCGGCGTTGCCTGGTGAAACGTTGTTGCGATGCCTCGTGTAAGGAGGAGAAATGCGTACCATCACGTTTCAGACTTTGATAAAGGTCGGATTGTAGCCTATTGCGATTGCGGTTTATCGTATCGCGATATTGCTGCTAGCGGTGGTAGAGATCCAATGACTGTTAGCAGAATATGGAATCGGTGGGTTCAAGAGGGTAATCTACATATACATCTACATGATTACTCTGCAATTCACATTTAAGTGCTTGGCAGAGGGTTCATCGAATCACAATCATACTATCTCTCTACCATTCCACTCCCGAACAGCGCGCGGGGAAAACGAACACTTAAACCTTTCTGTTCCAGCTCTGATTTCTCTTATTTTATTTTGATGATCATTCCTACCTACGTAGGTTGGGCTCAACAAAATATTTTCGCATTCGGAAGAGAAGGTTGGTGACTGAAATTTCGGAAATAGATCTCGCCGTGACGAAAAACGTCTTTGCTTTAATGACTTCCATCCCAACTCTCGTATCATATCTGCCACACTCTCTCCCCTATTACGTGATAATACAAAACGAGCTGCCCTTTTTTTTGCACCCTTTCGATGTCCTCCGTGAATCCCACCTGGTAAGGATCCCACAACGCGCAACAGTATTCTAACAGAGGACGTACGAGTGTAGTGTAATCTGGCTCTTTAGTGGACTTGTTGCATCTTCTAAGTGTCCTGCCAATGAAACGAAACCTTTGGCTCGCCTTCCCCACAATATTATCTATGTGGCCTTTCCAACTGAAGTTGTTCGTAATTTTAACACCCAGGTACTTAGTTGAATTGGCAGCCTTGAGAATTGTACTGTTTATCGAGTAATCGAATTCCAACGGATTTCTTTTGGAACTCATGTGGATCATCTCACACTTTTCGTTATTTAGCGTCAACTGCCACCTGCCACACCATACAGCAATTTTTTCTAAATCACTTTGCAACTGATACTGGTCTTCGGATGAACTTACTAGAAGGTAAATTACAGCATCATCTGCGAACAGCCTAAGAGAACTGCTCAGATTGTCACCCAGGTCATTTATATAGATCAGAAATAGCAGAGGTCCCAGGACGCTTCCCTGGGGAATACGTGATATCACTTCAGTTTTACTCGATGATTTGCCGTCTATTACTACAAACTGCGACCTTCCTTACAGGAAATCACGAATCCAGTCGCACAACTGAGACAATGCCCCATAGGCCCGCAGCTTGATAACAAGTCGCTTGTGAGGAACGGCGTCAAAAGCTTACCGGAAATCTAGAAATACGGAATCAACTTGAATTCCCCTGTTGATAGCGGCCATTACTTCGTGCGAATAAAGAGCTAGCTGCGTTGCACAAGAAGGATGTTTTCTGAAACTTAGATCGCTCCCTTCGAGGTGATTCATAATGTTTGAATACAGTATATGCTCCAAAACACTACTGCAAACCGACGTCAATGATATAGGTCTGTAGTTAGCTGGATTACTCCAACTACCCTTCTTAAACACTGGTGCGACCTGCGCAATTTTCCAATATGTAGGTACAGATCAATCGGTGAGCGATGAGCGAGCGGTTGCATATGATTGCTAAGTAGGGAGCTGTTGTATCAGCGTAGTCTGAAAGGAACCTAATCGGTATACAATCTGGACCTGAAGACTTCCCCGTATCAAGCGATTTGAGTTGCTTCGCAGTACCTAAGGTATCTACTTGCAAGAAACTCAAGCTAGCAGCTGTTCGTGTTTAAAATTCTGGAATATTCCATTCGTCTTCCCTGGTGAAGGAATTTCGGAAAACTGCGTTCAATAACTCCGCTTTAGTGGCACAGTTGTCGGTAACAGTACCATCGGCACTGCGCAGCGAAGACATTGACTACGTCTTGCCGCTTGTGTACTTTACATACGACCAGAATTTCTTCGGATTTTCTACCAAATTTCGAGACAATATTTCGTTGTGGAATCTATTAAATCATCTCGCATTGAAGTCCGTGCCAAATTTAGCGCGTCTGTAAATTTTAGCCCATCTTCGGGATTTCGCGTTCTTCTGAACTTCGCATGCTTTTTCCGTTGCCTCTACAACAGCGTTCGGACCTGTTTTGTGTACCATGAGGGATCAGTTCCATCTCTTACCAATTTATGAGGTACGAATGTCTCAGTTGCTGTTGCTACTACATCTTTGAATTTGAGGCACATCTCGTCTACATTTGCACAGTCAGTTCGGAAGGAATGGAGATTGCCTCTTAGGAAGGCTTCTAGTGAAACTTTATCCGCTTTTTTAAATAAAATTATTTTGCGTTTGTTTCTGGTGGATTTGGAAGAAACGGTATTGAGTCTAGCTACAACGACCTTGTGATCATTAATCCCTGTATCAGTCATGATGTTCTCTATTAGCTCTGGATTGTTTGTGGCTACAAGGTCAAGTGTGTTTTCGCAACCATTTACAGTTCGCGTTGGTTCGTGGACTAACTGCTAGAAATAATTTTCGGAGAAAGCATTTAGGACAATCTCGGAAGATGTTTTCTGCCTACCACGGGTTTGGAACAAGTATTTTTGCCAACATATCGAGGGAAGGTTGGAGTCCCCACCAACTATAATCGTATGAGTGGGGTATTTATTTGTTACGAGGCTAAAATTTTCTCTGAACTGTTCAGCAACTATATCATCGGAGTCTGGGGGTCGGTAGAAGGAGCCAATTATTAACTTAGTTCGGCTGTTAAGTATAACCTCCACCCATACCAATTCGTACGGAGTATCTACTTCGACTTAACTACAAGATAAACCACTACTGACAGACACAAACACTCCACCACCAATTCTGCCTAATCTATCTTTCCTGAACACCGTCTGAGACCTCATAAAAATTTCTGCAGAACTTATATCAGGCTTTAGCCAGCTTTCTGTACCTATAACGATTTCAGCTTCTGTGCTTGAAACTTCTGTACTTGAAGCTCAGGGACTTTCCCAGCACAACTACAACAATTTACAACTACAATTCCGACTGTTCCTTGATCCAAGCACATCCTATATTTGCCATGCACCCATTGAGATTGCAGCCCACCCCGTAGTTTCCCGAGACCTGCTACCCTAAAAAACGGCCCAGTCCACGCCACACAGCCTCCGCTACCCGTGTAGGCGCTAGATGAGTGTAGTGAAATCCTGACCTATTCAGAGGAACCTTAAATCCCACCACCCTATGGCGCAAGTCAAGGAATCTGCAGCCAGCATGGGCGCAAAGCCGTCTGAGCCTCTGATTCAGACCCTCCACCCGGCTCTGCACCAAAGCTCCGCAGTCGGTTCTGTCAATGATGCTGCAGATGGTGAGCTCTGCCTTCATCTCGTAAGCAAGACCGGCAGCCTTCACCAAATCAGATAGCCGCTGGAATCCAGAGAGAATTATTCTCAGATCCAAAGCGACACACGCCATTAGTGCCACCATGTGCCACCACCTGCAGCTGGCTGCACCCTGTGCTCTTCATTGCATCCGGAAGGACCCTTTCCACATCAGGAATGACTCCACCCGGAATGCACACGGAGTGCACACTGGATTTCTTCCCCTCCTTAGCCGCCATTTCCCTAAGGGGCCCCATTTCGCGCCTAATATTGGAGCTCCCAGCTACCAATAAGCCCACACTCTGCGATTGCCCAGACCTTGAAGGCTGGGAATCATCCTCTGAAACAGGGGAGGCAGCTGTATCTGGCTCAGCCAGAGACGCTACCTGAAACCTGTTTGTCAGACGCACCGGGGAGGCTTTCTGATCAGCCTCCAGGGACGTCTTTCGCTGCCTGCCACTCCTTAGAACGACCTCCCAATCAACCACAGGTGAGGGCTCAGCCCCACTGCAGGCAGCAACTGGGGCAACCACAGCGGCAGACCGGTCTGAAGACAGACGGGACGAGGTTGACATCCCCGTGATACCCAAGTCTGGCTCTCCACAGTGGTGCCCATTGGCAACAGCCTCAAGCAGTGCGACCGAAGTCAGAGCCGCCTGCAGCTGTGAGCGAAGGGATGTCAACTGAGCCCTCATTCAAACACAGCAATCACAGTCCCTGTCCATTCTAATCGATGTTGAACAACAGTTACTGAAACACGAGTCCGTACCTAGATAACGCAAGGGAAATGCAAAGAATGTATGAACTAACCTGTACAAATGCCTAACGACTGTGCTACAGTTTGCCTTAATTTACGATTACAGTTGCTAAAACTCGAAATTACACCTCCTATACGAAACTGTGTAACAAATAAGTGAGCTAGGAGTATACGACTTGCTGCTGGCAGCTGCTTATCCAACGGCGGCAGGGAGCAATATGGAATGCCGTGCTGGATCCCAACGGCCTCGTATCACTAGCAGTCGAGATGACAGGCATCTTATCCGCATGGCTGTAACGGATCGTGCAGCCACGTCTCGATCCCTGAGTCAATAGATGGGGAAGTCTGCAAGGCAACAACCATCTGCACGAACAGTTCGACGAGGTTTGCAGCAGCATGGACTATCTGCGCGGAGACCATGGCTGCGGTTACCCTTGATGCTGCATCACAGACAGGAGGGCGTGCGATGGTGTACTCAACGACGAACCTGGGTGCACGAATGGCAAAACGTCATTTTTTCCGATGAATTCCGGTTATGTTTACAGCATCATGATGGTCGCATCCATGTTTGGCGACATCGTGGTGAGCGCGTGCCATTGGTTACACGTCTCGGTCACCTCATGTTGGCATTGGTGGCACTTTGAACAGTGTACGTTGCATTTCAGATGTGTTACGACCCGTGTCTCTACCCTTCATTCGATCCCTGCGAAACCCTACATTTCAGCAGGATAACGCACGGCCGCATGTTGCAGGTCCTGTACGCGCCTTTCTGGATACAGAAAATGTTCGACTGCTGCTCTGGCCAGCTTATTCTCCAGATCTCTCACCAATTGAAAACGGCTGGTCAATGGTGGCCATGCAACTGGCTAGTCACCATACGCCAGTCACTACTCTTGATGAACTGTGGTATCGTGTTGAGGCTGCATGGGCAGCTGTACCTGTACACGCCATCCAAGCTCTGTTTGACTCAATGCCCAGGCGTATCAAGGCCGTTATTACGGCCAGATGTTGTTGTTCTGGGTACTGATTTCTCAGGATCTATGCACCCAAATTGCGTGAAAATGTAATCACATGTGAGTTCTAGTATAATATATTTGTCCAATAAATGCCAGTTTATCATCTGCATTTCTTCTTGGTGTAGCAATTTTAATGGCCAATAGTGTACTACGCACCCGTAATTAATTAAAATGTTCTACAGTCACAATCCCAATTCCCAAATAGCGCAGTTATTTAAAATCTGAGTTACTCTGGATGAAATATCCATTTAAGATCGTTCGCGGTTTTCTCAACTTCCTTCCATGTTCAATACCCTTAACAATCACTAAAGCCGAATTCATTTCATCTAACCTTTTTAATAGAACAGAATATGTATTCCACGATGGAACAGCGAAAATTGTGCAGTCAAGAGTACTTTACTAACCTGAAAAAAAAAACTCGATTACGACTTTAGGTAACACCGTGAAGTCAACTAGCTGGTAGCCAGCTCTATGGCCAACTCAGGACCGACTTCTCTTGTCGACTACGTTGATTACTATCGAGGATCTATCATTGAACCCATACTAATACACGGAGAAAAATCAAAAATCGACAAACGAACAGTGTTACTGGTATTTATAAACAACTGTAGCGGACGACCACTGGCGAAGCGCTTCGCGGTCTGCTTCACACTTGCAACATGTATTCTTTGCCACAGCGGAGATTCCGCACAGCTGGCTACCCGATACCACGATTTTGCGACCGCTCTCTGTGCATCAGCAATTCAAACCTAATTGCCGGGCAAAGGGTTCCTTGGAAATACCCTCAGACTATATCCCTACCGTTCCACTCTCGAACAGCGCGTGGGAAAAACAGACCTTAAATCTTTCCGTCGATCTTTGATTCCTTTTTTTTCCTTATTTCATTACGACGATTATTTTAGCATTCGAGAGAGGAAGTTAGTGGTTGAAATTTCGTGAAAATTTATCCCGCATCGAAAACGCCATTGTTTTAATGACTGCCACCCCAACTCGTATATCCTGAGAAACAATTTGGGAAACAAGTGGAAGTCGCTTGGTGCAAGACAGGGGCTGTAGGGCGAATGAGGGAAAATTTCCCATGTGAATGAATTAAGGAGTTCTTTAGTGGCGTTTGCCGTGTGCGATCGGGCATTGTCGTGCAAAAACAAAAATTTTGGACGTCAGCTTTCCTTGGCGTTTGTCTTGAATTGCTCTTCTAAGGCTGTGCAAAGTTTGACAGTACCGGGCAGAATTTATAGTTGCTTAACGTTCGAGAAAATCAATAAGAAGCACACCTTGTCTATGTAAAAACACTGTCTCCATCAACTTCCTTGCTGACAAGGTTTGCAAACATTACTTGGTTTTTGGGGGGACCTTCTATGCCCCGACACCATGCACTGTAATTCTGTCTCGCAGTTGACGTGTTTCACCCAAGTGTCGTCACCGGTGACGATTCGATCCAGTAATGAATCACCATGTTTGTGGTAGGCCTCCAGAAATGTCAACGTTTTCCCCGTTCGCTGTTCTTCATGGTGCTCTGTAAGCATTTTGGTTACCCATCGTATACAAAATTTGTGGAAATGGTAAGTTATGGTTAGTACTATGGGACCAAACTGCTGAGATCATTGGTTCTTAGGCTTACACTCTAGTTAAACTAAAGTAAAGTAACTTACACTGAGGACAACACACACACACACACACACGTGGCCAAGCGAGGACTCGAACCTCCGACGGGGGCAGCCGAAAATTTGTGGTAGCCTAGATTTTGATGAAAATTTCAAACAACAAAGTCTGTGAAACTTGTGGAAATGAAAATGAGAGCCCTGTTACTCTGTAGCGACGGTTTTCACGAATCGTTTCATCAACTTTAGCGGCAAGACCTTCAGTCACAATGCTCGGGCGTCCACTCTTCTCTTCATCATGAACGTTGGTTCGGCCATTTTTAAAACGAATGCACCATTTGCTGATAGAGCGTTCACTCAATACGTTATTTCCGAACACTTCGCACAGTTCACGATAAATTTCTATAGGTCTTATGTTTTTTGCCTACACAAAACAGTATCACAGATCGCACTTCGCAAGTGGAGGGATTTTCGATTGCAGCGCACATTTCAAATTCGAATTTCGAAGAAACTAGACGTGCTGGGGTGTTCCCGCTGTCACAGATGGATGCCGACTGAGCTGCCGAGCACTCACATACACGCGATCGGCGAACGCATAACGGCGTCAGACGGAAACATTAATTACTTTGTGAAGGCCCTAGTGTATCATTGACACTCTCTCCCCTGTCACGATGATGCAAAACAAGCTGCCTGTTTTCGATGTCCTCCGACAATCCTGTCTATTATGACTCTCATACTGCGCAGCAGTATTCCAGAAGAGGACGGATAAGTGCAGTGTAGGCAGTCTCTTTAGTAACTCAGTTACTTCTAAGGGTTTTGCGAAGATAACCCAGTCTTTGGTTCGCCTACAACACAAAATTATCTATACGATTACTTCAATTTAAAATGTTCGCGCAAGTAGGATTCCTGCACTGAGGGTTCCATCAAATTTAATTACGTATACAGGGTGCTTCCGTAAGAGCGTGCAAAAATGTAACAGGACACAGAGAACGCTCCAATGAACAATTTGAGATAGGGAAACTGCGGTCGGAGAAGCCAAATTAAGGAGATACGAAAGTAAATTTGTCTATCGCTTTGTCTAGCATTATTGTTTTCCAGATTATTTACAAATAACATACGTACACGTTTACACGTACTGTACTGTTTATTCACATGTACGTGAACCCCGTGAAGAACAATTACATCCGTATCACCCATAACGAATCAGGCAATGCTTGTGACCGACTTTGCCCCAAGGGTTACATTGTGTCAGTTGTTGCTCCAACAATGAATGGATTGATCGACCAGATTGCCGGCCGCGGTGGTCTAGCGGTTCTACGCGCTCAGTCCCGAACAGCGCGACTGCTACGGTCGCAGGTTCGAATCCTGCCTCGGGCATGGATGTGTGTGGTGTCCTTAGGTTAGTTAGGTTTAAGTAGTTCTAAGTTCTAGGGGACTGATGACCACAGATGTTAAGTCCCATAGTTTTCAGAGCCATTTGATCGACCAGATTTCCTCCAAATCGTGTTTTACTCACGAGGCCTAATTTGATCGTGATGGTATTTCGAACAGCAGGAATACCCATGTACTGGATGAGAAAAACCCTCACGCTGTAGTTAAGTCATACCATCAACTACAGTTTGCTGGCCTGCCAGTGTGGCCGAGCGGTTCTAGGCTCTTCAATCTGGAACCGCGCGACCACTACGGTCTCAGGTTCGAATCCTGCCTCGGGCATGGATGTGTGTGATGTCCTTAGGTTAGTTACGTTTAAGTAGTTCTAAGTTCTAGGGGACTGATGACCTCAGAAGTTAAGTCCCATAGTGCTCAGAGCCATTTGAATAGTTTGCTGTGAATATCTGGGCCGGCTTTGTAGGCGACAATCACATTGCAGCTTATCTTCTACCTGGGCATCTGAATGGCCACCTGTACTTGAGGTTCGTGCAAAGAGTTCCACCTAAGTTGTTGAAGAATATACCCTAGGCTGTTCGTGGGGCGTTCTGGATACAACATAAAAGTGTACCGTCTCACTTCTGTGTGGATGCCCGGAACCATCTAACTGCTTTATTTTCTGGCCGCTATATTGGAAGGAGATATCCTAATCCATGGCCTGCGAGGTCACGTCAACTGAATCCCCTTCATCATTTCCAATGGGGATATGTAAAGTCACTTGTGCATGAGACCGCAGTGGATACGGAGATGGAAATAGTTCAAAAAATGGCTCTGAGCAATATGGGACTTAAGTTCTGAGGTCATCAGTCCCCTAGAACTTAGAACTACTTGAACCTAACTAACCTAACAACATCACACACATCCATGCCTGAGGTAGGATTCGAAACTGCGACCGTAGCAGTCGCGTGGTTCCAGACTGTAGCGCCTAGAACCGCTCGGCCACCGTGGCCCGCTGGAAATAGTTGCCAAATTTGTAGCTGCCTGTGATGAGATTCGAAACACACCAGGGATATTTGTCAGGGTGCGTCAGAATCTTGTTCGCCGATATCGTGCTTGCTTTGAAGTTGATGGCCGACAGTTTCCGCACATTTTCTAACATGCATTAAAAATGGTACGAGCATTTTGTTACTGATGGTATTTGCAATTAACCGTAAGTAATGTAAATAAAAAACACACAGTAATGTGATTTTATTCTATTCTATTATTAATCCTGATTATCCCCTTAAGCTAGCTTCTACGACCCCAGGTCCCCTACCTCAAATTGTACAGTGGAACATCCTGAATGTCGTGTCAAATTTTTGGTGGATCTTACGGAAGCACCCCGTATACAAATCTCATCCATTCCGGGAATTGAGAATCTCAAACATTTTTGTCTGTTATCGACATTGTTACTGACTGATAGAGATATAGGTATTCCAGGACCTTCGAGGAATTTGAGCTTTGAAGTCGGATAACAAATGACAAAACGAAAAATTTTTCTTGTGACATAATTATGAACTAACAATTTTCTCATTTTGTATTGCGAAACTTTTCTTCTTGCCAAATTTCATGATCCTAATTCTAGACGAAGTACCCTATAGGTTTTAACGAGTCAATTTTAGAGTATTAAAATATATGACATAAATGGCCATATCATCTGACTGAATTAACTTAAAAGCTAACGTTGATTACACCGTCAAGGGACCGTAGACCTTAATAAGTGACACAAATTTAAACTTGATGCGTCTACCCGATCCTGCGAAAAGGGGCTGAACGTTACACAGGCAAATTGACAACAAAGCGGCCCCATAAAGCTTCAATTTTTACCGAATAAAGTACGGAACCGCAAAAACGTTTAAAAGATCACACGTAACTACAGCAGAAGCTAAAACTTCCAGGGAAAGCTGAACAGAACAGACAGAGGCAGGACTCCACAAGTTCTGAAAATAGGATAATAATTGCTGTTTAGTAACCCCCTACCCAGCGACTACGCACGACAATAGCGATATTTATGAGGTCGTGGTTGAGCTCCGAATAATGCAGTAAGCGAGGCAATATCAGTAGATGATGAAGCTATTAAACTTCTAGTTAAGGCCGCAGTGCGGAGTTTCTAAACGTGACACCGGACGGCACGCAGAAGCGATGTGGTGGCGGAACACTGCACTGTGTACAAGCCACTTACCCAAGTAAACAGTTAGCCAGTAATATCGAAACACTGGGAAGGATAGTGACGTAATCTTATTCTAAGTACCCAGTATAGTAGGAAGAATACGTGACTAAATTTTTAGGAGAGCTGAGTGTATACAGGAGGCAGATTTACTACACTGTGCTGCTATATCTCGTAATAGTATCCCGGCTGGGCATCAAATGGAACTGAAATTATACTGCAGATACGGCTATGTCATTCCACACTACTTCAACACTACGCCAGTGCTCATCAGTCGTCATGGCTGTCGAGTGGTAGTTTTCCAGTCTCTCTCAAACCATGGCCAGATATCTTGAATCAGAGGCCATGCTGGACAGGGCAACAGTTGAACAGCCTCACTCTATATACGTAAGTCAGGACAGCATGGGCAACATGATGTTCTAAGTTGTCATCTTGAAAGATAACGTCATGGAGAGTTCAAAGACAGAACACAGCAGCCGTGAGTCATGAGAAATGTAACGGCTAGAGTCCAAATTATCGG
Organism: Schistocerca gregaria; assembly: GCF_023897955.1. Lineage (NCBI taxonomy): Eukaryota > Metazoa > Arthropoda > Insecta > Orthoptera > Acrididae > Schistocerca > Schistocerca gregaria. The sequence continues at coordinate 900,560,345 of NC_064922.1, forward strand.
CGATGCGAAACACCAAAGAAGAGGAAGTTAGTATTCCTGAATTCCAATCAAGAACAACTGCCAAGATGAGAAACATACAAATAGATATCCACAGTGTAACAAAGCAGCTTAAATCACTTAATAAAGGCAAGGCCTCCGGTCCAGATTGTATACCAGTCAGGTTCTTCTCAGAGTATGCTGATAAAATAGCTACATATTTAGCAATTATATACAACCACGCGCCCACAGAAAGATCCGTAACTAAAGACTGGAAAATTGCTCATGTCACACCAATACCCAAAACGGGAAGTAGGAGTAATCCGCTGAATTACAAGAGTATATCACTAACATCGATTTGCAGTAGGGTTTTAGAGAATATACTGTATTCGAAAATTATGAAGTACCTCGAAGAAAACGATATATTGACATAACATGGATTCGGAAAATATCGTTCTTGTGAAACACAACTAGCTCTTTATACTCATGAAGTGATACGTGCTATTGACAGGGGATGTCAAATTCATTCTATATTTTTAGATTTCCAGAAGGCTTTCGACACGGTTCCTCACAAGTGTCTTCTAACCAAACTGCGTGCCTACTTAATATCGCCTGAGTTGAGCGACTGGATTCTTGATTTCCTGTCAGAAAGTTCACAGTTCGTAGTGAAAATGAAATGAAATGTCGTGTGACGAGGGCCTCCCGTCGGGTAAACCGTTAGTCTGGTGCAAGTCTTTCGATTTGACGCCACTTCGGCGACTTGCGAGTCGATGGGGATGAAATGATGATGATTAGGACAACACAACACCCAGTCCCTGAGCGGAGAAAATTCTCCGACCCAGCCGGGAATCGAACCCATGCCCTTTGGATTGACAGTCTGTCGCGCTAACCACTCAACTACCGGGGGCGGACACTGTCCGTAGTAATAGACGGAAAGTCATCGAGTGAAACAGAAGTAATATCCGGCGTTCCCCAAGGAAGTGTTATCGGCCCTCTATTGTTCCTGATCTATATTAACGACATAGGAGACAATCTGAGTAGCCGTCTTAGATTGTTTGCCGATGATGCTGTCATTTACCGACTTGTAAAGTCATCAGATGACCAAAACGACTTGCAAAATGATTTAGGTAAGATATCTGTATGGCGCGAAAAGTAGCAGTTGACCCTAAATAAAGAAAAGTGCGAAGTTATTCACATGGGTACTAAAAGAAATCAGCTAAATTTTGATTACGCAATAAGTCACACAAATCTGAGGGCTGTAAATTCAACTAAATACTTAGGGATTACAATTACAAATAACCTAAATTGGAACGATCACATAGATAATATTGTGGGTAGAGCAAACCAAAGACTGCGATTCAGTGGCAGAATACTTAGAAGGTGCAACAGGTTTACCAGCGATACCGCTTACATTACTCTTGTCCACCCTATTCTGGAGTATTGCTGTGCGGTGTGCGATCCGCATCAGGTTGGACTGGCGGATGACATCGAAAAGTACAAATAAGGGCAGCTCGTTTTGTATTATAGCGAAATAGGGGAGATAGTGTCACAGACATGATACGTGAATTGGAATGGCAATCATTAAAACAAAGGCGAATTGCGTCGCGAGGGGATCTTCTCATGAAATTTCAGTCGCCAGTTTTCTCCTCCGATTGCGAAAACATTCTGTTGGCACCCACCTGTATGGGGAGAAATGATCATCACGATAAAGTAAGAGAAATCAGCGCTCGCACAGAAGAATTTAAGTGCTCGTTTTTCCTTGCCTTTCACAGTGGAACGGTAGAGAGACACTATGAAGCTGGTTCAATGAACACTCTGCCAGGCACTTTATTGTGAATAGCAGAATAATCACGTATATGTAGCTGGAGATCTAGATATATTGTGTACCCACTGCACTTCATATCACCTTCAATCTGGGAACGTTCGTTCTCGTTGGTGCTCCCACACATGTGAACGGCCACATGCCTTAGAAGTGGGGCTTGTTCAAGAAAACGACGTGTTGCCGCTCGTACATTCACTGCTCTCAGCGGCGCGGTGGTTAGCACACTGGACTCGCATTCGGGAGCACGACGGTTCAATCCCGTCTGATTTAGGTTTTCCGTGATTTCCCTAAAGCGTTTCAGGCGAATGCCGGGATGGTTCCTTTGGAAGGGCACGGCCGATTTCCTTTGCCATCCTTCCCTAACCCGAGCTTCTGCTCCGTCTCTAATGACCTCGTTGTCGACGGGACGTTAAAAAACACTAACCTAACCTAACCGTTGGTCGCATCGCTGCCTGCGCACCTGTTTCTGCTGTCGTGCAAAGAGAAGCTGCAACACCGGTCACATGAGTCAGCAGCACATAGTTCGTATGGATACTTCATTTCTTTTGGCCAATTATCTGCCTTAGGACTGGACTGAAGTAGCCTGCCACGACTTCCTCTCCTGTGTCAAACGTTTTAGTTCACAGCTCCACACTCCATAATTATTTGATGCTTGTATTCCAGTCTTCGTCCTCCCATACATTTTTTACCCTATTCATTGAAGACTTTTCTGCCGGCCGGGTTGGCCGAGCGGTTCTAGGCGCCACAGTCTGGAACCACGAGACCGCTACGGGCGCAGGTTCGAGTCCTGCCGCGAGCATAGATGTGTGTGATGTCCTTAGGTTAGTTAGTTTTAAGTAGTTCTAAGTCTAGGGAACTGATGACCTTAGAAGTTAAGTCCCGTAGTGCTCAGAGCCATTTAAACCATTTGAAGACTTTTCTGACGTCTTAAACCTAGCCTATCATCCCGTTCCTTCTTCTTTTACGTGTTTTCCTCGTGTTCCTTTCATCCCCAACTCTGCAGAGAACCTCACTTCTTACCAGAATACCTAATTCTCAAAAGCCGGCTGCGGTGGCCGTGCGGTTCTAGGCGCTGCAGTCCGGAACCGCGGGACTGCTACGGTCGCAGGTTCGAATCCTGCCTCGGGCATGGATGTGTGTGATGTCCTTAGGTTAGTTAGGTTTAATTAGTTCTACGTTCTACGGGACTGATGACCTAAGATGTTAAGTCCCATAGTGCTCAGAGCCATTTGAAACATTTTTTTAATTCTCAAAATACTTCTGTAGCACCCCATCCCAAATGCAATTTTTTTTTCCTTTCCGGTTATCCCACTGTCCGTGATTGGTTTACAGACAACACTGTGCTTCAGACGCACATTTTCAGAAATTCCTTCCTCTATTTAGGCAAATGATCAATATTGGTAGAGCCCCAACGCCATTTACCTGTGCTATTCTGCTTTTTATGTCCTTGTTGTCCCGTCCGGTTCAAATGGTTCAAATGGCTCTAAGCACTATGGGACGTATCTGAGGTCATCAGTCCCCTAAACTTACAACTTCTTAAACCTAACTAACCTAAGGACATTACACACATCCATGCCCGAGGCAGGATACGAACCTGCGACCGTAGCAGCAATTCGGTTCCGGACTGAAGCGCCTAGAACCGCTCGGTCACAACGGCCGCCATCTCTTCCTGAGGATGTTATTTTGCTAAACTGGTAGCAGAATTATTTCACTTGTGTTTTATTTTCACCGATTTTGATGTTTAGTTTATCACTAATCTCATTTCTCCTATTTTTCATTACTTTCATCACTCTGTGGTTTATTGTAGAATGATTTTGTTTGCTCTAACATGATTTGATTCTCTATAGTGACAAAGTGGTAAGTGATATTCTGAGCTAATAAAGTTAGTGCTGTCAGCACTAGCAGTACAGCTCCTGCTGCCTATGATAGTGATAGCGGTAGTAATAATAACAATAATAATAATAATAACGACAATAATGATAGTGATACACAGAAAAAGAACTTATGGGCGTACAAGATAGATGGTTTCCGGTATAGTGAGTTCTGGGGAAAGTAAATTTAAGGAGAATGCACCAGCTACGAATACTGGGAAATGAAAATCTGGCTGGAAGGAAGGATATACAGTGGTAACAATGTAATCATTATTGTTGCTGTAGTAAATACGTCATTAACTGTCTTCTGAAGCTGGAGATGCTATTAAGTTCTCTAACACAATGTGGGAGGTTATTACACAGTCTGACTGCTTCTACTGAAGACTTCGAAGAAGTGACTGAACGATGGAGCGGGGCTCCTGACCCTTCTTTAAATTTCCTCATACGTTACTCGAGGAAAGACTGAAAAATAAGGGAGAAAATCCGCATTCTCGTCTTGTCTTCTCTCTCTCTCTCTCTCTCTCTCTCTCTCTCTCTCTCTCTCTCTCTCTGAGTCACCTTATGGACTGAAGCACGCCAATTTCTCTCTCTTATCCTTTGGCGCCCTTTTCTCCTTGTGCCTTCGGTTATCCCCAGCACTAAGGTATTTTCCAGCGATTTATGTCTTCTTATCATGCGCCCGAACTGAGTTAGCTTCTGTTCCAGTGACAGGTCTAAGAAGCAATCTCCTTTTATTTGATGTAGCATTCGTTTTCTTTACGGTCCATGGAACATAAAGACGTTTCCTCCAACATACGTTTCAAAGGATCTAATCTACGCAATTCAGCCTTTCATGTAGTCCAATCCTCACATTCTTACATTTATTACATATTTAATTTTACACGTCTAGCTTTGTAGGGCCAAAATGAAGAGAAAAAGTCCATGGTCATGGAACGAGACAGTACATGAAATTGTTGTTGTTGTTGTTGTTGTGGTCTTCAGTCCTGAGACTGGTTTGATGCAGCTCTCCATGCTACTCTATCCTGTGCAAGCTTCTTCATCTCCCAGTACCTACTGCAACCTACATCCTTCTGAATCTGCTTAGTGTACTCATCTCTCGGTCTCCCTCTACGATTTTTACCCTCCACACTGCCCTCCAATGCTAAATTTGTGATCCCTTGATGCCTCAAAACATGTCCTACCAACCGATCCCTTCTTCTAGTCAAGTTGTGCCACAAACTTCTCTTCTTCCCAATCCTATTCAATACCTCCTCATTTGTTACGTGATCTATCCACCTTATCTTCAGTATTCTTCTGTAGCACCACATTTCGAAAGCTTCTATTCTCTTCTTGTCCAAACTAGTTATCGTCCATGTTTCACTTCCATACATGGCTACACTCCAAACAAATATTTTCAGAAATGACTTCCTGACACTTAAATCTATATTCGATGTTAACAAAATTCTCTTCTTCAGAAACGCTTTCCTTGCCATTGCCAGTCTACATTTTATATCCTCTCTACTTCGACCATCATCAGTTATTTTGCTCCCCAAATAGCAAAACTCCTTTACTACTTTAAGTGTCTCATTTCCTAATCTAATTCCCTCAGCGTCACCCGATTTAATTGGACTACATTCCATTATCCTCGTTTTGCTTTTGTTAATGTTCATCTTATATCCTCCTTTCAAGACACTGTCCATTCCGTTCAACTGCTCTTCCAAGTCCTTTGCCGTCTGTGACAGAATTAGAATGTCATCGGCGAACCTCAAAGTTTTTACTTCGTCTCCATGAATTTTAATACCTACTCCAAATTTTTCTTTTGTTTCCTTTACTGCTTGCTCAATATACAGATTGAATAACATCGGGGAGAGGCTACAACCCTGTCTCACTCCTTTCCCAACCACTGCTTCCCTTTCATGCCCCTCGACTCTTATGACTGCCATCTGGTTTCTGTACAAATTGTAAATAGCCTTTCGCTCCCTGTATTTTAGCTTTGCCACCTTTAGAATTTGAAAAAGAGTATTCCAGTCAACATTGTCAAAAGCTTTCTCTAAGTCTACAAATGCTAGAAACGTAGGTTTGCCTTTTCTTAATCTTTCTTCTAAGATAAGTCGTAAGGTCAGTATTGCCTCACGTGTTCCAACATTTCCAAACTGATCCTCCCCGAGGTCCGCATCTATCAGTTTTTCCATTCGTCTGTAAAGAATTCGCGTTAGTATTTTGCAGCTGTGACTTATTAAACTGATAGTTCGGTAATTTTCACATCTGTCAGCACCTGCTTTCTTTGGGATTGGAATTATTATATTCTTCTTGAAGTCTGAGGGTATTTGGCCTGTCTCATACATCTTGCTCACCAGCTGGTAGAGTTTTGTCATGACTGGCTCTCCCAAGGCCGTCAGTAGTTCTAATGGAATGTTGTCTACTCCGGGGGCCTTGTTCCGACTCAGGTCTTTCAGTGCTCTGTCAAACTCTTCACGCAATATCGTATCACCCATTTCGTCTTCATCTACATCCTCTTCCATTTCCATAATATTGTCCTCAAGTACATCACCCTTGTATAAACCTTCTATAAACTCCTTCCACCTTTCTGCCTTCCCTTCTTTGCTTAGAACTGAGCTCTTGATATTCATACACGTGGTTCTCTTCTCTCCAAAGGTCTCTTTAATTTTCCTGTAGGCAGTATCTATCTTACCCCTAGTGAGATAAGCCTCTACATCCTTACATTTATCCTCTAGCCGTCCCTGTTTAGCCATTTTGCACTTCCTCTCGATCTCATTTTTGAGACGTTTGTATTCCTTTTTGCCTGCTTCATTTACTGCATTTTTATATTTTCTCCTTTCATCAATTAAATTCAATATTTCTTCTGTTACCCAAGGATTTCTAGCAGCCCTCGTCTTTTTACCTACTTTATCCTCTGCTGCCTTCACTACTTCATCCCTCAGAGCTACCCATTCTTCTTCTACTGTATTTCTTTCCCCTATTCCTGTCAATTGTTCCCTTATGCTCTCCCTGAAACTCTGTACAACCTCTGGTTCTTTCAGTTTATCCAGCTCCCATCTCCTTAATTTCCCACATTTTTGCAGTTTCTTCAGTTTTAATCTACAGGTCATAACCAATAGATTGTGGTCAGAGTCCACATCTGCCCCTGGAAATGTCTTACAATTTAAAACCTGGTTTCTAAATCTCTGTCTTACCATTATATAATCTATCTGATACCTTTTAGTATCTCCAGGGTTCTTCCACGTATACAACCTTCTTTCATGATTCTTAAACCAAGTGTTACCTATGACTAAGTTGTGCTCTGTACAAAATTCTACTAGGCGGCTTCCTCTTTCATTTCTTAGCCCCAATCCATATTCACCTACTATGTTTCCTTCTCTCCCTTTTCCTACACTCGAATTCCAGTCACCCATTACTATTAAATTTTCGTCTCCCTTCACTATCTGAATAATTTCTTTTATTTCATCGTACATTTCTTCAATTTCTTCGTCATCTGCAGAGCTAGTTGGCATATAAACTTGTACTACTGTAGTAGGTGTGGGCTTCGTATCTATCTTGGCCACAATAATGCGTTCACTATGCTGTTTGTAGTAGCTTACCCGCATTCCTATTTTCCTATTCATTATTAAACCTACTCCTGCATTACCCCTATTTGATTTTGTGTTTATAACCCTGTAATCACCTGACCAGAAGTCTTGTTCCTCCTGCCACCGAACTTCACTAATTCCCACTATATCTAACTTTAACCTATCCATTTCCCTTTTTAAATTTTCTAACCTACCTGCCCGATTAAGGGATCTGACATTCCACGCTCCGATCCGTAGAACGCCAGTTTTCTTTCTCCTGATAACGACATCCTCCTGAGTAGTCCCCGCCCGGAGATCCGAATGGGGGACTATTTTACCTCCGGAATATTTTACCCAAGAGGATGCCATCATCATTTAATCATACAGTAAAGCTGCATGTCCTCGGGAAAAATTACGGCTGTAGTTTCCCCTTGCTTTCAGCCGTTCGCAGTACCAGCACAGCAACGCCGTTTTGGTTAATGTTGCAAGGCCAGATCAGTCAATCATCCAGACTGTTGCCCCTGCAACTACTGAAAAGGCTGCTGCCCCTCTTCAGGAACCACACGTTTGTCTGGCCTCTCAACAGATACCCCTCCGTTGTGGTTGCACCTACGGTACGGCCATCTGTATCGCTGAGGCACGCAAGCCTCCCCACCAACGGCAAGGTCCATGGTTCATGGGGGGAGGTACATGAAATTAACACACACAAAATAAAATGTAGACAAATCCCATGCAGATGACAAGCTGCGAGTGTATATTACCTTAATCAATGAATTAGCTTATTTTTTTCCGGGAATCTCCCGACGAAAAAGAATTTGTGATCCGTGAGGAAATTCTTGAGTGTAGTCTTGAACATGCGAGAATTACCGCTAAGATTTTTTAATTCTTGTCGTAGCTTATTAGAAACAGATGCAACAGAATACTGCACGCATTTCTGCACAGGACTCGAGGTGATGCGATCCAAATGAAAATTTGGGTTTCTGCCTAGTATTAACCGAGTGAAATCTGCCAGTGCTAAGGAATCAGCTCATATTGTTAACAATAAACGACCTAGTGAAATCTGTCAGTGTTTAGGCATCAGTTTACATTGTTAACAATAAACGACATTAAGGAAAATAAATATTGACAGGACAATGTGAGAATTTTCAGATTCCTGAACAGGAGTCGACAAGAGGTTCGCGAACGTATACAACACGTTGCTCAAAGTATCCATTTCTGAGCCAAAAATACCTTTTCGCAGTGGGAAGAGTTACCCCAGAATACAGTATCTTACATCATAAGCGAATAAAAATAAATGAAGTATACTAATTTTCGGAGTGGACGCTCATTTATTGCAGATACTGTTCTAATGGTAAATACAGTATAACCGCATTCAGTTTTTTGAACAAGATCACGAGCATGGACTTTTCATGACAGTTTACTATATATCTGAACACCCTGAAGATTCAACTGTTCGAGCTCACTAATCATATGCCCATTCAGTGTAATCAAAACGTCAGTTTCAGTTGAATTGCGTGCTAGATGCTGAGTCTTACTGCAATTTGGCATCATCTTACTTTCTACAACCCATGAACTTAAGTCTTAAACTGTAACATTTGAAATGGTTCAAATGGCTCTGAGCTCTGTGGGACTTAACATCGGAGGTCATCAGTCCCCTAGACGTAGAACTACCTAAACCTAACTAACCTAAGGACATCACACACATCCATGCCCGAGACAGGATTCGAAACTGCGACCGTAGCAGTCGTGCGGTTCCGGACTGAAGCGCCTAGGACCGCTCGGCCACCGCGGCCGGCTGTAACATTTGATTGACTGCCTGTGGTGTACTCAACATCCTTCACTATCAGACTCGTGTCATCAGGAAACAGAAATATTTTGGTATCACCTGTCGTATTAGAAAGCATTAGTCTTTTTGAAAGAAAATACAATCATCTGTAACAGACCTATCTACGATGGACTACCATTTGATACGCAGCTTTTCGATAATCACAACAACTTACAATACTGTTAACAATTATGCTCTATCACTGAATCTCGTTATTCATATAATTTTTAATACTCCTTCATACTGGTAGGAATTCTTTTTGGTGCTTTATGTTGAATGGGAATTTGTTGAAAATTTTAGCATGGAAGTATGTAACTGTTCGTAAAGATGCACGCAAGGTATTTAAGGAAATTATTTTTTTGAGTTGTATTGCGAGTGCTGAAAACTACAGTTGAGCGGGAACAATTTTTACTATCAGCACGAAATAAGACCAACATAAATTGAAATCTCAAGGTGACTGGTGCAGCTCTAATCACGTATTCCACATAGATAAGGTCTGTGAAGTTGTCTCATCAGGGAAAAAGCAAACCAGAACAAAACATTTTAGTAATATTTTGCGTTCCGGCACAATTACATAATAAATTACTGGTTTTTGTCATCACCGGCCACCTGTAAGGGCAAAAACAAACGTTCAATCACAAACATTGAGAAAATACTGTGGTTGTTTTCAGTGTTTGAGAGTGAACTACTATTTTCTCCATCTAGAAATTGTTGCCAGTCCCGGGTTCGATTCCCGGCCGTGTTGGGGATTTTCTCTGCCTGGGGACCGGGTGTTTGTGTTGTCCTCATCATTTCATCACTATCATCACCATCATCCTTGACGATGGATACATTGGAATGCGAAAAAATTGGACTGTGTGAAAATTGATAGTTTATACGGGCGCTGATGACCGCGCAGTTGAGCGCCCCACAAACTTAACATCATCATCCATCTGGAGATGGGTGGTGACGGTAAAACCCGATAATTTCTTGTGTAATTGTGCCGGAAAGTAAACTACTTATAAAAAGGATGTCAACAAACGTTTGATTTCCTATACGATTGAAATGTCGTTCTTACCAGCATAAAACCATTTTATCAAGGAAGGAATGAGGTGGAATACCTCAAATGCCAAGAGTTAGGAATGTTTGGCCAACAAGTTATTTTTCGTTTCCAAACAAGACGTCATTGTCACCAGACTAATGAAGGGATACTGATTAATGGAATGGAAGAGAGAAAAATAAAATAAAGTAATACAGACGAAAACTGGAGCTGGAGATTAGCCCTCCCTGCTGCTCTTTAACCGTATTGTAAAGAAACTGGAGACTGTCAGGGGAAAACCAAATGAATTTGGGAGCCAAATCGATTTAGATAAGAAAAAACCAGCAAATCGACCTTCCAGAATTTGCAGATGATCTAGCTATTTTCTGAGACTCAATGGAAACAGCCACAAGACAGACAGAAATGCTGAAAGAGCAAGGTCAAAAAGCAAGCCTTCAAGTCTCATTTGAGGAAATCAAATATAAAGGGTGTTAGGTGTGTAGATACAGATACTGTGATCATAATATGTACGAACATTAATGTGTCAGTCTTCCCACAAACACGTCAGATAATTCAGTATTTGATATATTCTGCATGATGGCAGCTGCACCATAAAGTGGACTATGCTCATCAGTATAGACTTACCAATGTGTGTCCACGTGTCCATATTTCAATACATGACCTGCTGCGCAGGGGAAAATATAAATTAATGGCTTACTTGTGACATGCCTACTTGGAGATAATAACCAAATAAAAAATATTACTTGTAATAACTGTAATTATGAGGTCTGAATGAAAAATAATGCCTCCACCATCGTTAATTGGGATTGAATAGGAAAATTTTGATGAATCAATTGCAGAAATAATCCTTGGAATGTGATCTTTAATTGCCGATATTCACTTTTCCACATAATCACCAGCCAATGATGAACAAGTCACGGAAGAAGTCGACACTCTGTTTCCACAACCGCAGTCTCACAGTTCTCTCAACGTCTTCTGTCTTCTTCAGAAGCTTAATGATGTCCCCGAGGACCGTCTTTCATTATAGGTAACAGATGAAAGTCAGACGGTGCCAAATCTGGACTGCATGGAGGATTCCGTACGGTGGTGAGATTCAGTCTTTGGATAGCCATTATACACAGATCTTCCGTTAGCCAAACAAAGCAATAATGTGACCCACACGTTCTTGTGAAATGTCGATTGTGTTTGCAGTTTCTGTCTGAGTGATACGACAATTGTCCTGAATCAATCTGTCAACATTTTGCTTGTAAAACTCGTTGGTTGTTGGCTCAGGCCGTCCAACTCTTCGTTTGACACACAGGTCAGATACTCCCGCCTCAACATATTTAAATGTAACAGCCAACGACGCACAGTACTCACTTCAACACAATCATCATAAACTGCTTTCATTCTCTGATGAATCTCCTTTGGGGTGACACCTTTGCTGTCAAGAATTCAATGACTGTACGTTGCATAGATCGCATTGACCGACCGTCTGTGCAGGGTTCTATACTTTCCAGTGTAACACCACAACCATTCAATGATAAGGCTTCCCACCATCTGGAGAAGATGCTACCGAACAAGTCAGTACCTCCGGCAAACCAATACTGCCAAATGTTGAAGAGTTACGAAGGTGGACGCATTACTTTTCGGTCAACTCTTGTATTAGCTTGCAAATAGAGCAAATACTGATGTAATGTTGTTCAGTACACTGTCCACAGTCACGAACAGAACCATCTGCAATTATACCCGTTAATCCAGTATGACAAACATCAAGGTATTCCCCAAAATAAATAAAATTAAATAGAAAAATTGAGGCAACTAACAAATTCATGTATCAGTGAAGTAATTAAACTAGAAATTTAGAAAAAGAAGCCGTTAAGGACAAGAGGTAATAAGATGAAAACAGCACAGTAGCTCACTAAGAACGTACCTAGTGAGAGATCCACATCCCTCAATGATAAACTACATACCACCCTACAGTAAATCGCCCAAAAGCACTTTATGCATCAGAATATTTAAACAAAAAGGCGATCATGGAACCGCTGGAAATCACAGAAAGATAAAAAATAAGAAAAATTTTCGGAGCTGTTAAAGAGCAAACACAACATAATAGCCAATTTCATACAAATATTAAAAAATTACAGCCATGATCAGGGAAGGAAGAATAGCTCTGTATAGCCACATGGAAAGGATGAATCACAAAAGACTGATAAAAAGACTGTTCAGTTACTTCGATAAATTGAAAACGTTTTACACATGGTACAAAGAAATTGGAAGGGACATAGTCGAACTCCGAATTACGCCACAAGATGCTGAGGAACGTTTGCCACTGAGAAAGAAGTTGCATGATTGAGAAAGGTTTCTATGAAAAATCGAAAGAGAAGACTGGAGCCACTGCACAGAAAAAAGGAGAGAGAAGCATCGAGGAATGATGAGAGAAATGTGGAAGACAAACAAAGGAATAACAGTTGAAATTAAACGTAGTCCATAGTGGCTCAAACGTGAAAGAGGAAGAAAATAAAAATTCAATACTGGTGTTGACCAGTAAAAGAATTCCGTTTCAGGAAACAATGCGGGATTTTCGTGTAGCCACCAAACCTCATAACCGACTACGGGAACTTCCACTTTTCATTCTATCTCTGAATGGAGGGAAAAACTGAAAACGCGCTGGATCGTCGTTCGTTCATTCTTTTTATAAAAAGTTAATGACGCGCAAAAAGTTACAAGACATTTTTTGCCTCCTAACGTATCTTCATTCACTAAACCGCAGCACGCAGTAGTAGGATTTACGACAAACCATGTAAAAAAAAAGAAAAGGATGGAGGGCCGGGTGTTCCGCTGCATATTTGCGTCGCGAAACTCATTCCGGAGCGAGGCCCATTTAGAGCGGAAAGTTCACAAATTCATATTCGGGCCCGCGTCGCCCCTCAACGGCATTCGACGCCGCGCGGCGCTGCGTTGGATTTGATTTTGGCGCAGAGACGCTGCTGCGTACTCGTGTGGCGGGCGTGCCAACACACTCGCGAAGGGACATCGAGTTCCCGCAGGACAAAATGTGACGACACGTATCAGTCGCGCAAACGTATTTTCGTTACGACAGTCTACGTGATGAGGTACACAACCTGAGGGCCCTATAGCCCTACACGTCGCAATTATTTGCTATTTTTTAGTCTTTTTGCGTATTTTTCAAAGAAAGTCTTCTCACGAGTAGGAATTATTAAGAAACAACAACCATTATCTCTCTTTTCATTGGTTAGCAATCAGCTAATTTTGCCCTTATGGTATTATCAACTTACATCACAATAAAAACTGTTATGCTTCCAGCACGTTCTCCACATTAGGAAAATGTGATGGCATACCTAATAATTCACACATTGTACGTATAGGTACGACAGATTCTTAAATAAACAAATTATTAATTTGAAACTTCCTGGCAGATTAAAACTGTGTGCCGGACCGAGACTCGAACTCGGAACCTTTGCCATTCGCGGGCAAGGGCTCTACCAACTGAGCTAGCCAAGCACGACTCACGCCCCCTCCTCACAGCTTTACTTCTGCCAGTACCTCGTCTCCTACCTTCCAACATAACAGAAGCTCTCCTGCGAACCATGCAGATCTAGTAATCCTGAAAGAAAGGATATTGCGGAGACATGGCTTGGCCACAGCCTGGGGGATGTTACCAGAATGAGATTTTCACTCTGCAGCGGAGTGTGATACGTAACTTCGTGGCAGATTGAAACTGTGTGCCGGACCGAGACTCGAACTCGGGACGTTTCCCTTTCGCGGGCAAGTGCTCTACCAACTTTTTTTATGGCAAGTGCTCTACCACCTTTTTTCTGTCACGCTGACCACTCTTTTTTGATTGTTTTTAATTTGTGTATGAAAATAAAAGACGACATTATTCATAAAATAACACAATATCCTTTGAAAACGGAAAACATAAAAGTAGCTATATTTACGCAACGGCCTTCTTCTTTATTCTTTTGTATTTTTATCAGCAGCAGCAATTTTTTTTTAGCGCAGGCGAAAGAAACCAAATAGGCTGTAGATAGATAGCTATGTGTGAAAAGGATAAACATATGTAAGGAGAAAAATAACTTAGAAGAGGAGGAGAAAAGAGAAGTGAAATAAAATAGGAATACTTTCTGCGCCATGCTCCAATTTGGCGCGCCATCACAACAAAATGCATTCTATCATTGACCATTGAAAGGGAACGTGGAATCGGCCAGTCTTGGCTGGCACGGTTCGTTGAGATTCCAGCTTTGAGGCGGGTTGGTGAAAATTTTCTATAAATAGTTCGCGAAAGTTGCCCGATAGTGTCGATGTCGGCGAAGGATGTGGTGATGTAATTGGAGGCGTGTCCAGAAGTCCGCCGGATCGACCATGTCGTCCCGGAAGAGGTAGTTGACAGCCATGCCACTGATCCATGTGACGGCGTGCCACTTAGCCGGTGGAAAGTAGGTCGTGTCGGGGTATATCATCATAGTAGCAGACACGTGATGTGGTGGAACCCAGAGGTAGAAAGCCACAATCTTCTGTATGAGGCTCCAGACAGCTGCTGCTGGCTCACACTCGAAACGATGTAAATCTGTATCTTCGACATTGCATTTGAGGCACAGGGGTGAGTCCACCAGTGCGATGCGATGCAGTTTCTGTCTTGTAGTATACTCGCCGTTGACTAGAAGATACCACATAGAGGTGGTGTCAGTGGTGTGATATGGTTGATGGATTGTTTTCCAAACTGTAAGCCACGAAACCTGGGGGTGACGTGTTTCGACGGGGTTGCGGGGTGGAGACTTTCGGAGAAGGTGGTAGATGTCGCGGGTGGTCGTCTTCCTGGCCCTGGGGACCTCGGTGCATATGTAGCTGTACTCCAAAAAGAAACGGCCGATATGTGACATCGGAGGTGGGATGTGTGCCGATGACGTCGGTGGGCGTCTCGAAACAGGTGCGATCTCGGTGGTCAACATTCCAGTGAAACTAGCATTTTGGCTTTTCCATAACCGGAGCATAGTATTGGTGTAAAGTCCTGGCTCTCACATTAACCAGGTCGAGGCCACCATGCCGCTTCGGTAAGGTGAGAGCTTCATACTGGACTTTGAATATGTGTCCAGAACAAATGAGATAGCCGAAAGCCGCCTGTAATCTGGCCGCCATTGTCGCAGTGATGGGCAGAATATGCGCTACATGGGATATCCGGGTTGCCAGATGGGTATTGACGAAGGTGACTCTCTGGCACATATTCAGCGGGCGTAGTATGTGATTTTGTATGTTGGCCCAGATGCGTTGCAGCAGCGCCCGAAAATTGATCGCCGAGGTGCGGCGAATGTCTCGTGTGTACACTAATCCGAAACAACGAAGGGTGTCCACCAGCTGAAATGGGACTACGCTGTCTGCGGGAAGGCCGCGGCCGATCTTCATGGCGAATGATTTGGCCACGTTCATAGCGCTCCCTGCCCCTTCACTGTAACGGGTAATCCACTGCATCGCAGCTTGTACGTCGGCCGCTGAACGTACGACGAGGGTCAAGTCGTCCGCGTAAGCTCGGCAGCGGAACATATGATCCCGGAGTGGAATACCTGTCACACGTCGCCGTAATCCGCAAATGAGTGGTTCCATCGCAATGGCATAAAGCACCGTCGACAAGGGGCAACCCTGCCGTACTGAGCGTTCAATCCGTATAGGTTCTGTAAGTCTGCCGTTGACGAGAAGTCTGGACGTTGCTTCACGAAGGAGCCGCATAATCACTTGCATGAACGTCGGGGGAATTGCCATTCGGTTCATCACTGCGTTAAGGAGTGCATGATTGACGCGGTCAAACGCTTGTTTGAAGTCGATGGAGATTAAAGCGCCACAGCGATCACATCTCGATATTCACTGAGGGCTGTCTGTATATTACGATCACCGCCTAAGGATGTTTGTTCGTGGGAAACAATGTCCCGTAAGACATGTTTGAGTCGCACTGCTAGAAGGCGTGTGAAAATCTTGAAGTCGGAATTGAGTAACGTGATCGGCCGATAACTGTCGAGTCGTGTTCCTCCTGCGGGTTTCGGGACTGGTACAAGTAAGCCTTCCATGAACATTGGTGGCGGGTTCGCCGCGCCGGACAAAAGTTCCCAGTACATGTCCCTCCATCGTGACATCAACAAATCTTGGAAGGTTCTGTAAAATTCGAGAGGTAAACCATCCGGGCCAGGAGATCGATTCAGAACCCTTGGGCCACAGCGCCTTGGACGTCGTCGGTGTTCACTTCAGCACTCAGGAGGGTTGCAGCTGCTGCGTTTAGAGTACCAAGTGTCTCCTGGGCAACCTCAGCAATGGCCTCTTCACCGGCAGGTACTTCTTGATAGAAAAGTCAATAGTGCGTTGTGAATGCATCCGCAATGGTAGCCTGCGAAGTCAGTCGTCGTCCATCAGGTAAGTCTAAAGTTGTCATTAAAGCCTGTCGGCGTCGAAGAACATTTTGAACAATATGATGCATAGAAGGTTCTTCACCGTTAATCCTATCTTGGCTGCGTGCTCGTAGAATGGCTCCCTCTAATCTGGTCATGGATAAAATCTTTGCCTTGATGCGTTGAGCTTCTTTTAGACGATCCGGGGATGGAGGTTGATCCATGAGTTCACGTAGAGCGCTATAGTAGAAATCAGTTGTATGGTGATTCCACCTGGCTTTGGCTCTGCCATAGTGTGTCAATGTGCGTCGGATGGCCGCTTTGGCGCACAGCAACCACCACTGCAGTGTGGTCTCGTAACGCGTAATGCGTTGAACACAGGTGTGCCACGTGTCGGTGACCTGTTGTCGACATTCAGGGTCCCGCAGTAGCGCGACATTGAGTTTCCAAGGTCCCGCACTGCGCCATATAGATTGTCGACGTAGGTTCATGGTACAGATGTAGATATCATGATCCGAAGACAGCCAACGTTCCGCGTCGAGGAGAACTGATTTTAGGGCCTTAGGGATGTATATTCTATCAAGTCGGCTGGCGGAGTGGCTCGTGATGTGTGCATACCCCGGGCAGTCGCCGTGTACCACTCGCCAAGTGTCGAGGAGACGAAGGCGGCGGACGAGGAAGCGAAGTTCCGGACATGTGGTGAAATGGGGGTATTGGTCTGTGCGCTCGAGAACACAGTTGAAATCTCCACCTACGATGAGATGATCGTATCGGCCTAGGAATAAAGGCGTGATATCTTCTGCGTAGAAGTGGGAGCGATCCCTCCGTTTAACAGTGCCCGATGGAGCGTAGAGATTAATGATTTTGAGTCCTTCAACTGTGATGGCCACACCTCGCGCTGTTGAGAGGTAAGCGACATCGGAAACTGCAATCCCTTCTCGGAGGAGGATGGCTGCGCCTGTGTGTTCCATAGCTGCAGGGGCGGCGTACGTCTCATATCCATAACACCCAGTCGAAGTCTCTGTCCTCAGTTCTTGTAACAGGGCGATGTCGATGTCCGCTGCTCTTAGCGTGTCACGGAGCAGTTGAAGTTTAGCGTGGCAGCCGATATTATTAGTATTGATAGTAGCTATTCGGTACGCCTGATGGGAGATCCGTGCTGCCGATAGGTTCGTAGCTGATGAAGATTGTTGTGGAGGATGCTGGAAGTCCATAGAAGTCGCAGGAGTTGCCGTAAAAACTACCCACATTTTAATGTTGGTCTAACGGAGAAACAGATGGAGGTGGGAAATCCGTGTCATCCGCCCATGAAAAGTGTCCGACAGGTTTGACATCGGCGAGAGGTGGCAGCGCCGGCCGAGTCTGCTCAGTTGCGTCGGTGACAGCAGGCGTGCCATGTTCCATGGCTTCAGGGCGCGGGGCTTGCGCACGCTCTCTGTTGGACGGTTCACCGTCTTTTGGATGACGCGTCTCCGTGGCAGAGGAGAAAGTGTTATCGTGTTCTTCGTAGGGGTGATGTGGCATCTCTTCGTCCTGCGGAGGGGGCTCAGTGGTCGATTCTGGTGTCTTGCGGCGTTTTTTCGTCGTTTGGGCGACTTCTGCTTTCGGCAATGAGTTTCGGTGTCTGAGGAAGGAACAGATTCAAGTCGTTCTGGTACATAAGCCGCGTGTGTTATAATGCGGTCGTCATTCTCCAGAACACTCTCATTGGTATCGTTGTGATCTTCTAGCGTGGGTGTGTCCGCTTGTTGGACATGTTCACGGTCGGCATCGCCGGTGTCAAGGTGCTGGGACGCCTCCGGGTGTATCGGACCAGAGAGACGCTCATGACCGGCGTCTTGTGTGGTCTGGACGTGCAGTGCCGCCGCATAGGTGACTGGAAGGGTGGTCGTGGTTCTGTCGGTGTTCGTATCGTCGGGCCTTAGTTGTGTGATGCGGCGTTGCAGGCATTCATTACGGACGTGGCCTTCTTTGCCACAACAGGAACATGTTCGAGGTTGTCCGTCGTAAATGACCACCGCACGGCAGCCGCCGATAGAAATGTACGATGGAACGTGCCGTTTGAGATCGATTCGGACTTGTCTCACACCATTAAGCACCGGATACGTCGTAAACTGTGCCCATGTCTCGGCTACGTGGCCCTGGACTTAGCGCCGCGATGACATCATCTTCATTCACCTCGAAAGGCAGTTCGAATACAGGGATCGTCCGAAGGCCAAGTCCTGCATGGTCGACATCCACAGGCCCGACGTTTCCGTCGGAGTGCCGAAATTTTAGTCCTAGTCGCGTCCTTTGAATAATCTCGTTGCAGGCAGCGTCGGAAGTCATCTTAACATAAACGACGCTGCTAATGATCGATAGGTGTATGCCGATGAGTTGGTCACGGGGGATCTTCACGTCTTCGCGTAGGCAGCTTTCGACAGCCAGTGCTTTGGGTCGTGCGTATTCATTTGAGAAGGTGAACTTAAGAGTGTTCTTCCTGTAAGAGTTGGCCATTAGAGAGTGCTCGACTGAGAAGCGCGGTGACGAGGAAGTAAACAAAACACTCCGCGCGCGCAGCGGCCTGGACGGCCGAGCGTGGTGCGCACTGCCGAACGCAGACTGCCGACCAAGTGAGCTACCAAAGCACGACTCACGGCCCGTCCTCACAGCTTCACTTCTGCCAGTACCTCGTCTCCTACCTCCCCCAGGCTGTGGCTAAGCCATGTCTCCGCAATATCCTTTCATTCAGGAGTGCTAGTTCTGCACGGTTCGCAGGAGATCTTCTGTTAAGTTTGGAAGGTAGGAGACGAGGTACTGGCAGAAATAAAGCGGTGAGGACGGGACGTGAGTCGTGCCTCGGTAGCTCAGTTGGGCAGTCTGACGCCGGCAGTGCTGCGAGGCGGTCACGGGCCAGAGCGCTGCGGGCGAGGCGCGCACGGTGTGTTTGTGTTTACTTCGGCCACTGTAAGTGCCGTTTTCCCTTCTAGACCACCATGGCGCACAACTATCGGAAGAAGACATTACGTTTCAACTTTTGTTCCGACTTCGCCCGACTACCAAGGCCCTGGAGGTAGACCGATTTATTCGCGATGAAGTTAAAATACCACCAACGGATCTGATTGGTATCCACTTGTCGATAGTTAGCAGTACCGTCTACGTCAAAATGATCAACGATGCGGCGTGCGACAAGGTGCTTCAAGAGGCAAAACGTGGACTGCGCTTCTGTCATTCCGACGGCAACGTCGGACCCGTTACCGTCGATCACGCAGGTCTCGGCACACGGACGATAAGGATCTTCAAACTGCCGTTCGAACTACCTGCAGACGTCGTCATCGAGGCGCTCCGTCCCTATGGCAACGTTCTGGAACATGTCGCCGAACGATGGGTACAATTTCAGACCTATCCCGTTTTAAACGGTGTTAGACAGGTCCGCATCGAGTTGCAGAAACACGTGCCTTCCTATCCACGTATCGGAGGCGGCCGTGCCATTATAATGTACGACGGCCAACCTCGAACCTGTTCCGGTTGCGGGAAAGAAGGTCACCTACGGTCTGAATGCATTCAACGACGTGTCGCACAGCTCCCGTTGTCTGAAGCGTCCGTCATACCCACGATGACCGCCCTACGGTCACTTACGCAGCGGCTCTTGCCACGTCTACACATTTTCGTCCGGTCCTTCCGATCGGCACGTCCCACCGTCCCAGTCACCTACGGACGGTGCAGACGTCCCACCTGACAACTTTGCCGCCGAGCAGGCTCCCGCACCGGACGCTGAGGAGACCAGTACTTCTTCACAACACCTGTTTGACAGTTTCATTGTACCCACCGACGCATTCGAACCAGGTCGACGCTCTTCTTTGCCGTCGTCCGACACTGAGGAACACGTGCGCTAACAACGCTCGCCACGTAGGCGCAAACGCTGTCGCCGTTCACCCACGGGCTCTCAAAGCGTCGCCACCCGCGACGACGAAGACGACACCCAACCAGCCTACATTTCCATGCAGAGGTCGGCGGACAACTTTCACGATGAACAAGACGTTTCGCAGGACGGGACCACTATGGAGGTCGCCACGCACAATGGAGGTGCGCCGGTTGAGACGCCTGTCTCCCCGCCAACAACTCCATATCTCTCTCACCATGACGCAATTCCCATGGACATTGGACGGACCCATGGCACAGGAGCATGGGCCTACGAGATTGAGGAAGAGACGGCCTCTCCTCCGGATGAGTTGCCTCCGCCGGACAAGGCTGCCTGTTAACATCAAAAGCAAAGCACTGCAGCTGACGGGACGGGACTTCCTGTCGGTGTCCTCCTCTTCCTTCCCTTGGTAGGTGCGCGTCCACCACCGCTGAAACAAATGTACCGGTTTGCCACACTGAATATCAAAATGATCGGCACTGCACCCAAGCTGCAACTCCTATGTGACATGCTTCGGGCCTCTGACGTCGACGTCGCCCTTCTTCAGGAAGTACGCGCTGCCACACTACCACCAGTCTACGGCTACGACTCATACACGTCCACATGTTATCAATCAGGGCGTGTAGTGGCTTTCTACATACGCGAAGGAATCCCACTCAAGGACACGACAATCCTTCCCTGTGGAAGAGGCATGGCTGTTACCATCTTCGACACGCGCGTCATCAATATCTACGCTCCGTCTGGCTCCTCGAACCGTCGGCAGCGGTCCACTTTCTTCGGACATGACGTGGTGCCCCTGTTTTCTGGACGCTATGATCGCCTTATCATGGGAGGCGATGTCAACTGTGTCCTCCATCCGCAGGACCAAATGCCTGGTTATTCGCCATGCCCGGCGCTTCTCACCTTAATCGAAGATTTTCATCTAGTGGACAATTGGGAGAAAATTCATGGCAATACCTCCGGTTTCACCCATTATACAGCACATTCTGTGAGCCGACTGGACCGGTTATATGTCTCTGCCCACCTTGGCAATGACGTCACCCAAGCTGAACGGTAGTCCCTTGCATTTTTGGACCACTGCGCCGTCATTTGCTCCCTGGCTCTGCCACCTCAGTCAGTGTGGCGCAGCAGAGGTTACTGGAAGCTTAATGATCCTTAATGAGCCGGCCGCGGTGGTCTCGCGGTTCTAGGCGCGCAGTCCGGAACCGTGCGACTGCTACGGTCGCAGGTTCGAATCCTGCCTCGGGCATGGATGTGTGTGATGTCCTTAGGTTAGTTAGGTTTAAGTAGTTCTAAGTTCTAGGGGACTAATAACCACAGCAGTTGAGTCCCATAGTGCTCAGAGCCATTTGAACCTTAATGATCCACACTGCCGACAATGTATTGCCACTACATGGGCGTCTTGCGAAAGATGCCTTCCGCAGTACACATCCACGTTCCATTGGTGGCTCAAATGTGCCAAACCTGCGATCAGAAAGGCCTTCATACAATGTGGCAAGGAAGCAGCAGCATGGCATCGAGACACCACAAATTTTCACTACGCCGTCCTCCGTGAGCTCGATGCACTCCCTCCATCACCTGACACCCATAGGGAACGACAACGTACCAAAGCTCGTCTCCTCTCTCTTCAACGTGCACGACTGCAGGGTGTCGTGGTGCGTTCCCGACGACAAGACCTCTTCCTCGACGAAACCCCATCCACAATCGATGCCGCATCCGACCATAGTCGTCGACGTCGACGTTTCGTCCCCAACATCACGACCTCCGATGGTGTTCACCACACAACACAGGCGGCGGTGGTGTCTGTCTTTCCTGAACATTATCGCCAATTTAATGATAATGAACCGATGGCGACGCCCATTCCTGATGATCTCCGTATTTCCCCTGATCGGACCCTCACCGTAGCGGAATCAACACCCATGATGTCTGCAATCACCGCAGAAGAGGTGGAAGATGCGATCAACAAAGGGGTCAAGAACAAATCACCCGAACTAGATGGTCTCGTGGAGTTTTACCGGGCGTTTACCACGTTAATGCTTCCTCGCTGGACGGAAATGATTCAGGAACTCTTTACTCCGTCCTTTCCAATTTCACCTGAATTCGTCACTGGTATTCTTCTGCCTGTGCCTAAACCGAAGGGAGGGCCTCATGTCTCTGCATATCGCCCCCTTACACTACTGAATGCAGACTATAAAATCTATGCACGCCTCTTAGCAGCGCGCATTCGCACCGTCTTACCTACGGTCCTTTCACCTGAGCAGACTGCACGTAGTTGTGGGGCCACCTTACAAACAGCCCTAGGAGAATGCCGTGGCCTCATTGCACTGGCGTCGGTTTGTCGCCTTCGTGCAGCACTGGTATCCGTCGATTTCACGAGTGCCTTTGATCGCGTTCGACACCCATTCCTCCTCATGGTGGCGACACGTATGGGGTTGCCATTACTTTTTGTCGATGCCATTCGCCGGTTACTACTTCCCGCGGTCTCGATGGTACAAGTCAATGGGAGGCTTGTAGGACCGATTCCTATACGCCGCTCTGTACGTCAAGGATGCCCTATGTCTACTTTACTATATGCCATTGCACTTGAGCCCATCACTGGACTTACCTCTAGACTGCAGGGCCTCAATTTGCATGACTACACCTTTCACTGTAGGGCTTACGCAGACGATCTCCTCTTCCTCACCTGCTCCTCCACGGAACTCAATGACGCCATCCAATGAATCCACCAGTATGGACGTCTTTCTGGTAGCATTCTTAATGTCCGTAAATCGACTATGATGCACATTGGGCGCGGCCTCCCGGCTATGGTGCCGAACCCACTCCCAGTCAGTACCACCCTTCGTTACTTGGGTATCGAGCTCCACGCACCGCACAGTGGCCTTGGCATACCGGCGGCTTTTGCAGTCGATTCGGCACCATGTCCGCGGTCAAGTGCACCGTAACTTAAACCAACTCCAACGTGTGTCCTATGTCAACATGTATGTAGCCCCTAAACTGGTATACGTCGCCCAGATCCTCCCAATGCCGTTACTCCTTGGCCGCCGCATCCAAGCAGCCTTTGGATATTTCGTGTCAGCAGGAGCACTCGTCAAAGTCCGCTACAACACTCTAACATTGCCTCCTGCAAAAGGTGGCCACATACTCGTCAACGTGCGGGCCCGATCTTCTGCACTCTTTGTCCACACTGTGTTGCGGCACTGGCAGGGGCCGGTCCCGTCCTTAACACGCAGTCTCTTAGATATCCTCCGACCAGCTTCTCTCGATCCACCTATTTCTCCATTATTGTACCAGGTCGCCAATTGTTTCATACAACTCAGCTACGTTCGGGCCGATCTTCCAGTCATCCGTCCTCCCCGTACAAAAGATTATTATCGTTTGTTTATGCTGTCCAATCCTTGCGACCCCATGGTGCTACAGCATCCTGATATTAACTGGCGCACGGTTTGGGGGTGTGTGCATGCACCCTTTTTACCGTCGCCTGTGTCTGCACTCTGGTATGTTTTAGTCTATGGAAAATTCCCGACTAATAGTCGAGTTTATCGCATAGGACTGGCCACCTCCCCACTCTGCCCTGACTGTCAGCTCGAAGAAACCGACGAGCACCGTCTTACGTGCCCCCTTAAACAAAACGTATGGCTCCTCATCCAACGAACCGTGGGCTTTTACCTCCGTGCCCCGCCAACGACGGTAACCCCAGATTTCCTGTTGTTGCCCCA
This sequence comes from Schistocerca gregaria, assembly GCF_023897955.1. NCBI lineage: Eukaryota > Metazoa > Arthropoda > Insecta > Orthoptera > Acrididae > Schistocerca > Schistocerca gregaria. Next base: position 900,584,414 of record NC_064922.1, read on the forward strand.
GACATTTCACTAACCTCTTGCTAAGCACCATACCCTAATCTGGTTTCGAGGACAGGCTTTAGAATACCTCTCTCAGAGTGGTCCGCATACAGTCCTTTACTTCTGGTACAAAGTCGTGACCGCGCATAGCACCCTCACCCGAAAACCATCTTACCGACAAACTTTTGCCGGTTATCTCCGCAGCGTCTTCCTTGACCCCCCTCAAAGTTGGGGTGTACCATGCCTACCTGTCACATGATGCAACACCCTTATCCACGTTCCCATGCATGGAACAAAAAAAACAAAAATAAAAAAATAAAATGAAATAAAAAATATAAAAATAAAAAAATAAAAAAGGAAGAAGACAGAATGTGTTATATTCTGTTATATTTAATGTTTTTTTCATTTATTTATTTATTTTTTGCTTAACTAACAGTCATTTGTATATGTTTAAATGGTATGGTACCTTGAGGAACTCTTGCATAGTGAATATATATGTACTTTTAGTTTGTTCGATACAAATTATTAAAAAAATTAAAAAAAGAAACAAAAAAAGAAAAAACAAAAAAACAGGATATGTTATATTTTGTTGTATTTAATGTTATTCTAATAATTTGTTTACCTAACACTCATTTGTATATGTTTAACTGGTACCTTGAAGAACTGTTGCTTGTGTAATTATACATATGTACTCTCCGTGTGTTCAATAAAAAAAATTTAAAAAAAGCTGGTAGGGCACTTGCCCGCGAAAGGCAAAGGTCTCGAGTTCGAGTCTCGGTCCGGCACACAGTTTTAATCTGCCAGGAAGTTTCATATCAGCGCGCACTCCGCTGCAGAGTGAAAATCTAATTCTGGAAATTATTAATTTATTCATGTAAAAATGTGACCGTCTCTTTGCTCAAAATCTTAAATTTGCGAAAGCTTTTCAACGATTGCTTTGAAATTTTAACATAACATTGCATGCGAATGAGCGTGTTGTGACGCCCCAAGGACAGAAAACACCAATTAACAATCTTTCAGAAGCCGGCTTTGGTGGCCGAGCGGTCCTAGGCGCTACAGTCTTGAACCGCGCGACCGCTACGGTCGCAGGCTCGAATCCTACTTCGGGAATGGCTGTGTGTGATGTCATTAGGTTAGTTAGGTTTACGTAGTTCTAAGTTCTAGGGGACTGATGTAATCAGAAGTTAAGTCCCATAGTGCTCCAAGCAATTTGAACAAGTTGAACAAACTATGAGGAAAGTTAAAGTAGGGTAGTGAGTCATCTTGACAGTGACGGCAACTACTGAAGATAAAATCTACACTGGTAATATTTTGATTAACACCTATATCATTCAAATACTGAGAATATCATAAAAAGGGGGGATAAAAGGAAAGGATTATCATAGATTCTTTATGAAATATCTATAGAATAAATTCAGAATCATAAGAACGAAGGTTAAATCCAAGAAAATAATTCAGCCAAAGATAACATTTACCATGGAAGAGAGTTGTAGCCGCATGGAAAAGGAAATTCAATCCGACTACAATGCAACTCGGATACGGAAATGTTCAGTTAGTTAGTTGCTCTTGAGTCGCTCTAGAGTACTTTTGCGATAGTTGTCTGGACGCAAACGCTATTGGATGGTTTCAGTTTTGGAAGATTGATAATTCGTGAGGTAGAGACTGAAGTATTGCTCAGTCATTCGACTGATGAAAGTTAATCTTTACCGTTATCAATGCGACGTTATACTAAGACGAGTGTTAGACTTCAATTGAGTGATATTGGCATATCGGACTTAGCCTTCGTACTGATGAACAGTTACAAATCTTGAGAGAAATGGATCAACAACAGAAAAGCAATTCGTAGTCTTGAGTAGGACAAAATAAAACTAAGAAACAAAGAAAGACAAGTACGCCGATTAGTCAAACGTTGTCAGCGTCACGATTACTGAACTGAAGTTAGTCTTGAATGATGTATCGGGTTGCGTGTGTTGTAGGGACAAACAGTTAATTACAGAAAGAACAATAAAATCTGAGTTAAAAGATAAATATTACGTGTCGCCAAACTCATTAAACGGACAACACAATGTGTATTAGTACAAGTTGATTGACTCTTAGTCATTTAAAGTGACTAAGTGAGTACATGAATAATGGACCGTGAAAAGTGATCAGTTTAAACCAGTATTACGGCGTATTAAAAAAAACATTTAGGCTACTCCAACATAAGTTATCTTTGGAGTTACGTCGGACCGTTGTTAATAACTTGACGTAGCAACGGCGTAGCAACGGAACAGTAGACAGAAAAATTTCATCCTCGCTATGTATGATGTGAAAAACGACCGTAATGAAGAAATTAAGAATCAAGATTTTATTTTATCACGGAACTAACCGGACGTTAAAATAAAAATAAACGATTGCAGTTTACCAACTCGCACAAATCGAGAAGACTGTTGCGGACAGATAAAAGAATATTTCTAAACCACGCGAAGAGTTGTGTTCTTACGAGAGTTGTAGGTGAGGTGCTGCTCCACGTCATACCGACGGGGACGAACATCGTTACGAGTCGCGTCTCCTCCCGGCGAGTGAAGGAGGTGGCAAGGGACGTCACAGTGTGTTTTTATATGCCTACAGGGGCGTCATTTTATAATAAATAAATATATTTTAATTGTAGAAAGGGGAAACGTGGTTACCAAAAATATCGAAAAGTACTTGACCAATTAACTTTAGACATTTTTAGCGAGTATTCGGAAGCACATAGGCTATATATTTTTAATATACATAATACGTAAATGTAATACGTAAAGGGAAAATTGTTACCGGGAATCTCAAAGAGTTCTAGACCGATTTACTTCAAATTTTCACACATTTTTCTGATAATTGTTTGAGTGGGTAGGAAAACGTTGTTAGCGGAAATCTCCATAAGTTTTTCGCCAATTTACTTAAAATTTATACAAGACTCTCTAATAAACATTCACACATTTTTAAAAACAAGATGCAAGTTTTCCATTAAAAAATGCTGTCCTTTCTTCTGTAGTGAACATGTGCTATTTTTTTTTCTTTCTCGTAATCACTTTTAGCTACGTTAGAAGAGCCTCATTATGTATATTTTTAACCAAGGTTGTACACATCGCAAGTTGCTCTTTCGTTTTCTTCCTCGCAGCTGTATTGACGGCTTATCAGCTAGTGATTAGATACCGCAACGGAAGCTGAATTTGCAATAAAAATAAATAAGGCTAGATATGAGAGCTACTAGGAAGAGTAGATGGACAGAATAGGGGGCGGGAAAATGGACATAGAGAGGAGAAGTGGTGATGGCGAAGGGGGGGGGGGGGAGAAGAAGGACATTAGGAGATGTAGATACAACTGCATAAATATTTAGCAATTGTGAAACACTGCGGGGTTCACTAGTTTAAAAATAAAAGAACCTACGCAGGAAAATGGCTTCCTTTAAAATGCAGTTATTGTGTAACTTTCTTTAAGCTAATTGTTTCATCTGGCTGCAGTAAGAACCGTGAATTATTTTTAGTTATTCGGCAACAGCTAGATCAACTACATCGAACTGTAAAAATAATCTTTGTATGAAGGCAATGTTTTATTAATTACCGTTACTGTTTGCTCTTGGCGTAACGTTTGAAGCCGGAACTGTTCCTCGGAAGTCGCATTGAGGTGTGTGTTTCTTGGATAGAGTTGCAGCTCTATCAAAACGATGCCTATTTTAATTATTTGCACAACGTTTACAGAATACCAGAACCTTAAATCTGAAGTAATTCATTATTCATTGTGGCGTAATGGAAGTTTTCATGTCGAAGTGTAGCATGAAATTCCTTATAGAATGTACAGTTGGAAGAACAGGTAATACCATGAATTTCAATTTGAAAAGGGAAAATGACAATATTAAATTAAATGTAAATGGCACCTCTATAGACTGTGTGAAAACGCAAAATATCTAGGAATGAGTATTGATTCTTAGTTGAAGAGATGTGAACACACAAAGGTACTTGCAAACAGAATGTGATCAGCATGTTATGCCCTTAGAATCCTATCGTCATTGTGTAACATACAGTGTCTTTTGGTTACATACTTCTCATACGTACACTCAATTCTTAGCTAAGGCATTCTTTTTTCTTGGGGAACAAATGCATCAAATATGAATACAATTTTCAAACTCCAGAATACAGCCATAACAATCATAATCAAAAATGGTAGTAGTGCTCATTGTAAAGGTCTGTTCAAAACACTGGGGATTTTAACTGCTTTGTGTGAATACATTTACCAGTCAGTTGTACACATCAAAAATAATATTGGTAATTACTTGACAAACAGTTCTGTCCATGACCATAGAACAAGAGCTTAATTACTTGACAAACAGTTCTGTCCATGACCATAGAACAAGAGCTAGACTCAACTTACATTTGCCGAGAAAAAATAAACAAAACTCAAAACAGCATTTTCTACCAAGGAATAATACTGTACAATAAATTACCAAAAGAGATAAAAGAAATTGCAAAAATAGACTTACTTAAAAAGGCAGCTAAATAATACCTAGTATGCAATGCATTTTATACACTGAAGTATTACTTAGATACAACAGAGTAGGTGTCTGGTAAAAAAAATGTTATACAAATAAACAATAATAATGTTTATAAAACACACATTCCACATAACACCTTCACACTACGTTTTTTCCCTTCGTTTTTCCTTTTCTAGAAAAACTTACCCCCAAGTTATTCATTGCACAGTACTAACACCTCTTCCTTTTTCTGAACTCAACGTCTCATTCATTAAGGAGGGATGCTGACTTAGGTTTTTAGGATAGCAAATGGGAAGTCGTGGTACAGAAAATGGCGCCAGACATCACCAGTGTGTGTGACTGTGTGTTTGTGTGTGTAGTGAGTGAAGTGTTACGAAACAATGTCTGCATAGTGCGTGCAGTGACTAATAGTGAATGATATGAGTGAACAGTGTGGCATTACATTATTTAATAAGTTATTTGTAAAAAAATGGTTCAAATGGCTCTGAGCACTATGGGACTTAACATCTGTGGTCATCAGTCCCCTAGAACGTAGAACTACTTAAACCTAACTGACCTAAGGACATCACACACATCCATGCCCGAGGCAGGACTCGAACCTGCGACCGTAGCAGTCGCGCGGTTCCGGACTGAGCGCCTAGTACCGCTAGACCACCGCGGCCGGCTGTAACAAATTATTGTATACCAGGAGTAAATCTAATGATTGTCTCTAACTAAAAGTCTGTAAATGCATGTGCATACGAATTAGTTTGTTTTAAATTGGTCTAAACTTGTGAATACTTTGACATGTCCTATATCCTTGTATAAAGAGATCTACAGATGAATAACGCTGATACTACTATTACAGCTACTACAATTTGGTGATGAGCAGTTGATTGCCGCCTTCAGTCTGTTCTCTGTGTTGTAACTAATAACTCATTATTGGACTAAAACAGTTCATTAAATGTCGTTATTTCTGTAAGTGGTCGACTGGAGAAGAAGAATCGAGAATCGGTGTTGAGGAGGAGGAGTAATTACTGTATCTAAAAATGAGCAGGAATATCAGAGCAAGAAGTAAGAAACACGTAATGCAAAGTTGCACTCATTGCTGTCTTCGCGAGGACAAGCAACCGACGCAGGTGAGTGGGGGTTTCGTTATCAGTGAGAGTATCCATAGTATCAACCGTTAAAAACGTGATTACAAGGTGGTAAGAGAGGGCACTTGCGGCGCGCTAGACCCTCTGGAATCTAGAGCAAAAAGTTTTTATTCATTGCAGAATTCTCACAAATTTGTATAAGTGATTTCGCCTGATTCCGCTAAGGTTCTCGTTGAGCATTATGTGGCCGATCGGAGTGAGACGACACTCCTTTATATCAGAAATGCCCATCTTTAGCATTTAGCTCCCTCGCTCCTCTCCCCTCCCCCCCACACTCCCAAATCACACTTCCGCACAAATTTCTGCGGGCGCCCATGTACCTGAATTCCCGTGTTGTAGTGACAAAGGCGTACGGATAAGATACTGGAGTCGTATTGGTGAGGGAAGGACAATTAATTCTTCATGACGCTGACAACTCTGTCACGCTTTCAGTTTACAGTTGTTTCCTTGAATCCTTACAACTGGATGCTACAACTTTTCTAAAACAGACCATTGTGTTTTCCTTATAGCCAGCGTTTCTTTGTGTCTATAGAATGAGCGTTCTGTTCCATGCATGAATAAAATGTATCAGTAAAACTGAAATAACGGTATTAATATCATCATCATTATCATCATCTAAGACTCATTATGCCTTTCATCGTTCAGTCTGGAGCATAGCCCCCTTATAAAATTCCTCCATGATCCCCCTATTCAGTGCTAACATTGGTGTCTCTTCTGATGTTAAACCTATTACTTCAAAATCGTTCTTAACCGAATCCAGGTACCTTCTCCTTGGTCTGCCCCACTCCTCCTACGCTCTACTGCTGAACCCATGAGTCTCTTGGGTAACCTTGCTTCTCACATGCGTGTAACATGACCCCACCATCTGAGCCTGTTCATTCTGACTGCTACATCTATAGAGTTCATTCCCAGTTTTTCTTTGATTTCCTCATTGTGGACACCCTCCTACCATTGTTCCCATCTACTAGTACCTGCAATCATCCTAGCTACTTTCATATCCGTAACCTCAACCTTGCTGATAAGGTAACCTGAATCCACCCAGCTTTCGCTACCATATAACAAAGTTTGTCGAAAGATTGAACGGTGCACAGATAACTTAGTCTTGGTACTGACTTCCTTCTTGCAGAAGAGAGTAGATCGTAGTTGAGCGCTCACTGCATTAGTTTTGCTACACCTCGCTTCCAGTTCTTTCACTATGTTGCCATCCTGTGAGAATATGCATCCTAAGTACTTGAAACTGTACACCTGTTATAACTTTGTTCCTCCTATTTGGCACTCAATCCGTTTATATTTCTTTCCCACTAACATTACTTTCGTTTTGGAGATGCTAATCTTCATACCATAGTCCTTACATTTCTGATGTAGCTCTGAAATATTACTTTGCAAACTTTCAATCGAATCTGCCATCATAACTAAGTCATCCGCATATGCAAGACTGCTTATTTTGTGTTCACATATCTTAATCTCACCCAGACAATCTATTGTTTTCAACACATGATCCATAAATAATATGAACAACAGTGCAGACAGCTTGCAGCCTTATCTTACCCCTGAAACTACTCTGAACCATGAACTCAATTTACTGTCAACTCTAACCACTGCCTGACTATCCATGTAAAGACCTTTAATTGCTTGCAAAAGTTTGCCTCCTATTCCATTATCTCGTAGAACAGACAATATCTTCCTCCTGGAAACCCGGTCATATTCCTTTTCTAGATCTATAAAGCATAGATACAGTTCCCTGTTCCACTCATAACACTTCTCCATTATTTGCCGTAAGCCAAAGATGTCCTGACAACCTCCAAGAGGCCTAAACCCACACTGATTTTCATCCAATTGGTCTTCAACTAATACTCGCACTTTCCTTTCAACAATACCTGAGAAGATTTTACCCACAACGCTGATTAAAGAGATACCTCTGTAGTTGTTACAATCTTTTCTGTTTCCATGTTTAAAGATTGGTGTGATTACTGCTTTTGTCTAGTCTGATGGAACCTGTCCCGACTCCCAGGCCATTTCAGTTATCCTGTGTAGCCATTTAAGACCTGACGTTCCACTGTATTTGATGAGTTCCGACTTAATTTCATCCACCCCAGCTGCTTCATTGCACTGCAGTGTATTGACCATTTTCTCCACTTCCTCAAACGTGATCCTACTTCCATCATCATTCCTATCCCATTCTACCTCGAAATCTGAAACATTGCTGATCGTATTTTCACCTACATTGAGCAACTCTTCAAAATATTCCCTCCATCTGCCCAAAGCATCCACAGGATTCACCAGCAGTTATCCTGACCTGTCCAAAATACTTGTCATTTCCTTCTTACCTCCCTTTCGAAGCTTGACTCATAGTCTCCAACCTGTTTCCAAAGTCTTCCCAAGATTTCTTCTTGTATGCTGCAATTATCTGTTTGGCTTTGTTTCTTGCTTCAACATAACTTTCTCTGTCTACCTGAGTTGTAGTACGTAGCCATTTTTGATACGCCTTCCTTTTACAGGCTGCCTTGACTGTGTCATTCCACCAAGCTGTTTGCTTTATCCTACTTTTACACACTACTGTTCCCAGACATTCTTTAGCCACTTCTAGTACTGTGTCCCTGTACCTTGTCCATTCCTTTTCCAATGACTGTAATTGACTACATTCAACTAACCGGTACCTTTCTGAGATCGCTGTTTTGTACTTGTGCCTGACTTCCTTATCCTGAAGTTTCTCCACTCTTATCCTCCTACATGTGGACCTGACCTCCTGCACTTTCGGCCTCACAATCCCAATTTCACTACAGATTAAATAATGATCCCCTGAATACACGTGTGTCCCTCACAGCCTTCCTGAATTCCTGATTTGTTATTATATAGTCAATGACAGATCTGGTTCCCCTGCCTTCCCAAGTATACCGGTGAATGTCCTTATGTTTAAAAAATGAGTTTTTTGATTACTAAGCCCATACTGGTACAGAAATCCAAGAGTTGTTTCCCGTTCCTGTTGGCCTCCATATCCTCTACAAATTTACCCATAACCTTTTCATACCCTTCTGTTCGATTTCCAATCCTGGCATTAAAATCACCCATGAGCAGAACACTGTCCTTGTCCTTTACTCTAACAACTACATCACTGAGTGCCTCATAAAAACTATCCATCTTATCTTGATCTGTCCCTTCACAATGCGAATATACTGACACAATCCTAATTTTCTTGCTAGACAATGTCAAATCTATCCACATCAGTCATTCGTTTACATACCTTATTGCAACTACGCTGGGTTCCATTTCTTTCCTGATGTAAAGCCCTACACCCCACTGTGCTATTCCTGCTTTGACTCCTGACAGGTAGACCTTGTATTCTCCCACTTCCTCTTCTTTCTCACCCCTTACTCGAATGTCACTAACAGCTAAAACGTCCAGCTCCATCTTACTTGCAGCCTCTGCCAGTTCTACCTTCTTCCCAGAGTAGCCCCCATTGATATTAATAGCTCCCCATCTCATTACCATTTGTTTGCCAAGTCGTATCTTAGGAGTCCCTGGTTTGTCAGTTAGAGGTGGGACTCCGTCACCTCCAAAGTTCCGAGGCATTTTGCTCTGATTGTGGCCAGCATCATATTTAAAGTATCAGGGAAGCAGGTTGCTAGCCTTACTTGCCTCGAGTCCCATTGAGTTTTAACCCTAACGGTTGAGGGACTAACCGGTGGATTTGGTAGTCTTTGCCGTATGAGCACAAAGGTGACCACGACTCAGAATATGTCCGAGATTCCCAGCCTTCTTCCAAAGTAACTGGTATCCCGACTGTCGGGACCACTTACTTGGCCACTCATACGTTGCCCGTGGTTCATGAACTAGGACATGACTACAGGAACCCACACCATAATATTGAAAAACAAAAGGTGTAAGACGAACATCAAAATGGTAAAAAAATGAACAACTTCAAAAGGGCATATTTCTATTAATTTTTTGTTGGAACGAACCTGATTGCCTCTGATCTTGCCAAACATTTAATCGGGAGACAATTTAGAAATATTTACAGAGCAAGACACTTTAGTAACAAAAAGACCTCGTTTTTCTGATTAACTGAAGATAAATAGATCGTAAAAGATGTGTTGATGGAAATCGGTAACATCTGCGGTTAATATTTGCAGAAAATACAGGGTTCCATGTATAAGGTAAGCGCGTGTCGGCGGTTCATGCAAGATGTACACCGGTTTGTTACCTCGGCAACTGCCGCATGACGGCACTCGAGTACTGACTGAGAATGCACTATGACGCAATGTGAGTAATTTATGTTTTACAGCATGTGCTCAAACTAACATTCTACTGTGGCAAGAGCGTCTGACAGCTAATGATCAGTAACACCTTTAGTACACACGAATTCAACTCGAAGGACTTGCAGCAGGCGAACGGTCTATTCGACGGGAGGCCCTAGCCACACGGCATTTCCGCTTCCATCTGCAGCATGGGCGATACTGAAAAGCTTTCGAAGATCAGACGAGGAACAGTTTTAAAGAAATTCTACTGACTTTATTATTTATAAAAATATTCCCCTTTAACATCAATAAATTTTTGCATTCGGTGAAACCAGTCCTTAAAGCAATGATATCACTTTTCTTGGGGCAATTCAGAAATCAGGATTTTATAAAGTTACACTACTCCGTCAGATAACGAAAAAGTGATTCAATACTTTTTATCTTTAATTTTTGGAAACAAAAAGAAATCAGAAGGTCCTAGGTCAGGGCTGTGTGAGAGACGGTCCATGGTGCTGAGCTTTATCCGACTCTGACATTCAGTTGCTAGTTCTGCTGTATGCGACGATGCTTTGTCGTAAAATTATTATTATTATTTGGTTTTCCACTAACATTTTCAAACATATGCTGTAAATAGTTATTTGTGTTCCATTCTTCAGTAACGGTACGTCTACATTATAATGCCATAGTAGCTGTAAGACTCATTTTCTTTTAAATGAACTAGCATCTTCTTATTATTACCTGAAATTTGCCGGATTTCTATTAAGCTTAGCTTCGAAAGTTCTCTTAAGCCGACTGACTTTTCTTTTCAGGATCATAACAATAAGTCCAAGCTTCGTCATTAGTAACGAATTCCACACCAAATCTGAAGAGCCACCATGAAATTTTCCATAGTTTTTCTAAACTAATCAGTGCGTTTTTGTTTTTAATCCGGAGTCAATTTATATGGAATTCATCGTGAAAAAAAGTGTTTTATTATCTATAACTATTCATGTGAAATGTTTAGCATTTGACTCAGCCGGCCGGTGTGACCGGGCGGTTCTAGGCGCTTCAGTCTGGAACCGCGCTGCCGCTACGGTCGCTGTTTCGAATTCTACCTTGGGCATGGATGTGTGTGATGTCTTCGGTTACTTAGGTTTAAGTAGTTCTAAGTTCTAGGGGACTGATGACCTCAGAAGTTAAGTTCCGTAGTGCTCAGAGCCATTTGAAACATTTGTTTGATTTGACTCATACCAATGTCCATTATTGTGCAAGTAAACTCATGAGATATATTAAATGAAAATCTCATTCTGGAAACATCCCGCAGGCTGTAGCTAAGCCATGTCTCCGCAGTATCCTTTCTTCCAGGAGTGCTAGTTGTGCAAAGTTCGCAGAAGAGTGTCTGTTGAAGTTTGGAAGGTAGAAGACGAGGTACTGGCAGAATTAAAGCTTTGAGGACGGGTTGTGAGTTGTGCTTCGGCAGCTCAGATAGTAGTGCACTTGAAAGGTATGTGCTAAGGTCTGATCAGCGTAACTCCAAAAAATATTGAGATCAACATTGTGTTTAAATCTAACAGCCTGAATCATAATCCACATCCTTTGCTTGTATTGAATATGAAAGTGAGTAGTAAACTAAAGTTACTCACCAATGAAAGAACCAAGTAAACATCAGGGCCAAACGTTAATTTTCCAGTACCATCTTAATGCCATTGCACAAAGGGCATTATTCTCTTAAACTTGATTGCTGAGTGAAATGCATGTTGCATTTCTGGCAAAATGAAGGAGTGCAAGAAACACGTACGCAGACAGATGAATGTTTGCTTGACAATTAATTTAGAACAATCTTATCACTGACAGTTTCACAGAATATAAGGATACAGTTTTGGTTAGATACTTTCAGACTTGCCCGCGAAAGGCAAAGGTCCCGAGTTGGAGCCTCGGTCAGGCACACAGTTTTAATCTGCCAGGAAGTTTCATACCAGAAAAGAATAATTTCCGCGCCTAGAGGCAATGTAGATAAATTCATTGAATATCTAGAGCAAGTGGAAAGAATAGCTGCTGCGGAGGAGCAGATGCAGCATAATTTCATATCTTCTAACAATCACATACAAAACAGAAATCAGGATAAAGGGAACGTGAATGTTAGAAGTTTGGAGGTTAGGAAAGCAAGAACGTACTGTCAAAATCAAGGCCGTGGCAGAGGAAGAGGAGTTAGATACTCACGACGCTTTCGTAATAACTATTATGACGGAAGCAGGAATGTAAACATAGTGCCACTGAGACAACAAGATGGATAAAATGCTACCATACTTCGTGCTGCAGTGAATGAACGCAACGGGCCGCGTGTGGGAAACTAAATCCCGTCTATGAGGAAACTGGCGTTCACCAGGCGGTAACCGTAACACAGCCAGTAACAAAAACACGAACAACAGTCAGCCAACAAACGCAGACAGAACGCAGGAAATATGAAATAGGAACAGACAGTACCAATGATGTGTCAAGCCACTCTCACAATGTAGTGGACAGTATTTTGGATACTTTGGAGAAATGGGTCAAAGAAGAATAAGAATACGCTATAGATAATAGGGAAGAAGTAATTAACGGGTTTGAATCTGATAAGGAAGAAGACGAAGTAAAAGCTGACATTTTCGATAATGATGGCAATCTAAAAGCTAAAGTTGAGGTAGCGGAAGTGGAGACAGTTTTGCAATGTTTTAAAGAGGAGGAATTGATGAATGAAGAGGATAGCAATAGTAAACAGGTCCAGGAACCTAATAGCTGCACTAACTTTCCACAAATGCTAAAAGCTGACAACAGTATAATAACACAGTTGCTCAGAGTTAGAGGATGGTTTGGCTGATGTGCAGCAAACAGAACTAGAGGGACTCGTCAAGTGCTTTGATTTGAAATTAGTGGACAGGTTGGAAAAGGCAGCTAAAAATGAAGAGACTGATGAACCCCAAAATTAAGTGTGAATGTACTTGCAACTGATCAAAACTACTTTAACTGGAAACAAATTGAGAAGGATTTATTAGAAGATGTGTATGAGAAACCTGTTCAGTGTAAAATAACTCACTCTATTATAAAAACTAACATATCCGGAATAACAGTACGTTGTCATCTTGACAGTGGCAGTGAAGCAAGCGCTTTGTCCCACGCATTTTTTTTATTCTATTCCCAATAAAAGTGAATTAACTGCCATAAAACTGAGTGGTTTAAAAATAATAGGCTCTGCTCCAAACGTTTCCAGACCAGTTCAGTGCGAAGCTTTGATACCCATTGGTATAAGTGACGTAATAATAGATCATCCTTGTTTAATAATGCTGGGCTGAAGTGTTGATGTGTTGATTGGTACCGATTTCCTGTCAAAGGGCACGGAAAGATTTAATATTTCAGAACAACTTAGTTTTGACCTTACCTGACTCTCAAGTGAAAAGAGAGCCTCTTATAGAAAGTCATATACGCGGTAATAATGAGACCTGTGATCAGCCTATTAGAGTGGTATAGAATAAACGGTACTTACAGGAAAACATTGAATTCAGTAATAAAATGCATAAAACTGAGGAGAGCTATATTCTAGAAGAAATAGAGGAGAAGGTACAATCAAAAAACCAAATTTCTGATATACAAAGCTAAATTAGAGAGTGTATTAACTAAGAATCATAATGTATTCTTGAACGTACCTGGTGAAGTTAAAGGGTGTGAATACCATTTCAATGTAAAGAAACTTTATCAGCTACATGTTTCAAGAAAACAAGCACTTAGGAACGAAATTCAACATATTTTGTCATGGGGTGTCATTGAGCAAGGAGTTAGTGAACCTTATAATCCTCTTGTTGTTCTGCATAAGCGTGATGGAAGTGTTAGGTTAGTACTGGATGCACACTAGTTAAATGAAATTGTTATCAGAGAAAGTGATCGTCCTCAGAATATGGACGAGCTGGTTCAAAAATTCCGAGGTGTTGCGTACCTCACATCAGTGGACATAACTTGTGGGTATTGGAATTTCCTCTGGCAAAGGAATCACGTAAATATACAGCCTTTTGTATGAATGAGTGGGCTACCAGTACAAAGTAGTCCCATTCGGATTAAATATTTCTGTTTGTGCCTTTGTAAGAGTTATGGCTTATGTATTAGGGCAGGAATTATTGGATCAAGTAACTACATATGTAGATGATATACTATTGGCAACACCCACATGGGAAGAACATATCAGTCTACTGGACAGCCTGCTAGAACCTATAGAACATGGGGGTATGAAAAAGTTAGAGAAGACTGCATGTGTAAAGGACAAAACAAAATTCCTTGGCGCATGAAATTAGCAAGGATGGTATATTGCCAGATCCATCCAAATTATCAGCCATTGAAAAGTTTTAAACGCCCTGAAATAAAAAGCAACTCAGGTCAATGTTTGGTTGGTTTGGCTTCTACCGCCGTTTTGTTGAAGATAATTTGTTTAGTGCTCTTTGTTTACTCAACTTGTTGAAGAAGAATACCTAATGGGTTTGGACAAAAGAGTTCCAGTTAGCTTTTGAAGGACTCAATAACTGTTTGATTAATAGTTCGCTTTTGCACCATCCAGATTTTGCAAAACCTTTTTACATGACAGTTGATGCAAGTGGTTATGGCAATGCAATAGAGTTGTTTCAGATGGAAACATAAGGCGACCAAGAGGTTCATAAAACCATCGCATTTGCGAGTCGTTCCCTGCAACCTGCTGAGCGAAATTGTGGAATCTTCGAAGTAGAAGCACTAGCCATCGTGTTTGGTATGCAATAGTCTGAGCATTATTTGTTAGGACATAAGGTGATATTCTATAGTGATCACAAAGCGCTTACGTTTTTAAAGACATGCAAACTGAGACATCCGAGACTAACTAGGTGCGCCATGTACCTTGAGCAGTTCGACCTTGAAATTAATTCCATACAGGGAAAGTAAAAGCTGGTTGCAGATGGGCAATAAAGAAGTGCTGAGTTATGTAATGAATCAGAAATTTCCTTAGCAGACAGGAATGAAGTAAGCGTGTTGGCCATACATGAACTGATGGAGGAGAGTGCCTTGAAGATGGATAGTGAATGTGCTGTGTCAAAACGCACGGGCTACGTTCGCCCTTACCAGTGCTGAACATCCTACCCGATAACTAAATAATAACACCTGGCGATTTCTGTAAATATTCGTGAACGATGCATTAAGAAAAGAAAAATATGTTGTAGATGATCCGAAAGCGTCGACGAAAATATAACTGGTGAGCGCGCGCGACTTCAGCGTTGCAACAACTCGCCTTCGCTGGGTCCAGATATGTTGCTTGAGCGACGCGCAGTAGCCGGCCGCTGACGTAGAGAACCGACAGCATCAACGAATAATTAATTAATTGTCAAAAGTTGGCGTGGTGCTGCGTGTTTGTTCGTTTTAAATGATTCCTATGGTATGGCATAAAGAGTTAGTTCCCATGTAGACCTCTCACCGTCTAAGTGGATATATCGGTGTGCGTCTAGGTCTGATAGTAAAGCCGCACACTGCGTGGAGTAGTGAGCCACCGCAGCTGGCGGTTAAGGTTTGGGAGAGGGAAGGAAATTTTGATTGGTAGTACAAGTAATTTAAAGTGGGTACAGTTCGCGGAGGCAGCGTGGCTATTTAGTCTGTTAGGCCCCTGCTCATATATACGTGGTTGTGACGGTTGTTTCCTCCCAACGCTGAGCAACGGAATATACAGAGATTCTGCGGGATTTTCTGAATAGTCGCTGGTGATACACTGGTTCTGGCGAATTTAGGTGCACGAGCTATCAATTGATTTTCGTCTTGTGGACAGTTTCGGTCGTAAAGTCTGCTGTCGTAAATCCAGCGTGAGCCTGGTTAGAGAGAGAAGTAGATTTGTAGGTGCTGGGTTTTTGTGGATCGGTGGAACCGATATCCTGTCCCTGTTGCACGATTAGTGTTGGCGGCTCGCCCATAGGTAACTGGTTTGTTAGCCGTTTTGTTAAAGTGGTTTGGTAGTGGTTGGTGTGTGTGTGTGTGTGTGTGTGTGTGTGTGTGTGTGTGTGTGTGTGTGTGTGTGTGTGTGAGTGTGTGTCGAGAAGGGAAAGCCTCGAGGACATATTCGTTTAAATACCACTATCTTACAGCGGACCGATAATTGGCTCGAATAAATACCGACTGTTTCACTATATTGTGATAGAGAGGACCAGTAGTTGAGTAGATAAGCGACGAGAAAATAAGGGAACCATTTTACAAGCAGCACGCAGCTAAACAAAAACTTGATTAGCCAAAGTGACGAGTGGCCGAATTCAATTAGGGAACTTATCGAGTCGCGTATTGTCAACACCTGAAGAGGCTCAGAATTCTTTTAAACTGTCACTTAAATTTAGATTTAAAGTGACAGTGCCACTTAGGGATTTTGTTTAATTTCTTTATTACTGAATTTCCGTATCGCAGGGTGTAGTCTTTGATGGCATTCGCTCACTTACGTGAATGAAATTGTATTGTAATACCTAGAGAAAATAAATTCAAATTTTCTTGGGTTAATGTGAACTTTACGTGTATTTAATTAGTATCTGGTGTGTGTATATAGATATTTAACCAGAAAAGAATAGGGTGAATTCCAGAGATCTTAATACCGCGTTGCAGGACACAAGTATACGCTGGTATTTTTAAGTTTGCCTAATAAATACTTCATTGATTGAGTGGAGTCACGATAAACCTTCAGAGGGTAGATATTCTAAAAAGTTAAAACGATTTCATTGATGGAAAGAGTGTCTAAGTAAATGCAAGTGGAATTGAAGTTGGCGTAATTAATTGCGGAGAGGTCAGCGATTACACCAAGGACAAAGATTATTAAATCTGTGAAGTACGTGACGTCGTATTATTTACATAGCAACGCTGCGATAAGTGGAAAAAGATTTTGTGGTAGCATAAGCTATTTCAATTCTTATCGATATTGCTGAAAGCGTCTTAATACAAACTGGTCATAGCACGATGGTCTGTGGAATAGGAATTTTGTAAGTAAGTAAAACGTTACGTGTCTTTTCCAGTGATAATATACTGAGTTGTGAGAATGTCGTTGTGTGGGATAACAATTGCAATCTAGATGGGACATTTATATCAAAATAATATAAACAGTTACTGCATTTAAAGAGATTTGATGCCTGGATTCGACGAGTATGTTAGATAACGAGAGTTGGTACCTAAATTGGGCTATCTCGTAATTACTGCGTAATTTAGTTGATCATTGTCATTAGAATGTTTGGATATATCTATTCGTAGTGTAATCGTGTCATTGTTCAAGCTCGACGTTGTGTAAAGTAAGGGTGCCGTCTTTCATTATTCGATATTCGAACCGGCTGCATAGTCAGTGGTTGAGGTTGCCGCAGTAGTAATTATATTAAGGGTGATCTGTCAATTTGTTCCTTGTGCGTGCGATTACGGTACGAGCTAGATTTCGAGTAGTCGCCAGGCGCTCCACTATGACTTGAATCATCTAATCAGACAGCGATCCGCAATCATAACATCTACATCTACATCTACATGACTACTCTGCAATTCACATTTAAGTGCTTGGCAGAAGGTTCATCGAACCACAATCATACTATCTCTCTACTATTCCACTCCCGAACAGCGAGCGGGAAAAACGAACACCTAAACCTTTCTGTTCGAGCTCTCATTTCTCTTATTTTATTTTGATGATCATTCCTACCTATGTAGGAATATTTTCGCATTCGGACGAGAAAGTTGGTGACTGAAATTTCGTAAGAAGGTCTCGCCGCGACGAAAAACGTCTATGCTGTAATGACATCCATCCCAACTCGTGTATCATATATGCCACACTCTCTCCCCTATAACGTGATAATACAAAACCAGCTGCCCTTTTTTTGCACCCTTTCGATGTCCTCCGTCAATCCCACCTGGTAAGGATCCCACACAGCGCAGCAATATTCTAACAGAGGACGAACGAGTATAGTGTAAGCTGCCTCTTTACTGGACTTGTTGCATCTTCTACGTGTCCTGCCAATGAAACGCAACCTTTGGCTCGCCTTCCCGACAATATTATCTATGTGGTCCTTCCAACTGAAGTTGTTCGTAATTTTAACACCCAGGTACTTAGTTGAATTGACAGCCTTGAGAATTGTACTATTTATCGAGTAATCAAATTCCAATGGAGTTCTTTTGGAACTCATGTGGATCATCTCACACTTTTCGTTATTTAGCGTCAACTGTCACCTGACACACCATACAGCAATCTTTTCTAAATCGCTTTGCAACTGATACTGGTCTTCGGATGACCTTACTAGACGGTAAATTACAGCATCATCTGCGAACAATCTAAGAGAACTGCTCAGATTGTCACCCAGGTCATTTATATAGATCAGGAACAGCAGAGGTCCCAGGATGCTTCCCTGGGGAACACCTGATATCACTTCAGTTTTACTCGATGATTTTCCGTCTATTACTACGAACTGCGACCTTCCTGACAGGAAATCACGAATCCAGTCGCACAACTGAGACGATACCCCATAGCTCCGCAGCTTGATTAGAAGTCGCTTGTGAGGAACGGTGTCAAAAGCTTTCCGGAAATCTAGAAATACGGAATCAACTTGAGATCCCCTGTCGATAGCGGCCATTACTTCGTGCGAATAAAGAGCTAGCTGCGTTGCACAAGAGCGATGTTTTCTGAAGCCATGCTGATTACGTGTCAATAGATCGTTCCCTCCGAGGTGATTCATAATGTTTGAATACAGTATATGCTCCAAAACCCTACTGCAAACCGACGTCAATGATATAGGTCTGTAGTTAAATGGATTACTCCTACTACCCTTCTTGAACACTGGTGCGACCTGCGCAATTTTCCAATCTGTAGGTACAGATCTATCGGTGAGCGAGCGGTTGTATATGAGTGCTAAGTAGGGAGCTATAGTATCAGCGTAATCTGAAAGGAACATCAACTGTGAAATTAAAAACTGTACCTAATTAAAACTGTAGTGGTCGATTGGTTCGCCCTAGTATTTTGCGCGGCAGGAAGCCATACATTAACGGCATAGTGACGTTGGTACAGTGCGATCCATTGTCTCTATAAGTTCGATCTTGGGCACCGCCAGTCGGCGCCTTACATGAACTCGCGAGGACTGTACACCGTCCTGGATCGTTTAGAATTCGCTAAAGTAAATGTTAAGAGTGCCGTCCGTGATAATTACAAATCCGCGTGGCAAGTGGTGAATATTATTTCCAGTTTTGTAGCGAGCATTTATTTCAAACATTCATTTGAGTATTATTAGTCAAGACGAAAGAAAATCTGGTAGGAACGTACCGTATAAGCTGTTTCTGAACTACTAGTTGTGCTGTTACAATAAAAGATTTACTGTCAATTAAACCTAGTTACTTTGAAGGTGTTGTACGAGAGACTATTCTCAATATATGTATGAACTAGAACTTCATACTTTCATTTAAAAACATGGTCCTGATGCCGCTAAGTACAAGGAGATAGAAACATTTCTTTCAGTGGGCTGGACCAAAATGTGGCCGTGCAGGCTGGAAACTAAGGTCAGTATGTTCTCCATCGTTTTCTGGCTGACCACAAAATTAGTTGCCAGGCTCACGTGACAAAGACGGCGTACAGTACTAAACTATCAATCTTCATAATTTAACCCGCCGCCCGCACGATAATAGGAGGTATCCCAGACTTTTGTATCTCAAATCATCTCAGTGTACTACTATCAGAAGTTAAGGTTTAATGGGAATATGTTGGTCCAATAACTTGTGTTGCACAAATTACACACCATACCCCTGTTGTTTCTCTTGATGCAGAGACTAGTTGCAACTGATGACGATTTTCAGAACTCCAATGTTGAATGTCCAGAAGTTCGTATATTCAGATAAATGCAGCCATGGTTGAGCAGAAAAGAGAGTTTCAGGCTCACCGTCTCCATTACTGATGTCGGGCAACAGCATCTGTATCAATTAAATGATTCACTGCCTGTAACTGTCATTTTTCCTTCATTGGTGGACGCTATTTGAATATATACAGGTAGGGAGGCTTGTGTGTCATAATGTGCCATCAAAAATTTTTCTTATTTGAAAATATATGATAAAGGTCTGAGGCCGAAATTCTGAAATCGTGAAAGCAATAAAGAATACTTGATAGCTGCAGGTGGCACATATCACTTAAACATTTAACGCCAGCTGCGGACCGAGTGTCAGTGAGGATCACAGTATCTGCATTGGTCAGTCGATTCAGTAGGGTTCCCTTGTGAGCTTTCAGTCTGAGTTTGTGCTGTAATCATTATAACAATGACGTTTATTATTGCGGCCAGATCTTCTCGTGAAATTTCAGTCACCAAACTTCTCCTCACAGTGTGAAAATATTTTGTTGCCCCCCCCCCCCCCCTCCCACTTAAAATGGGAGAAATGACCTTCATAATAAAATGAGAGAAACCACAGTACGCAAGGAGATATATAGGTTCTAGTTTTTCTCGTGTGCTGATGAAGAGTGGAACGGTAGAGAAATAACTTAGAGT
Organism: Schistocerca gregaria; assembly: GCF_023897955.1. Taxonomy (NCBI): domain Eukaryota; kingdom Metazoa; phylum Arthropoda; class Insecta; order Orthoptera; family Acrididae; genus Schistocerca; species Schistocerca gregaria. The sequence goes on from NC_064922.1 coordinate 900,604,755, forward strand.
GGTTGGAGGAACCCTCTGCAGGGCACTTAATTGTGAATTGCAGCTGCAGATGTAGATGGAGAAGCGTTGATCTCTTTGAGCGGACGCTGTTGACACCAGTCTGTAGCGCTGGATGACGCAACGAATTTTAGGACTTCTTCCCTGACCTTAAGTTTTGTTGAATCACTTGGTTATCAAGACCTTTGTTTCACGATTACGGGTATAGTATCCTGAAACGTATCGTTGAATCATTGGGAACAATTAACGGAGAAATTTTCACGTGAAGGCAAGCCTAAAATAAAAAAAAAAAGTTCAAATGGCTCTGAGCAGTATGGGACTTAACTTCTGAGGTCATCAGTCCCCTAGAACTTAGAACTACTTAAACCTAACTAGCCTAAGGACATCACACACAGCCATTCCCGAGGCAGGAATCGAACCTGCGACCGTAGCGGTCACGCGGTTCCGGACTGTAGCGCCTAGAACCGCTCAGCCACCAAGGCCGGCTGCAAGCCTACATTCCACATACGATTCTGTCCTTGCATATGTAAGCGAAAGAAACTACACACAGCAATAAAGAACGATACACTTACTCTTTAACCCAGTAAATGGTGCACATCACACACCGCTGACTGATACACTGCTCGTCCACTCAGTCCGTGCTCGGCCCGAAGCAGCCTGAACTGCGAAATTCATTGTAAAGTACTCATGAAACATTTACAATACTTCTAATTTTGATACAAAATATAAATATAAGTAAAGTAGTCATAAAATAAAGCCATTATCATCTCTGCATGACAAAGATACACACTCCAAAATACAGGAAAGAACTGAAGATATTAACACATCGCCTAGACAGAACAGCCCCCTACCACTGTTCCCCACCCTATTCGGCCAACCAGAGTTCATAAGCTCTCGTGTCTGCAATAGAGATGGGTCGTTCGCGAATTAACGGGTCCAAAGGAACGGTTCATCAAGATGAACGGAACGAGCGAGGAACGAATTCTAAGGAACGGTCTTTCATACTTCCCGCAACGTCGGCCGGTCGCGTTCCAGCCTCGGTCCTGTTCCCGTCTGTCTCGGTCTCGCCCGGCCGGACTGGTCCTTCTTCACGTGGTCACTCGTCGCAGTTCCTCTACCGTCTGCTCATACACTCCTGGAAATTGAAATAAGAACACCGTGAATTCATTGTCCCAGGAAGGGGAAACTTTATTGACACATTCCTGGGGTCAGATACATCACATGATCACACTGACAGAACCACAGGCACATAGAAACAAGCAACAGAGCATGCACAATGTCGGCACTAGTACAGTGTATATCCACCTTTCGCAGCAATGCAGGCTACTATTCTCCAATGGAGACGATCGTAGAGATGCTGGATGTAGTCCTCTGGAGCGGCTTGCCATGCCATTTCCACCTGGCGCCTCAGCTGGACCAGCGTTCGTGCTGGACGTGCAGACCGCTTGAGACGACGCTTCATCCAGTCCCAAACATGCTCAATGAGGGACACATCCCGAGATCTTGCTGGCCAGGGTAGTTGACTTACACCTTCTAGAGCACGCTGGGTGGCACGGGATACATGCGGACGTGCATTGTCCTGTTGGAACAGCAAGTTCCCTTGCCGGTCTAGGAATGGTAGAACGATGGGTTCGATGACGGTTTGGATGTACCGTGCACTATTCAGTGTCCCCTCGACGATCACCAGAGGTGTACGGCCAGTGTAGGAGATCGCTCCCCACACCATGGTGCCGGGTGTTGGCCCTGTGTGCCTCGGTCGTATGCAGTCCTGATTGTGGCGCTCACCTGCACGGCGCCAAACACGCATACGACCATCATTGGCACCAAGGCAGAAGCGACTCTCATCGCTGAAGACGACACGTCTCCATTCGTCCCTCCATTGACGCCTGTCGCGACACCACTGGAGGCGGGCTGCACGATGTTGGGGCGTGAGCGGAAGACGGCCTAACGGTGTGCGGGACCGTAGCCCAGCTTCATGGAGACGGTTGCGAATGGTCCTTGCCGATACCCCAGGAGCAACAGTGTCCCTAATTTGCTGGAAAGTGGCGGTGCGGTCCCCTACGGCACTGCGTAGGACCCTACGGTCTTGGCGTGCATCCGTGCGTCGCTGCGATCCGGTCCCAGGTCGACGGGCACGTGAACCTTCCGCCGACCACTGGCGACAACATCGATGTACTGTGGAGACCACGTGTTGAGCAATTCGGCGGTACGTCCACCCGGCCTCCCGTACGTGTTGACCAATTCGGCAGTACGTCCACCCGGCCTCCCGCTTGCCCACTATACCCCCTCGCTCAAAGTCCGACAACTGCACATACGGTTCACGTCCACGATGTCGCGGCATGCTACCAGTGTTAAAGACTGCGATGGAGCTCCGTATGCCACGGCAAACTGGCTGACACTGACGGCGGCGGTGCACAAATGCTGCGCAGCTAGCACCATTCGACGGCCAACACCGCGGTTCCTGGTGTGTCCGCTGTGCCGTGCGTGTGATCATTGCTTGTACAGCCCGCTCGCAGTGTCCGGAACAAGTATGGTGGGTCTGACACACCGGTGTCAATGTGTTCTTTTTTCCATTTCCAGGAGTGTAGTTGAGTATCGAGTTGTTGTTCGTTTCGTTCGCTGCGCACACCAGTTCTACATCTGCTTCAAACCTTTTTTTAACTCTGAACTTCTTGTTCTTTTCGAATTCTATTCAGCGTCCACGACCGATAATTACAATGTATTTTATAATTACATAAATTACATAAAAATACGTGGTATAAAATACATATATCTTTTCAGGCAACAAAACGGTGTACCAGCTTACCTCACTATATCGATAAACAGCAGAAGAAATACTTGTAGAAAGGCAAGATTGTTTTCTTGTTACACATGCAAACGAAGTCGGCACTGCACACACAAGGGGCCTTTTTCCGTCTTTTTTTTAATCCAAAGTAAAAGAGCATGTTCATTTTTATGGAAGGCAGACCGACTTGCAACCGAATGAAGCCCGCGCTCCATAATCGAGTGTCTGGTGTCACATTTTGTAAAGACAATATGATAACTTCTACAATATTATTTCAATGGCATAGGGTGACGCACGAGTACTAGACTGGTCACTGTTGCCCAGTAGTCGTCATCTGTTGTTTCGAAGAAGTTGTTTGCATTAGCTTATTTGTTATTTGTTCACTGCCTAATTATTACATGTTTACCTATTCTGCTCGTAGCGGTCAACAAATCGTACATAGACGTAAGTAGACGTTTCGTAGAATATAATATGTACTTTGCAGTTGTGTACCACAATATGCTCGAATGTTAGTTGTTTTGTGATTTTTACAACAATATTACGTGACACCCTTTGGGATATCATATGCAGATGTGATTCGAAACCAAACGCCTGCTGACTGGATGTTCTTGATATGTAAATCTCAAGCTTGTGAAAGTAGGACAGATCTGGTACAGTCCTTTATCCATCAGTTGACGAGAACTTGGTTAGTGTACAAGTTTCCTTTTCGGGACAGTGTATTTGATTGCCAGATATGTTTCCATAGATTTATTTTCTAAGAATTTTCAGAAGTGAATTTGTTGGTAATTTTTCCACATGCGTGCCACGGCGTAGCTGTGTTTAATTGGCGCACGCAGACGAGGATGCCCTACTCTCATTTTTTGCGATCGCATTTCGTTACCTCCATCTCGGGTTTTCTGAAGTTTATAGACACTAAAAAATTAGAAATAGTCGTTTCGCATCGTTAGTTTGGATGTCCTGATGGGTAGTTTAAAGCGCCTAATCGGTAAGTTGTTTATTTCTCTGTACACAAAGGTCCCTTGCCAGCGTTATGGAAGACTGGTGTGAAAGTATTTTTTCAGTATAGACAGCTGTAATTAATATGTGTCTGTGTGTGTGGTTTCAGGTTTGTATTCTGTGACAGAAGATAGAAGATGCTGGCACCTGACCCCATCCGACAGATGGATCACTATCAACAGTGTCACGTGTGCACTCAGTGAGATGCTGTGGGGAGGTTTCAAATTTAATATAGAGCATTTGTCCAGAGTGTAATGAAATGAAACTGCTACGCAAAAATAAAAATTGTTAATTGACTTGCTTGCTCTTTGGCTTCTTGTCTTTGACACAGATAAGACAGGTACTCGATTTAAAATTCGCTTTTGATTCTTTTTCCTAGATGCATACATTCTAAAAATATTTTTTTCCTGACTAAGATCTGTGAAAAAAATTTGACTATGGTGAATATGGTTTCTTTGTCGCTGCTCTAAGGAGAGAACGTGTCAGGTACAGGACGAGCTGGCGGTCAGAGGTTTCCGCTTATCCGGTTCTCAGAGAACGCCAGGCAAGATTGGAGAAAACTGCGACAGCTCGTGATAAAGACTCCGTCTCTCTCTCTTGGCCACAAACAACTCACAGTCGCCGTAAGATTTCCTGGAACACACTTTCAAAATGAGAAAGTTGAACAGACAGTCGCAGTGTGGTGTCTTCTGTCTAACAAACTGGTCGCTTAGGGAACGTCTTGAGTACACAAGCTGACGGCGAAATGTTGCGTGTCGTTCGGAGCGTGATGGTAGCAGATTCGCCTAGTATTGTTCATTCGCGAAGAAATTACTATGCACTGTGTTGAAAAACACACTAACAGTTTTTATGAAGGTCCGATCATCCAACATCGAATAAATATTCGTAAACGATATTTACCTTTTCCACAAATTCAATTTTTATTCTTGATAATTGCGACTACATTCTGACCTCTGCACTTCACATTACTTCTGTATCCAAACTTACCTCCATAAAAAAAACACAATGTGCACTCGGCATTACTTATTTACAAGAATTACTAGAAAACATAGACTCTCCTCTTTTTTTTTTTTTTCAGCAAAGAGCATAGGCGTCAGAGCAAAGAGCGCTGTCGCATCAAATTGCTGAGCACATCATCGCTGGTACTCGCAGCCGGAATATTTCAATCACATTACATTACCTTATCCTATTCTATACAAATATTTTACTATTATATACTGCTGTCACTGCCCACCTTGACGGTTAATCGAATCGTCAGGATTTGGATCACAAACCCCTATTAGAGTGGTTATACACGCTATATGATATCTGCGCACATAGTCGAGAGCGTTCAGGACTGTTCATGATACAGTTGCGCCACAGAGGATGCTTACCAGATGAAACCAGGGTGCGGAAATCAGACAGCCTCTTATTTTAACACAGAGGCAAACCCTTTATACTAAGAAGATACTGATAAGTAATTTAGCCGGCTGTTGTGGCCGAGCGGTTCTAGGCGCTTCAGTCTGGAACCGCGCGACCGCTACGGACGCAGGTTCGAATCCTGCCACAGGCATTGATGTTTGTGATGTCCTTAGGTTAGTCAGGTGTAAGTAGTTCTACGTTCTAGGGAACTGATGACCTCAGATGTTACGTCCCATAGTGCTCAGAGCCATTTGAACTATATGATAATTAATTTAGCAACTAATAAACGACAGAAAATGCTCAAATTTCTGAAACGAGTGATTTCTGAGTAGTTCAGTTTGTGGCAAGCCTATCTAATAGTCCTTTGTATAAATCTGTCGCTTGCGTGTCAAATTCACTAAATATTTATTTTTGATGAGCTTCTCATTTTACCTCACGCCATTTAAATTCCACGTGCACACCTGATATTGAATGCACACCTCCTCGCCAGTAATCAGGAACACTATTTGCTAGAAAATGTAAATGTTTCATTGTTTTAAAGCATGGGTTAATGAATGTTATAAAATGAATTACTGCAGTGTACTGTGCTGTTTTAACGTTTCCGTCTGTGAGAATTTTTCAACTTGTGGTGGGGTACTGTGGGACCAAAGTGCTGAGGTAATCGATCCCAGGGCTTCCTCAATATGTAATCTAACTTAACGCTAACAACAACACACACACCCTTGCCCGAGGGAGGACTCGAACCTCCGACGGGAGGAGCCGCGCGAACCGTGACAAGGTGCCTCAAACCGCACGGCTATCCCGCGTGGCAAAAAAATTTGAAAGAGATACTGTCGCGGAGAGGAGTTTGTAGTTGTTGAGCACAGTTTTCCTTGTTACGTGATCGAGTTGTCTATCCTCACGCCTTGGCATTCTGCGGGACTGGCAACTCATGAATGGGTTCTTGTAGAATTAGCATAGCGATCTACATTATGCCTCACTGACTTCCCGCTCTCGGTGCGGAAAGCGGAAGCTGTTTAAAAGCTTAGAAGTTGCCGGGAGCGCACTCGTACCGAGAACTAGCTAACGATAAATATTCAGGAGATGATCCACTTTACGGAAGTAACTCAAGGGCCACAGAAAGGCCAAGTTTATCGATGCAAGGGCTATCCACGTTCTTCGCACATTGTCGGTTACGAGGATCAGATCCTGTTAGATATAAAACAAGTATAACGGTAGATGCTTGAATAATGAAGCTGCAAACTGTACTGAATATCTTACGTACGCACAGTGGCGGGTGTTGTGTAAGAGTAGAAGAGCACGCGAGCGGGCTAACTTTCGAGACCTTGCGGACTTATTGGTTATTTTTCTTTGAACGCTGTTAAATGTAACATACATGCTGCAATCTGAAAGATACGGCACTCAAATCAACCGCGCTACTATTCCTCTAGACTCCTGGCAACTTGGCATCAGCGCCGTAAGCATAGCTTCAGTTGTGCACTTTTTAAGGTGCTTTTGCGCATGCGCATCTCGCATGACGTAATTGACTTACGGGCCAAATACATAGGGATTTGATAAACAACATGCACGTTTCACAATGTCCACAGATAGCCCATGCCACTCAACTGGCCATTGCCAGCAGATGGTAACACATTGTACAGCAGACTTTAATACCCGTTCGCTCAGCATAAATCCTGCACACTACATCTACATCCACATTTATACTCCGGAAGCCAGCCAACGGTGTATGACGGAGGGCACTTTACGTGCCACTGTCATTATCTCCTTTTCCTGTTCCAGTCGCGTATGGTTCGCGGGAAGAACGACTGCCGGAAAGCCTCCGTGCGCGCTCGAATCTCTCTAATTTTAAATTCGTGATCTCCTCGGGAGGTATAAGTAGGGGGAAGCAATATGTTCGATACCACATCCAGAAATGAACCCTCTCGAAACCTGAACAGCAAGCTACACCGCGATGCAGAGCGCCTCTCCTGCAGAGTCTGCCACTTGAGTTTGCTCAACATCTCCGTAACGCTATCACGCTTACCAAATAACCCTGTGACGAAACGCGCCGTTCTTCTTCGGATCTTCTCTATCTCCTCTGTCAACCCGACCTGGTACGGATCCCACTATGATGAACAATACTCAAGTATAGGTCGAACGAGTGTTTTGTAAGCCACCTCCTTTGTTGATGGACTACATTTTCTAAGGACTCTCCCAATGAATCTCAACCTGGCACTCGCCTTACCAACAATTAATTTTATGTGATTATTCCACTTCAAATCGTTCCGTACGCATACTTCCAGATATTTTACAGAAGTAACTGCTACCAGTGTTTGTTACGCTATCATATAATCATACAATAAAGGATCCTTCTTTCTATGTATTCGCAATACATTACATTTGTCTATGTTAAGGATCAGTTGCCACTCCCTGCACCAAGTGCCTACCCGCTGCAGATCTTCCTGCATTTCGCAGCAACTTTCTAATGTTGCAACTTCTCTGTATACTACAACATCATCCGCGAAAAGCCACATGGAACTTCCGACACTATCTACTAGGTCACTTGTATATATTGTGAAAAGCAATCGTCCCATAACACTCCACTGTGGCAAGCCAGAGGTTACTTTAACATCTCTATGTCTCTCCATTGAGAACAACATGCTGTATTCTGTTTGCTAAAAACTCTTCAATCCAGCCACACAGCTGGTCTGATATTCCGTAGGCTCTTACTTTGTTTATCTGGCGACAGTGCGGAACTGTATCGAACGCCCTCCGGAAATCAAGAAAAATGGCATCTAACTGGGAGCCTATATCTAATATTTTCTGGGTCTCATGAACGAATAAAGCGAGTTGCGTCTCAAACGATCGCTGTTTCCGAATCCATGTTGATTCCTACCGAGTAGATTCTGGGTTTCCAGAAGTGACATGATAAGCGAGCAAAAAACATGTTCTAAAATTCTACAAAAGATCTATGTCAGAGATATAGGTCTATAGTTTTGCGCATCTGATATGTGAATTCACTCAATACATACTGCAATAAAATTAGATCGGGCGTCAGTATATGTTAAAGTTGTACTGACAGTAAAACTATTTTGTGTGTTTCTGAATGAGTTACAGCATATTAATTTATGAATTTGATCATACAGTAATCCATTCGAGGCGCTGAAAATTGAAACTCCCCATCGCAGTCTCAGATTTCGTGGTAAGGGGGCCCAGTGGACAGCCCGTGAAAACTGAATACAGATCAAGCATGAAAACAGAGAGAAGGTGTAGTGAACTGTCAGAAAAGAAAGCAAAATTTAAACAGTGAACGGTCCAAGCATATGAATTGCAACAGTGTGCAAACTGGAACATCAGTAACGTCGTGGTTACGTGGTCATGGTGTTGACCTGCAAAGTGGACGAGGGGGGTTCAAATCTCACTCATACATTTTTGTTTCCACAACGTGATGAACTGTACGTTTGGTCATTGAAATGTTCCCCCCCCCCCCCCCCCCCCCTCTGATGCCTTGACAGCGGACATTGCTTGTAGAATATGTGGTAAGAATATATTACCGTTCCAAGGGAATGTGATGAATAGTGAGAGCACGTGAGATACCAACTAGACGTCTCACAGAAATGAAAACAAAAAATAAGCGGATGTGAACTACGTTACAAGAAAGGAATTCAAGAGCCAATACTTCCAAAACTGAACGCATCTTCAAACACGTTAAAAACATTGTGTTGTGATAGACACAGGGGGAAACCGTGATTGTGAAGCTGTTGTGTTCGTTTGTTGCAGCTTATGTGACAAACTATTTTGTTTTCATCATTTCCTTGGGAGTGATCACATTCACATTCATACGAACACCTAAATCGGGCAAGGAGGCATATCTCACTCATTAACCAGCCGTACAAATTAAGTGCGTCAATAAGAGATTCCTACCATTTGACACAAGTACTGCAGCTAATGCATGTATCACACACCAGACGTGTCTCCAGATGGAGGATTCTGTTGACTTGTCGCCTTGTCATCAAACGTTTGCGGTTCCCATTTCCATTAGGCTGCTAACAGAGTAGTTGTGCAGAGTCAAATTTCATTATACGTCCTTTTCTTACAGCTCACTGCTGCAAACGGACGTTACACCACGACACAGACACAAATTTGAATACATCAAACAGCATAAAAAAAAAATTCGCACGAGGAAACTTTGAAGATAGCTCGCCCATTTCGAAGACCGACAACGTGACCAATTTATCATGATTCCATGGATCATCTAAGTAACTCGATGTGGCACTTGTTAAACTTGGACGATTCACTATTTCTATTTTACTTTTTTTCACAGTTCAGTACACCTTCTTCCTGTTCTCAAGCATGTGTTTGGACTTGGTTCTTTAATGTGCAAGAATCAGCTTTCGTGTGCACTATAAACATGAATTATGTTGATTCTATTTTAAATGCTAACAGAAAAGTAAAGCCGTGAGGTTGGGTCGTGCGTCGTGCTTGGGTAGCTCAGTCGGTAGGGCACTTTCGCGCGAAAGGCAAAGGTCCCGTGTTCGAGTCTCTGTCGGCCACACAGCTTTAATCATCCACTGAGTTCCATATCAGCGCACACTCCACTGCAGAGTGTAAATCTCATTCTGGGAAGAGAAAAGTAAATTACTGGGAAAAGTAAGCCGTAAAGAAACTAGGGCCTGCGAGAACAGATACTTTGGTTGAGAGAGTGACGAAACCAAATTACTGGGACTACAAGCGAACATTTAACAAGGAAGTGTACAACTAGCACAAGTTGTATGGGTGCAGCGGAAGAATATCTGATTTTCAGCTCGAAAGTAAATTCGTGAACTAATGCATATGTTAGGGATTTAGTACATCTGCCCGAAAAATGGAGAAGCACGAAAACTCCCAAATACAGAAATGCAAAGTGGAAGGTTGAGAAAGTTTACATGTTATTTCGTTATTGCCCTAGACTGTACTTCATTATGTACAAAACAACGAAATTCTACAAAACAATTCTTTCTTTTGTCAGATACGCTATGCATCTTACTGTTATTATTACAACTACTATTATTGTCAGCGGCTGTAGTTCTATAAACTTGTTGATAAACGTAATTCAAAAATGGCTCTGAGCACTATGGGACTTAACATCTATGGCAATCAGTCCCCTAGAACTTAGAACTACTTAAACCTAACTAACCTAAGGACAGCACACAACACCCGATAAACGTAACTGTTATACGGAACATGCTGTTAATTTCACGCTCTCCAATTTTTCTGCATCTAAAAATTGTGAACACCGAAGATGTATATTCACGAGCCGTCAATGCGTATACAGAGAGAGTTAGAATGCAGTTTGTTTCTAGTGAAGCAGTATTATTTAATGGTCTCCCAGTATTGTGTGTTTCTTTAATAGCATTGATCGTTCGACCCCCTGTCACTAATTCGATATTACACCTGGATGTTACTCAATAAATGCGATGTATGTTTTTCGATGCGCATTTGGCCAAGGCAGTTTATCTGATGGGTCTTCGCTGCTCTCAAATACAGGGTGGTTAAAAAAGAAGCAACAGATTTCAGTTGTTTATTAGAGACAAACTGTGAAAGATAGAAGGACATGGCGCATGTCACTGGGCAGAGGAAGGTTCAATGTTGCACGGGGCTTAATTAAATATAATGCAAATAATTTTAATTTTTAGTCGCTCGTAACCGGTTGGCCCTGAATAATATTAGTACGCAATCTGAGTGCATAGAATAACAACAAAGAATGAAAGGAAATTTCCGTTAACACAATTAGTTAATTATGTGACCAGCAACTATAAAAGCTACGAGACAACAAAGTACAAATGTAACTGTTCTGTGTGTGGAAGTGTGATTCAACGTACACACCTGGCACGGTTCTTCCTCAATAAAACAAGATGCTTTAAACGACATTTACAATGAAGTAATTAAAAAAACAGAAATACTATAATTGCACATAGAAACCATAATTACAGTCTAATACATGAACAAAAGCCAGATGCTTTGTTGACTGAACCTGTGACCAAGAGGCATTGTTATTTAAGACGTCTAAAAATAAAAATTTTCTTTACTTTCATATATATTAACGATAAATACACTTTGATCATTACAGCATCCCCAATCGAATAACATATGGCGTCTTGCCCAACAGAACAAATAGTACTCTATCGATGTCTCAACAAGCTCAGATCACGCCTACCTCAGAACTACTACTGCCCTCCACAACTTCTCAGCTGCAACTGCCAGTGGAGGCGACTGAATCATACTCTTTGGCGCAATCCTTGGCGCTGTGGCTCAGTGTAGCCACCTTTCAATGTTTTATGTTCGCACAGACACTATACCACACACTTAACATTAGAGCCACATGTTGCTCGAGAAACGAGGAAACGATAGTCCAGTTCTTCCCACACACGAATCAACAGGTTCCTCTTTATTGAATCGACAGCTCAACAGTTTGATTTCTCAGCTCTTGAAGATTAACTGCCAGAAGTGAGACAAAGACTTTGTCTTTTATGCATAAACACAAAACAAACATCGTCCGAACAGGCCTTGAAGCCCCAACGGTACCGACCGGCCACCGTGTCATCCTCAGCCCTTAGGCGTCATGGGAAGCAGATAGGGAGGAGCATGTGGTCAGCACATCGCTCTCCCGGCCGTTGTCAATTTTCTACTTCTCAGTCAAGTAGCTCCACAAATGCCCGCTCGGCTAGTCGCTCGGTCTAACGCGCCTGGCGGATTGCTGTTGAGGTCTGGTGTGCCGGTAAGCCCGTGGATGGTTTTAAGACGGTTTTCCATCTACCTCGGCGAATGAGGGCTGGTTCCCGTTATTCCGCATCACACTGTGTCGACGATTGCTGTGTAAACACCGTTTCCACCTACGCGTACCCCACAATTATTCTACTACGCAAACACTTGGGGGTTACACTCGTCTGGTATAAGACGTTCCCGTGGGGTCCACTGGGAGTTGAACCGCACAATAACTCTGGGTTCGGTGTGGGGCAGAGGTGGGGTGGGTGAACTCCTGTGGCCTGTTGTGGGGTTGTAACCACTGAGGGCTACGGCGGGACGAAGCCTCTCTGTCGTTTCTACGTCCCCGGTTTAATGCATAAATACACGCATACAGCTCATCAAATGGCCTCACAAGGGCTGAGTGCAACCCGTTTTCCAACAGCATGCGGCAGATCCGGACCGTGACCTATACAAGTGTTAGTGAAGCCCAAAAGCGCTTAACTTCGGTGATCTGACGGGAAACAGTGTTACCACTGCGGAAAGGTCGTTGGCTTCTTTTATGTACCAATACAGAAAAAAAAACCGCCAGGTGTGAGGTCTAGTGACCTGGGAGGCCAAAAGCGATGAGCAAGATCTCGTTGTCCACCTCTTCCAATCCAACGTTGTGGGATGGTGGTGTTAAGCGAGAAATCATAGGAGTCTTCCTGAAGTTGACGAAACAACCAATTTTGCAACATCTGCATGTATGACATTCCCGTCACAGTTCTTCCGCGAAAAAGAAAGAAAGGCACATAAACTTTGTCAATAGAAATGGTGTGGTTTCGGCGACTCTCTTTTATCTTCGATGACGCCGCCAGGATTTTGTGGCCCCCAAATTCTTACATTATGGCGATTTACATTGCCAGACAGGTGAAAAGTCGTTCACCGGAAAAGATCGTTCAGAGAAACTTTCTTCTGCCTTATCCTGGAGAACAGAAATGCAAAATGCATATCTCCTGTTGTATTTTCCAGGACGCAGTTGCTTCAGTTACTGTAACTCGTAACGGTTCATAAAAAGGCGTCATTTCAGAACACGTGACACCGTTCTTGTGGGCTTCCAAGAGCTCCGTGTGACCACATCTCTGACACGAACGGCATTTTCCTCAGACGTGCGTTGCCATCCAGTTCTCTACCCTTCGCATATGCAACCAACTTACAAGAATTTCGTTTGCCAGTTATAAATCTGCTTCTCTGTGAATCGACGACGGAAAGCAAAAAAATGGTTCAAATGGCTCTGAGCACTATGGAACTTAACATCTGAGGACATAAGTCCCCTAGACTTAGAACTAACTAACCTAAGGACATCACACACATCTATGCCCGAGGCAGGATTCGAACCTGCCACCGTAGCAGAAGCGCGGTTCCGGACTGAAGCACCTACAACCTTCAACAGTGGATTGACCTCGTGCAAATTTCGACACACAAGATGATATCTCTCGTTTTATAGCCGCCATGTCGCTACAAACAATTAACTGTGCAGCTGTGTTGTAACATTCGGCCTTCCTTATCTATTTACATGCACAACTGTTTCTATATTTTGTACTTCGTCTGTAATAAACAACTGAAACCTGATCTTGCTTCTGAATGACACGGTATATATGCACTTGCAGCGTGAGCGGTCTCTTTATACACTACTACTTGTCATCTAACTTTAAACTGAAGACTGCGACGCACCAAATAGTTAACAGAACTTTTGCAATGGTTCTACTTTTTGTGAAACAAGAGGCCAATAAGACACGTTTTTAATTTTCTTTTCAATTCATAATGAATTGCTTCATGTTTCAATATTTCATCTGGCTATTGCAGACACTATAAACGGATGTTGAGTGGACACGGTTTATTGTTAACAAGTGCTCAAGCAGGAGCCTCCGTTCTCCGTATGACAAAGAACACGCCTCTTTGGGTAGCAACAAGGACTGCCGCGTCAGGAAGAACCAAACTGCTTGTAATCGCTACGCACGCTCATTCTAACGCATCCATCATCCGATGTCCGGAGTGCCGGCACTTGAGTTTCCTGATCGAAAGTTTGCGGAATACACTGTCAAAATGATTAATGCGTATACCCACATTCATGCCCACAAATTTCGCGATTTGTGCTGAGGCAAGTCTCACGGGCTCCTTTTATCATTAGCACTAGCCGACATTAGCTACTTTTACTGTTAGCGATATTTTGTTGACTTTCATAAGTCCGAAGATATCAGAAGTTCCGTCAGTTTTCCTCTTTGTTTGGTCTTGAGTCGAATTCCTTGCGAGATATGAAACTGACTCATTAGGCAGTGAAATTGACTCCTAGGAAGATAGTTAATTTCATTGTCGACCTTATGGAGGGACTACATGCAGTTTTTTACACTGGCGTTATTCCGATACTGCAACCCATTATGCAGGGTGAATATAAAGCCCACTGGCAAAATTTGTGATACAGTACGTGGTTCAGAGTTACCTTCAGAGTATTTTAGTATAAGTGACAGTGTTCTCCGGTGACTCGTTTCACAAGAATTGAATATCGTTTGGACTTCTTTACGCCATCAAATGGCTCTGAGCACTATGGGACTTGGCTTCTGAGGTCATCAGTTCCCTAGAACTTAGAACAACTCAAGCCTAACCTAACCTAAGGATATCACACACACCCATTCCCGAGGCAGGATCCGAACCTGCGTCTGTAGCGCCTAGAGCCGCTCGGCCACCCCGGCCGGCTAACCCCATCACCCAACAGTTATATTTATATCTGTACATCACTGAAAACATCTACGAGTATCTACACGATATTACAAGTGTCGACGGCATGCACTGTGCGTTTCATTTGGAAACAAATTTGTTCTACATCCATGAAACGCTTCCGAAATTTTTTGGTAAAGGCTGGCTTCACCCTAAGTACAGTTTCCAGTATCTATTTATTTCTTAATATATGCCTTCGGGTGATTGTCATTTAATCGACACAAGTTAAAGTGAAGCAAGGCTTGTGTGTGTGCAATATGTCACCCATTTTTTAATGCTGGTGCGAATAATCTCGAAGAGAAAACGGTAGAAGAAACGCATTCATTTCTATTTAATACGTGATGTGTTAATTTTAGGAGAGAATGAGGAGCTTTGAAGAGCTTGGCAGAAGAGGGGAAATCGTGGGCACAGCATCAAACCTGTCAGAAGACTGACGACTCAGAAAAAAATTTTGAAATTGCAAATACTCCGAATTAACATTTTAAAAGGATAAAAACTCAGCACTCACACATACACAATCCTGAAATACATTTCCACAAAACAATGATTTCCGCAATGCGGTGTATTACGATTGACAAGGGAATGGTCCCTTGCGACATCGAACAATGATTGTTGTCCCAGTAAGAGATCGGAACAAGAATTTCTTCCCGGTCCACAGAAAACATTTGCAGTCAAATCTTTCAACTCTGCTTTGATTTGGAGCGAAGTGGACTGTCTCAACCAAAGATTTCGTCGACTCTGTGACGGTCATGGCTGCAGATTTCTAGACCTGCGTTTTTGTGTAGGGATTTATAGGACTCTCCTTGATATATCATGGGTGCGTGCTATAGTTGACCCCCTAGATGGCGCTGCGTAGGTCAAACGGATACCAGCTGCGTTTTTTAAAAAACAGGAACCCCAATTTTTTGTTACATTTTCGTATACTACGTAAAGAAATATGAATGTTTTAGTTGAACCACTTTTTTCGCTTTGTGATAGTTGGCGCTGTAATAGTCACAAACGTATAATTACGTGGTATCACGTAACATTCCACCAGTGCGGACGGAATTTGCTTCGTGATACATTACCGGTGTTAAAATGGACCGTTTACCAATTGCGGAAAAGGTCGATATCGTGTTGATGTATGGCTATTGTGATCAAAATGCCCAACAGGAGTGTGCTATATATAACCCTGTGACGAAATACGCCGTTCTTCTTCGGATCTTCTGTATCTCCTCTGTCAACCCTACCTGGTACGGATCCCACTATGATGAACAATACTCAAGTATAGGTCGAACGAGTGTTTTGTAAGCCACCTCCTTTGTTGATGGACTACATTTTCTAAGGACTCTCCCAATGTATCTCAACCTGGCACTCGCCTTACCAACAATTAATTTTATATGATTATTCCACTGCAAATCGTTCCGTACGCATATTTCCAGAATTTTACAGAAGTAACTGCTACCAGTGTTTGTTACGCTATCATATAATCATACAATAAAGGATCCTTCTTTCTATGTATTCGCAATACATTACATTTGTCTATGTTAAGGGTCAGTTGCCACTCCCTGCACCAAGTGCCTACCCGCTGCAGATCTTCCTGCATTTCGCAGCAACTTTCTAATGTTGCAACTTCTCTGTATACTACAACATCATCCGCGAAAAGCCACATGGAACTTCCGACACAATCTACTAGGTCACTTGTATATATTGTGAAAAGCAATGGTCCCATAACACTCCACTGTGGCAAGCCAGAGGTTACTTTAACATCTGTACGTCTCTCCATTGAGAACAACATGCTGTATTCTGTTTGCTAAAAACTCTTCAATCCAGCCACACAGCTGCTCTGATATTCCGTAGGCTCTTACTTTGTTTATCAGGCGACAGTGCGGAACTGTATCGAACGCCTTCCGGAAGTCAAAGAAAATGGCATCTACCTGGGAGCCTATATCTAATATTTCCTGGGTCTTATGAACGAATAAAGCGAGTTGGGTCTCAAACGATCGCTGTTTCCGAAATCCATGTTGATTCCTACCGAGTAGATTCTGGGTTTCCAGAAGTGACATGATAAGCGAGCAAAAACCATGTTCTAAAATTCTACAGAAGATCTATGGCAGAGATATAGGTCTATTGTTTTGCGCATCTGATATGTGAATTCACTCAATACATACTGCAATCAAATTAGATCGGGCGTCAGTATATGTTAAAGTTGTACTGACAGTAAAACTATTTTGTGTGTTGCTAAATGAGTTACAGCATATTAAGTTATGAATTTTATCATACAGTAATCCATTCGAGGCGCTGAAAATTGAAACTCCCCATCGCAGTCTCAGATTTCGTGGTAAGGAGGCCCAGTGGACAGCCCGTGAAAACTGAATACAGATCAAGCATGAAAACAGAGAGAAGGTGTAGTGAACTGTCAGAAAAGAAAGCAAAATTTAAACAGTGAACGGTCCAAGCTTATGAATTGCCACAGTGTGCAAACTGGAACATCAGTAACGTCGTGGTTACGTGGTCATGGTGTTAACCTGCAAAGTGGACGAAGGGGGTTCAAATCTCACTCGTACATTTTTGTTTCCACAACGTGATGAACTGTGCGTTTGGTCATTGAAATGTCCCCCCCCCCCCCCCTCTGATGCCTTGACAGCGGACATTGCTTGTAGAATATGTGGTAAGAATATATTACCGTTGCATGGAAATGTGATGAATAGTGAGAGCACGTGAGATACCAACTAGACGTCTCACAGAAATGAAAACAAAAAATAAGCCGATGTGAACTACGTTACAAGAAAGGAATTCAAGAGCCAATACTTCCAAAACTGAACGCATCTTCAAACACATTAAAAACATTGTGTTGTGATAGACACATGGGGAAACCGTGATTGTGAAGCTGTTGTGTTCGTTTGTTGCAGCTTATGAGACAAACTATTTTGTTTTCATCATTTCCTTGGGAGTGATCACATTCACATTCATACGAACACCTAAATCGGGCAAGGAGGCATATCTCACTCACTAACCAGCCGTACAAATTAAGTGCGTCAATAAGAGATTCCTACCATTTGACACAAGTACTGCAGCTAATGCATGTATCACACACCAGACGTGTCTCCAGATGGAGGATTCTGTTGACTTGTCGCCTTGTCATCAAACGTTTGCGGTTCCCATTTCCATTAGGCTGCTAACAGAGTAGTTGTGCAGAATCAAATATCATTATACGTCCTTTTCTTACAGCTCACTGCTGCAAACGGACGTTACACCACGACACAGACACAAATTTGAATACATCAAACAGCATAAATAAAAAAAATTCGCACGAGGAAACTTTGAAGATAGCTCGCCCATTTCGAAGTCCGACAACGTGACCAATTTATGATGATTCCGTGGATCATCTAAGTAACTCGATGTGGCACTTGTTAAACTTGGACGATTCACTATTTCTATTTTACTTTTTTTCACAGTTCAGTACACCTTCTTCCTGTTCTCAAGCATGTGTTTGGACTTGGTTCTTTAATGTGCAAGAATCAGCTTTCGTGTGCACTATAAACATGAATTATGTTGATTCTATTTTAATTGCTAACAGAAAAGTAAAGCCGTGAGGTTGGGTCGTGCGTCGTGCTTGGGTAGCTCAGTCGGTAGGGCACTTTCGCGCGAAAGGCAAAGGTCCCGAGTTCGAGTCTCTGTCGGCCACACAGCTTTAATCTGCCACGGAGTTCCATATCAGCGCACACTCCACTTCAGAGTGTAAATCTCATTCTGGGAAGAGAAAAGTAAATTACTGGGAAAAGTAAGCCTTAAAGAAACTAGGGCCTCCGAGAACAGATACTTTGGTTGATAGAGTGACGAAACCAAATTACTGGGACTACAAGCGAACATTTAACCAGGAAGTGTACAACTAGCACAAGTTGTATGGGTGCAGCGGAAGAATATCTGATTTTCAGCTCGAAAGTAAATTCGTGAACTAATGCATATGTTACGGATTTAGTACATGTGCCCGAAAAATGGAGAAGCACGAAAACTCCCAAACACAGAAATGCAAAGTGGAAGGTTGAGAAAGTTTACATGTTATTTCGTTATTGCCCTAGACTGTACTTAATTATGTACAAAACAACGAAATTCCACAAAACACTTCTTTCTTTTGTCAGATACGCTATGCATCTTACTGTTATTATTACAACTACTATTATTGTCAGCGGCTGTAGTTCTATAAACTTGTTGATAGACGTCATTCAAAAATGGCTCTGAGCACAATGGGACTTAACATCTATGGTAATCAGTCCCCTAGAACTTAGAACTACTTAAACCTAACTAACCTAAGGACAGCACACAACACCCGATAAACGTGACTGTTATACGGAACATGCTGTTAATTTCACGCTCTCCAATTTTTCTGCATCTAAAAATTGTGAACACCCAGGATGTATATTCACCAGCCGTCAATGCGTATACAGAGAGAGTTAGAATGTAGTTTGTGTCTAGTGAAACAGTATTATTTAATGGTCTCCCAGTATTGTGTGTTTCTTTAATAGCATTGATTATTCGACCTCCTGTCACTAATTCGATATTACACCTGGATGTTACTCAATAAATGCGATGTATGTTTTTCGATGAGCATTTGGCCAAGGCAGTTTATCTGATGGGTCTTCGCTGCTCTCAAATACAGGGTGGTTAAAAAAGAAGCAACAGATTTCAGTTGTTTATTAGAGACAAACTGTGAAAGATAGAAGGACATGGCGCATGTCACTGGGCAGAGGAAGGTTCAATGTTGCATGGGGCTTAATTAAATATAATGCAAATAATTTTTATTTTTAGTCGCTGTGTGTCCGGTTACGCAGTCTCGTAACCGGTTGGCCCTGAATAATATTAGTACACTATCTGACTGCATAGAAAAACAACAAAGAATGAAAGGAAATTTCCGTTAACACAATTAGTTAATTATGTGACCAGCAACTATAAAAGCTACGAAACAACAAAGTACAAATGTAACTGTTCTGTGTGTGGAAGTGTGATTCAACGTACACATCTGGCACGGTTCTTCCTCAATACGACAAGATGCTTTAAACGACATTTACAATGAAGTAATTTAAAAAAAGCCAGAAATACTATAATTGCACATAGAAACCATAATTACAGTCTAATACATGAACACAAGCCAGATGCTTTGTTGACTGAACCTGTGACCAAGAGGCATTGTTATTTAGGACGTCTAAAATAAAAAAAAATTTCTTTACTTTCATATATATTAACGATAAATACACTTTGATCATTACAGCAACCCCAATCGAATAGCATATGGTGTCTTGCCCAACAGAACAAATAGTACTCTATCGATGTCTCAACAAGCTCAGACCACGCCTACCTCAGAACTACTACTGCCCTCCACAACTTCTCAGCTGCAACTGCCAGTGGAGGCGGCTGAATAATACTCTTTGGTGCAATCCTTGGCGCTGTGGCTCAGTGTAGCCACCTTTCAATGTTTTATGTTCGCACAGACACTATACCACACACTTAACATTAGAGCCACATGTTGCTCGAGAAACGAGGAAACGATAGTCCAGTTCTTCCCACACACGAATCAACAGGTTCCTCTTTATTGAATCGACAGCTCAACAGTTTGATTTCTCAGCTCTTGAAGATTAACTGCCAGAAGTGAGACAAAGACTTTGTCTTTTATGCATAAACACAAAACAAACATCGTCCGAACAGGCCTTGAAGGCCCAACGGTACCGACCGGCCACCGTGTCATCCTCACCCTTAGGCGTCACGGGAAGCAGATAGGGAGGAGCATGTGGTCAGCACATCGCTCTCCCGGCCGTTGTCAGTTTTCTACTTCTCAGTCAAGTAGCTCCTCAAATGCCCGCTCGGCTAGTCGCGCGGTCTAACGCGCCTGGCGGATTAGTGATGAGGTCTGGTGTGCCGGCAAGCCCGTGGATGGTTTTAAGACGGTTTTCCATCTACCTCGGCGAATGAGGGATGGTTCCCGTTATCCCGCATCAGACTGTGTCGACGATTGCTGTGTAAACACCGTTTCCACCTACGCGTACCCCACAATTATTCTACTACGCAAACACTTGGGGGTTACACTCGTCTGGTATAAGACGTTCCCGTGGGATCCACTGGGAGTTGAACCGCACAATAACTCTGGGTTCGGTGTGGGGCAGAGGTGGGGTGGGTGGACTGCTGTGGCCTGTTGGGGGGTTGTAACCACTGAGGCCTACTGCGGGACGAAGCTTCTCTGTCGTTTCTACGTTCCCGGTTTAATGCATAAATACACGCACACAGCTCATCAAATGGCCTCACAAGGGCTGAGTGCAACCCGTTTTCCAACAGCATGCGGCAGATCCGGACCGTGACCTATACAAGTGTTAGTGAAGCCCAAAAGCGCTTAACTTCGGTGATCTGACGGGAAACAGTGTTACCACTGCGGAAAGGTCGTTGGCTTCTTTTATGTACCCCTACAGAAAAAAAACCGCCAGTTGTGAGGTCTGGTGACCTGGGAGGCCAAAAGCCATGAACAAGATCTCGTTGTCCACCTCTTCCAATCCCACGTTGTGGGATGGTGGTGTTAATCGAGAAATCATTGGAGTCTTCCTGAAGTAGACGAAACAACCAATTTTGCAACATCTGCATGTATGACATTCCCGTCAGAGTTTTTCCGCGAAAAAGAAAGAAAGGCACATAACCTTTCTCAATAGAAAAGGTGTGGTTTCGGCGACTCTCTTTTATCTTCGATGACGCCGCCAGGATTTTGTGGCCCCCAAATTCTTACATTATTGCGGTTTACACTGCCATACAGATGAAAAGTCGTTCACCGGAAAAGATCGTTCAGAGAAACTTTCTTCTGCCTTATCCTGGAGAACAGAAATGCAAAATGCATATATCCTGTTGTATTTTCCTGGACGCAGTTGCTTCAGTTACTGTAACTCGTAACGGATCATAAAAAGGTGTCATTTCAGAAAACGTCACACCGTTCTTGTGGGCTTCCAAGAGCTCCGTGTGACCACATCTCTGACACGAACGGCATTTTCCTCAGACTTGCGTGGCCGTCCAGTTCCCTTCCCTTCGCATATGCAACCAACTTACAAGAATTTTGTTTGCCAGTTATAAATCTGCTTCTCTGTGAATCGACGACGAAAAGCAAAAAAATGGTTCAAATGGCTCTGAGCACTATGGAACTTAACATCTGAGGACATAAGTCCCCTAGACTTAGAACTAACTAACCTAAGGACATCACACACATCCATGCCCGAGGCAGGATTCGAACCTGCCACCGTAGCAGAAGCGCGGTTCCGGACTGAAGCACCTACAACCTTCAACAGTGGATTGACCTCGTGCAAATTTCGACACACAAGATGATATCCCTCGCTTTATAGCCGCCATGTCGCTACAAACAATTAACTGTGCAGCTCTGTTGTAACATTCGGCCTTTCTTATCTATTTACATGCACAACTGTTTCTATATTTTGTACTTCGTCTGTAATAAACAACTGAAACCTGATCTTGCTTCTGAATGACACGGTATATATGCACTTGCAGCGTGAGCGGTCTCTTTATACACTACTACTTGTCATGTAACTTTAAACTGAACACTGCGACGCACCAAATAGTTAACAGAAATTTTGCAATGGTTCTACTTTTTGTGAAACAAGAGGCCAATAAGGCACGTTTTTAATTTTCTTTTCAATTCATAATGAATTGCTTTATGTTTCAATAGTTCATCTGGCTATTGCAGACACTATTAACGGATGTTGAGTGGACACGGTTTATTGTTAACAAGTGCTCAAGCAGGATGCCTCTGTTCTCCGTATGACAAAGAACACGCCTCTTTGGCTAGCAACAAGGACTGCCGCGTCAGGAATAACCAAACTGCTTGTAATCGCTACGCACGCTCATTCTAACGCATCCATCATCCAATGTCCGGAGTGCCGGAACTTGAGTTTCCTGATCGAAAGTTTGCGGAATACACTGTCAAAATGATTAATGCGTATACCCACATTCATGCCCACAAATTTCGCGATTTGTGCTGAGGCAAGTCTCACGGGCTCCTTTTATCATTAGCACTAGCCGACTTTGCCTACTTATACTGCTAGCGATATTTTGTTGACTTTCATAAGTCCGAAGATATCAGAAGTTCCGTAAGTTTCCCTCTTTGTTTGGTCTTGAGTCGAATTCCTTGCGAGATATGAAACTGACTCATTAGGCTGTACAATTGACTCCTAGGAAGATAGTTAATTTCATTGTCGACCTTATGGAGGGACTACATGCAGTTTCTTACACTGACGTTATTCCGATACTGCAACCCATTATGCAGCGTGAATATAAAGCCCACTGGCGAAATTTGTGATATGGTACGTGGTTCAGAGTTACCTTCAGAGTATTTTAGTATAAGTGACAGTGTTCTCCGGTGAGTCGTTTCACAAGAATTGAATATCGTTTGGACTTCTTAATCCCTTCAAATGGTTCAAATGGCTCTGAGCATTATGGGACTTGGATTCTGAGGCCATCAGTCCCCTAGAACAACTTAAGCCTAACCTAACCTAAGGACATCACACACATCCATTCCCGAGGCAGGATTCGAACCTGCGACTGTAGCGCCTAGAGCCGCTCGGCCACCCCGGCCGGCTAACCACATCAATCAACAGTTATATTTATATCTGTACATCACTGAAAACATCTACGAGTATCTACACGATATTACAAGTGTCGACGGCATGCACTGGGCGTTTCATTTGGAAACAAATTTGTTCTACATCCATGAAACGTTTCCGAAATGTTTTGGTAGAGGCTGGCTTCACCGTAAGTACAGTTTCCAGTATCTATTTATTTCTTAATGTATGCCTTCGAGTGATTGTCATCTAATCGACACAAGTTAAAGTGAAGCAAGGCTTGTGTGTGAGCGATATGTCACCCATTTTTTAATGCTGGTACGAATAATCTCGAAGAGAAAACGGTAGAAGAAACGCATCCATTTCTATTTAATACGTGATGTATTAATTTTAGGAGAGAATGATGCGCTTTGAAGAGCTTGGGAGAAGAGGGGAAATCGTGAGCACAGCATCAAACCTGTCAGAAGTTTGATGACTCAGAAAAAAAGTTTTAATTTGCAAATACTCCGAATTAACATTTCAAAAGGATAAAAACTCAGCACTCATACATACACAATCCTGAAATACATTTCCACAAAACAATGATTTCCCCAATTCGGTGTATTACGATTGACAAGGGAATGGTCCCTTGCGACATCGAATAATGATTGTTGTCCCAGTAAGAGATCGGAACAAGAATTTCTTCCCGGTCCACAGAAAAGATGTGCAGTCAAATCTTTCAACTCTGCTTTGATTTGGAGCGAAGTGGACTGTCTCAACCAAAGATTTCGTCGACTCTGTGACGGTCATGGCTGCAGATTTCTAGACCTGCGTTATCGTGTGGGGATTTATAGGACTCTCCTTGATATATCATGGGTGCACTACTCAAAGGAAGCAGCCACTTGGGTACCAGAATATATCTGGAGTGAACATTAGGGTTTTTTAGGCTAGACGGTAGTTTGTGTGCTCCTGTACACTCGCCATTGTCGGTTAGACCGTCAGGACTCCTGCTGGTAATAAGGCTAGTACACCATTCGTTTGTTGTACACGGTGGTCCATTGATAGTGACCGATTCAAATATCTCACGAAATAAGCATCAAACGAAATAACTACAAACTACAAAACTCGTCTGGCTTGAAGGGGGAAACCAGATGGTGCTATGGTTGACCCCCTAGATGGCGCTGCCGTAGGTCAAACGGATACCAGCTGCGTTTTTTAAAAAACAGGAACCCGAATTTTTTGTTACATTTTCGTATACTACGTAAATAAATATGAATATTTTAGTTGGACCACTTTTTTCGCTTTGTGATAGTTGCCGTTGTAATAGTCACAAACGTATAATTACGTGGTATCACGTAACATTCCACCAGTGCGGACGGAATTTGCTTCGTGATACATTACCGGTGTTAAAATGGACCGTTTACCAATAGCGGAAAAGGTCGATATCGTGTTGATGTATGGCTATTGCGATCAAAATGCCCAACAGGAGTGTGCTATGTTTGCTGCTTGGTATCCTGGACGACATCATCCAAGTGTCCGGACCGTTCGCCGGATAGGTAAGTTATTTAAGGGAACAGGAAGTGTTCAGTCATATGTGAATCGTCAACCACGACCTGCAACAAATGATGATGCCCAAGTAGGTGTTTTAGCTGTTGTCGTGGTTAATCCGCACATCAGTAGCAGACAAATTGCGCGAGAATCGGGATTATCAAAAACGTCGGCGTTGAAAATGGTACATCAGCATCTATTGCACCCGTATCATATTTCTATTCACCAGGAATTGCAAGGCGAAGACTTTGAACGTCGTGTGCAGTTCTGCCACTGGGCACAAGAGAAATTACGGGACGATGACAGGTTTGTTGCACGCGTTCTATTTACCGACGAAGCGTCATTCACCAATAGCGATAATGTAAATCGGCATAATATGCAGTATCGGTCAACGGAAAATCCACGATGGCTGCGACAAGCGTAAATCATCGACCTTGGCGGGTTAATGAATGTATGGTACGGCGTTATGGGAGAAATGATAATTGGCCCTCTTTTATCGATGGCAATCTAAATGATGCAATGTATGCTGATTTCCTACGTAATGTTCTACCGGTGTTACTACAAGTTGTTTCACTGCATGACAGAACGGCGATGTACTTCCAACTTGATGGATGTCCGGCACATAGCTCGCGTACGGTTGAAGACTTATAGAATATCTCATTTCATGACAAGTGGATTGGTCGTCGAAGCACAATACCATGACCCGCACGTTCAATGGATCTGACGTCCCAGGACTTCTTTCTGTGGGGAAAGTTGAAGGATATTTGCTATCGTGATCCACCGACAACGCCTGACAACATGCGTCAGCGCATTGTCAATGCATATGCGAACTACTCGCTGTTGAGAGGAACGTCGTTACACGTATTGTCAAATACATTGAGCTTGACGGCCATCATTTTGAGCATTTATTGCATTAATTTTTTATTTACAGGTAATCACGTTGTAGCAGCATGCGTTTTCAGAAATGATGAGTTCACAAAGGTACATGTATGACATTGGAACAACCGAAATAAAATGTTCAAACGTAGCTACGTTCTCTATTTTAATTCAAAAAACCTACCTCTTACCAACTGTTCGTCTAATATTGTGAGCCATATGATTGTGACTATTACAGCGCCATCTATCTCAAATGAAAGAAATGGTCCAACTAAAACATCCATATTTCTTTACGTACTACACGAATATGTAATTTAAAAAGTGGATTCCTATGTAAAAAAAAAAAAAAAACGCTGTTTGATCGATGGCAGCGCCATCTAGCGGGTCAATCATAGCGCCATCTGGTTTCCCGTTTCAAGCTAGACAAGTTGCGTTCTTTGTAGTTTTTTCGTTTGACGCTCATTTCGTGAGATATTTTGCCCGGTCACGATCAATGGACCACCTTGTTTATGTTACGAGCTTCCAACAGGAGCGACTTACTAATAGATACCCGTGTAGTTACTAGTTTATTTTAGTAACTTCTTGTGTGTTCGAGTGCTTAGTAGGCACAACCTTTTATTTTAATAGTGTAGCGTACAGTACCGCCGTTGTTATCGACTCTCGTATCGTATAGGCTTTTGTTTGTTTTGGTTAGTGTATCTTAGTGTCGGTTACAGCGCCAGTGAGAGAGAGCACTTCGAATCCCTGCTCCTAAAAAATCGAGTACACCGTTCGTTTGCTTTGTATTTTTACGAGCTTCAAACAGGCGCGACTTCACTAATGGATAGGAACTGTGATTGCTGTGTACAGATACGAGCCGAGTTGATGTTCATTCGTTCACAGCTACAGGCTGTGTTGACTTCCGTCAGCAGCTTGAGGCTGCTGCCAAGGGCTTCACAGTGGGGGTTCGCATGCGGGGGTGCCAGGGACGTCGACCACGTCCCACGTGTCCCCCATCGGACCACTGCTGTGGCCGCCCCAGGTACTGCAGTTACAGTCTGGAGCCGCGCGTCCGCTGCGATCGCAGGTTCGAATCCTGCCTCGGGCATCGACGTGTGTGATGTCCTTAGGTTAGTTAGGTTTAAGCAGTTCTAAGTTCTAGGGGACTGATGACCTCGGAAGTTAAGTCCCATAGTCCTCAGAGCCATTTGATCCATTTGTACTGCCTGCACTGAGTTTGATCCCTCACCCGTGGTCTAGTGGGAGATCATTCCAAAGACTGGCAGGCGGTGAAAGACTTTCATCAACCGACTGGCGTGGCATGCTTACGTGTCCTTCGAGCGCTCCGCTTGTTTTCGAGTTTGTGGAGGGAAAAAGTGGTGGGAGTGTAGCGCAATTTTCTGCGTGTATAGCTAAAGGCGTAATATGTTACGTCACGCATTAAAGACTCATTCGGAGACCGTAGTTTGACCGTGAGAGGTCTTTCTTCCGTGATAGTGAACGTGTTCTTGCATGCCGTGTGGCAAATTTCGTGGTGGAACGGGGGCTTTTGTCTTCTCTGTGGTCTGCGACGCGTTGCGCTTTCTGCTGACGTGGAGTGCAGTGACGTCGGTCGCGGACGTTGCTGACAGCGCAGATTGCGGTGGGCTGACTGCGCGAGCTACAGCTGCTCGTTGCGTCAGGAGCCCCAGAAGCAGCGGCCGACTCAGCGGACGCCGTCTACGGAATGCTGGCTTCACCAATTGTGTGGCTCTTATTTCGTGGCGCCACCGAGTAACAGCGCGGCAAACTGTGGGACAAACCACAGAGCGTACTGCGCTTAACGAAACGGGTTGCGCTCGGTTTAGAGACGAACTACACCCGCAACTGATCAAGAATTTGGGAATCGGCTGTCGTACAGCAAATTTCGTCAGTTGCGCACTCTCTTTGCCTCACTATATGAAGCATTTGGGGCGTGTGCATCGGCTTTTGACTAAGTTGAGCTCCACGTCCGCGAGTCTACGCGGACACCGGAGTGTACAACCTGGTCCACGCTGGCGGCAGCCGCTGCTACTTTCGAAAATACTCCTCGAATCAATGTGAGCTACATACCTGTACGGAGGACGTCGAAAAAGTGATGCGACTCCGACGGGCAGGAGCACGGGAGCAAAAAGACGAGTTGTATCCAGCGAAGAGTTAATACACAAAAGAAAGAAAATGGAAACTAAAATGTGTCTATGAGAACTTAGCGGAGTTACCGAATTAACTAAATCAAAAAAGGGCGTCAACCACAATTACATCGCAGGTTAGAGACAAAATTTGGGCACTTGCACTAGGTCAAGAAAGGCTTTATGGACAAAATGAAGAGCTCGGAACTGAAAACGCCGGACTCAGAAAAGAACTAGCGGTTGTAAACGCACCGGATGCCCAGGAACGCATTCAGCGCCTGAAAAAATGACATAGTGGGACTGAAATCCGAAAATCAGAAATTAAAGTCACAGAATAAACCCCTCTCACTCTCATTTGCAGTGGCTGCGGCTTCCGGTCCGATTGCAAAACCTACACTACTGGCCATTAAAATTCATACACCAGGAAGATGGCGTGCTACAGACGCAAAATTTAACCGACAGGAATAAGATGCTGTGATATGCAAATTATTGGCTTTTCAGAGCAATCTCACAAGGTTGGCGCCAGTGGCGACACCTACAACGTGCTGACATGAGGAAAGTTTCCAACCTATTTCTCATACTCGAACTGCAGTTCACAGGCGTTGCCTCGTGAAACGCTGTTGTGATGCCTCGTGTAAGGAGGAGAAATGCGTACCATCACGTTTCCGACTTTGATAAACGTCGGATTGTAGCCTATCGCGAACGCGGCTTATCGTATCGCGACATTGCTGCTGGCGTTGGTAGAGATCCAATGACTGTTAACAGAATATGGAATCGGTGGGTTCCGGAGACTAATACGGAATGCCGTGCTGGATCCCAACGGCCTGGTATCACTAGCAGTCGAGATGACAGGCATCTTATCCGCATGGCCGTAACGGATCGTGCAGCCACGTCTCGATCCCTGAGTCAACAGATGGGGACGTTTGCAAGACAACAATCATCTGCGCGAACAGTCCGACCACGTTTGCAGCAGCATGGACTATCAGCTCGGAGACCATGGCTGCGGTTACCCTTGACGCTGCATCACAGACGGGAGCGCCTGCGATGGTGTACTCAACGACTAGCCCGGGTGCACGAATGGCAAAACATCATTTTTTCGGATGAATCCAGGTTCGGTGAACGCACATTCGAAGCGTCTATTCGTCATCGCCATACTGGCGTATCACGCGGCGTGATGGTATGGGGTGCCATTGGTTACACGTCTCGGTCAGCTCTTGTTGGCACTGACGGCACTTTGAACAGTGAATGTTACATTTCAGATGTGTTACGACCCGTGGCTCTACCCTTCATTCAATCCCTGCGAAACCCTACATTTCAGCAGGATAATGCACGATCGCAGGTTGCAGGTCCTGTACGGGCCTTTCTGGATACAGAAAGTGTTCGACTGCTGCCCTGGCCAGCACATTCTCCAGATCTCTCACCAACTGAAAACGTCTGGTCAATGGTGGCCGTGCAACTGGCTCCTCACAATACGCCAGTTGCTACTCTTGATGAACTGTGGTATCGTGTTGAAGCTGCATGGGCAGCTGTGCCTGTACACGCCATCCAAGCTCTGTTTGACTCAATGCCCAGGCGTATCAAGGCCGTTATTACGGCCAGAGGTGGTTGTTCTGGGTATTGATTTCTCACCCAAATTGCGTGAAAATGTTATCATATGTCAGTTCTAGTATAATATATTTGTCCAATGAATACCCGTTTATCATCTGAATTTCTTCTTGGTGTAGCAATTTTAATGGCTAGTAGTGTAAATGCAAAGTGCAAGAACGCATTCAGCAGACGAAAGCTAATCAGTGCAGTACACTTTACTTTAAATCAGAAAGCAACCAACATGCAAGAACCGTTAGAGAAACCTTCACTAAACCAATTACCCCCAAACAAGAAAAATTAAAAAATAAAATAAATCAGATCAAGAGCAAGCACTGTAATAATCGAAACACAATTACAGACAAGAAAATGTAACAGAAATAAAACAGCACAGCTTAAGGACATAAGTGTGAAGAACCCAAGAAGTTCAGATCCCTGCTGGCAGTGCACCACGTCTCAACATATTTAACTGAGCAGAAATTCTTAGAAGAGCTCTACGAAATAAACCTGAGTGTACACATTACTAAAGACGACCTCGGTAACGAGGTTAAAATAATATTCAAAACACGACAGAAGGGAGAAAGGACAGTAAACAATATTCTAGAAGTGTCGCCAAGAGAACGATTACTGCTGCTTCAGAAAGAAAGGGTATTTATTCAATTTGAATGTTTGTATATTAACAACTTTGTTGCTGTACAAAACTGTTTTAACTGTTGGGGCTTCGTTTTTTCCTCGCGCCGTTGGAGAGTTGAACGATAGAGAGACAGCTTGACGGTAGTTCATTGAACCCTGTGCCAGGCACTTTATTGTGAATAGCAGAGTAATCACGTAGATGTAGATGGAGCTATGCAGCAATGGAAGTCAAATGGCGTTCAAAATAAAGACACTTCGATTATAAAAATTTGGTCAGTAGACTGTCGAAGCATTCGTAATAAAGTTCCCGAATATACTGCCCTCCAGGAATGTTCTCGCACTCAGATTATTCCTGGGACCGAGAGCTCGTTGAAGCCCGAAGGGGAATTCTCTGAGAATGAAAAGAAAGATTAGAGACCGTAGGAGGGGGAGGCTCATTGCATTTGACAAAAATATTGTCTCTATTGAGGTCGAAGTTGAGTGTGACAGTGAAGTCATCTGGTCGCGTATAGCACGTGTAGGTGAAACCAAGTTAATCGCTGGGTGTTCACCGGCCACACGATTCCGCTTTGACAGTTCTAGAGTAATTCAAAGAAAGTCTACGATAAATTCCCAGATCATGTAATACTAGCTGGAGGCGACTTTCACC
This sequence comes from Schistocerca gregaria, assembly GCF_023897955.1. Lineage (NCBI taxonomy): Eukaryota > Metazoa > Arthropoda > Insecta > Orthoptera > Acrididae > Schistocerca > Schistocerca gregaria. The sequence continues at coordinate 900,635,370 of NC_064922.1, forward strand.
TGCTGAGTATAGACTGAGATGTCTATGGATTAATTGCGGCGGGGGGTGCGGGGTGGGGGGGGGGGGGAGGGGGAAGGGGGAGGAGAGGTTCAGGTAAAACAATCATGCGAAACACATTTGAACAGATTCTCTAAAAACTGTCTTGAGCAGATAGTTCGGCAGCTCACATGCAATATTTTACACCTTGTAGCTACAAATAGGCCGGATCTCATCGAAAAAAGTCAGTATAGAAACAGAGATTAGTGATTATGATGTTATTATAGCAACTCGGTTACGAAAGCTAATAAATCGGTCAAGAAATCTAGGAGAGTGTTTCTGCTACGTAGACCAGATAAGCAGTTGTTAGCAACTCACTTAGACAGTGAACTGCCGTCACTTAGTTCCGATAAGATGGGAGCAGAGGATTTAAGGAGAAAGTTTAAGCAGACTGAAAATTATAGTCTGGAGAGTTAAGTGCCTAGTAAGTGGATGAAGGATGCAAAACACCCCCAATGGTTTAATGACGAAATTCGGAGAAGAATCGTGCAAACAGGCCATTATCTGACCATCGGACGGACATAGTAATAAGTATCCCTGCCGTAGATAAACAACTGAAAGATTTGAAATCACCTGGTCCGGGTGGAATCCCTGTTTGGTTCTACAAACAGTGTTCTACGGCATAGGCTCCTTACCTAGCCTGTACTTAATGTGAATCTCTCGTCCAGCACATAGTCCGAAGTGACTGGGAAAAGCACAGGTGAACCGCGGATTTGCAGGCTAATACCCCTAACCTCCGTTGAACATATTCTCAGTTCGAGTATAATAAACTTTCTTGAGACTAAGAAGTTCATGTCCGATAATCAACATGGTTTTAGAAAGCACAGCTTGTGCGAATCTCAGCTTACCCTTTCCTCACATGGTACGCTGTGAACTATGGATGAAGGGCATCAGACAGATTTCATATTTCTAGATTTCCAGAAAGCGAGTGACACGATACCCCATTACAGGCTGTTAACGAAGATACGGTGTAAGAGGTCCATGACTAAGGAATTTGTTGCTAGCGCACTCGAGCAGATGTAATTTCGATGGACTGCTCTTTCTGCCTGCGATATGTAAGCTATAAATCTTAGACCAAAGAGCAGTGTTGTATGCAGTAGGAACTGTGTAGCAGTAGGAGTAAGTAGTTGTTAGCAGACGTTGGTGTGGAGTTGGCGAGGCCGGTCGTTGGGAGTGATGGCAGAGCCTGAGCGTTGTAGTATGAGGTAAAAGCAGCCTCGCTCATTTGTACCATTGTTATGTCATGCCCCATGTAAATGTTTTTAAAAAATCTTTTAATAATAATCTATCTTATAAAAAAATTAACTTTTGATAATCATTCATCTCAATTTAAAGAACTTACTAAGTTCTCCAATCCATGGTCATCCCGATTATTGTAAAAAAAAAAAAAACAGATGTTTCTTTTTATACACGACAAATCTATCGGCCAGCAAGGCACAGGGCTGTGACAGAAAATTTCTTATAGGTGCAGATATATATGCGTTATCCGGCGACCTTATTGAGGTAAGAATTTTCAATTTATTTAGAATGATCTTTCAGGACCATGACGCAGCACTGCTGACGTCCAAAATTTAGCAGTTTAAATTCACAGTTAATTACTGAATGGTTATAAGTGAACCACAATTTTTTATTGAGAAGTTAGTCACATTGTATTATTGGTAAGTTACGAAATTTTACTGTTGGGAGGGTACACTGAATGTGAATGATATAAATAATTATATTTTTTACGGTTGGGAGGTTTGGGAAGATATCTGTTGGAAGGTTACACTTGTCAACAACCACCCAGGATCGTATTTTTGTGAATTTCTGAGAAGTAGTCAGTTATATATCTGCTCTTGTTTATCTAATATTAAACGTAATTTGCATCTGGCGCAACGCATTTACCAACTTGTCACGCTTTTTCACAGATCATCGACAATTTATTGCTCTTTGTTGATATTGTATTTGTTCAATTTTTGCTTCGTCTTTGTTTGATTTTGTGCTTAACTTTGACTTGTGAAAATGCCGCGAAAAACTGCTAACAGTACATCGCGATGCGCAATGAGTGAAAAAGCCGACTCCTAATAATTTGACCGATAATACCAGCGACACTCATTGTCATAATGATAATCCTCTAATTACACATAATCCGTGCGTACCAACCACTAGTAATGATTTTAATCCTAATGATGAGCAAACAAATTCAGTTATGTCCACAGTAAAATTAACAATTGATGACGCGGCACGTTCCGTTACCATGAATGCTGCCCAGATTGACACACCTGATTTGCAAAATTCACACAGTGAACAGATAAAGGTTTCTGACGAAAATGAACTATGTATTCAAAATATGTCAGATTTATTTGATTCCGATATAGTGACCAACAGTGCACCTCTGATTAGCAAACCTTTTCGTGAATCAGACAATGACCAAATGGTTACACAGAACGCGACACGTATAGTAACATCATCACACAGCACAGAGAATACTGTAGCTAACTTTGGCATGGATCAAGTTCTGGCATTATTGCTACAAATTCATGAAAATCTCAAACAACAACTTAATGAAAACTTCAGACAGTTGAATGAAAAACACGACAACCATAATGAATCGAACAAACAACTTAATGAAAATTTCAAACAGTCGAATGAAAACCACGACAGGTCGTTCAAACAAATTAATGAAAAACTTGACACCTCTATTGAAGAGCTTACTGAACATATTGCAGCCGTTGCGGAACAATGTCATGAAACTAAAAAACAAATACGTGAGGAAATTAACGCCTGTGCCAGGAATAATAGTGACGAGATACGCAATACACATGCAGCCACAACGAAATTACTTAGAGATGAAATTAGTGCAGTCGCTAAACAATGTTCTGAAACGCAACACAATTACTCGCGAGTTTAAATTAATGTCAGCAGAACGTTCACGCACGTTGGATGCGAAAGTCGACAAGAAATTTAGAACAACAAAACAGCGTAATTGACGAACGTTTTAATCACCACCTACAAAACAGTGAAACGCGTTACCGTAAATTCATACAGGAACAGAAAAAAGTAAAGAAACAAGTCATGGTAACAATTACTGCACAGACAGGAAGATAAGCGTAAATTGTTAACGAAGGCAAAATATACATAGACAACAATATTGCTACAGTATCAGACGAAATTAAACAGTTGAACACCGAATTGCATGATGAAATCTCCGATCTCAAAACAAAAACAGACACACACACAGTAGCCTTTCAGACAGTGACCAACAGACTTGAACAATTAGAATTAATACAGGATCCTGATGCCATCAAAGCAAACGTTAAGAAATTGAACAAAACCACACGAAAAATACAAAAACAAATTAATGCTTGTGACACTAAAAACGACGATCATGTAAAAGCACTGACTGAAAAATTTGATGAATTGGCCAGACGTATTGACGTTATCGAAAATAACAATGACATCAAATCAGACGATACTTCACCAGTTTCGTTTAATCAAACACCCGAATTCCAAAATTTACAGCAGACAATCAGGGAGATAGGTTCGTCCAACAATACATTGCGTCGAAAATTGTCATCTTTACAGCAAGAAGTGACAGAAATGAATTTTTTTTCAGCCTCTAACACGTCACCGCATATGCCACATTGTGAACATTTGTCACACTTACACAGCCAGTATAACTTAGGTAATTTACAGAGACTATGTGACTTAGATTTCGAACAGTCACAGACAAACAGATTATCATACAATCCTGAACCTGTTCAGATATTCAGAGACGATAATTTTGATTACAAGCACTTTCTATCCGTTAGGAAATTTGAGGTATTTAAAAATGACTGAACACAGAGGCACTCTTTGGATTGGATACAACAATTTAGCTTTTCTCTTCCACCAACTTGGCCCTTAACATACAAACTTGAATTTATTTGCAGTTTTTTGGAAGGCCAAGCGGCAACTCGTATGAGACTGATCGCGAGACAATGTTATTCGGTAGAAGAATTTCAGAATGCTTTCCTGTCAGTGTATTGGTCGAAGACGACACAGCGCTGAATCAAGGATCAATTAATTAGCTTACCGAATTATGAGAACTCAAATTTTCCTACTGTCACGCAATTTTTTTAACACATGGTCCAACAAAACCAATTCTTAAGTGAGCCATACAATGAATCTGCACTTATCCAATTGTGTATTTCTAAACTGCCACGATCGTTAAGAGTATCACTTTTAACAGGACGGCAGAAAGAAAATATTTCGGCATTTAGAGGTCTGTTACAGCTTTTGGAAGTTCAGCAATCAGATTATTCTTTCATAAACAAAAATTTTTCACGTCATAACCAAGGCCATACAGTAATTATGATCAGCCACGCTATTTTAATAGCAAAGGTAATAGACGCTCCAGGAACGACATCCACCAGAACGTTAACAACAGACAAAATTTCAATTATCATTATCGTCAAAATTATCAGCAACAGGAAACATTTTGGTAACAATAGAGGTTTTTCCCCACAACAGCAACAAAACCAGCCGGTTAGTATACCTAACCAACAATGTAATGTGCAAGGTAAACCAAGCTTTAATGTTTCGCCGTCTGTACGTATAGCGTCGGCTCCACCAAATAGTAACGCACCGCAATAAGGAAATCAGTATGTACAGAAAACCCATCATTTCAACTCCTATCGCAATGCGCCGTATAGCAATGACTATCATGACAGACGTAAAAGTAATGAGCACAGATTTCAGCGTACATTTAATAACAGTAGGTCTTACGAGCAGCAGAATCATTCGCAACAACGGATTATCAAGAATGAACCAGACAGTCGGTATCATCCCGAGCCAAATACGTCAGGACGAAATAACAGAACAGTACAAATAGTTGAAATGCCATAGCATCCGCCCTCAAATAGCAGCACTTCAGAAAGAATTTGACTACATACAGTACAATACTTTTGACACACAGAACTTTGTTCACGAAAATGTTATTACTTTTGACGACATCCGAGACACGCTTTTGCACGAAAAACCAGTTATACAAAAAAACATTTCCCACCCTGTCATTTAAGTAAAGACTGGATCATCCACATTTTCAGCAGTAATCGATTCTGGATCAGCAATGTCAGTTATAAATGAAGAAACTTTCAATGAATGTAAGAAAGAGAACACCTATCCTATGCTACCATTGGGCAAAACTAAAGTAAAAGGAGCAGTATCTGGTAATGGAGTAGATGTAAAATTACAGCCACACTTATCATTCTGTTTGCAGGTCATGCGTTCTACTCAAATTTTTGGATTGTTCCCTTATTGACAACAGACGTTATTTGAGGTACGAATTTTTTGGTGCAACATGACGCAATTATTGACTGTCAAAATTCCTATTTCATATTAAAGGATGAAAAAGTACAACTGGCATTAGAATTTCAGCACGCGTTATCTGCAGAAGAGCAAATAATTAATCGGACAGAGGTCATTTCTACAGACGTAACATACTGTCATTCCACGCTGTTCACAGATACGTATGTTCACAAATACAATACACTAGACGTACTCAACTACGCAATATTCTTTTACAGCAAGCTCCAGTTTTTGACAACATCCCTGGTACTATGTCCGGTTTTATGTATGAATTTCAAGATAAACGGCATGACACATTTAAAGTTAAACAATATCCTATTCCGTATATCCGTACATAAAATATTGTAGCAGACGCACTATCCGGTTCTCTCAGCAACCATCAGCAAGACATCGCGACGAACTTCTGCCAAGCAAATTCTAGCGTCATGTAAATTCAAAGAGTTGCATTCGAAAATTTCATTTCGTCGTCATTACGAGACAGCACAAGAGCAGAGCAAAGACAACGTATGGTAAGAAATTAAACACCTTTGGCGAGGTGGTGATAACATTACCATTAGAAACCATTACACTGTACGCAAGAATATTCTGTTTCGCCGCTCTCACCCTGACAACTGGTTATTATGTATTCTTGACGAACTTGTTAACAAATTAATTTGGTATACTCAATTAAGTTACGAACATTATGGAGCCAGGAAATGTTTTCTTATACTGAGACAGAACTGTTATTTTGCCAACATGGAGAAACGTATTCGACGAGTTTTAGCGTCACGTATAATCTTCCAGAAAGCTAAATCAGACATGACTTCACATATTCCTCCGTTACATCCCATTGCACCCGTTAAATGGAGACATATGGCCGCTGTAGACATTTTTGGACCGATTCCTAGATCTATTAGAGGTTTTTGTTACATCTTTGTCGCTGTTGAACTCACTTCGAAATTTGTTACCTTCACTCCGTTACGGAAAGCTACTGCTAAATCTATTTCGAATGCATTTGTAAAACATTTTTTATGTCATGTAGCGCATGTCTTGAAAGTAATTTCCGACAATGGACCACAATTTCGATCTGCGATGTGGACACGTATGTTAGGAGCTAGAAACATTTCTCCGATCTATATATCCAAGTATCACGCTTCTTCGAACCCTTGTGAACGACTAATGAAAGACATTGGTAAACTATATAGAATAAAATGCCATAAAAACATATTGATTGGGATACACACATACTCTCATTCCAGGATGTAATTAACTCCATACCAAATGAATCTACTACGCTATCTCTGACTGTTATATTGAAAAATGTTGAACCACCTAACAAAATTAAAGAATTAGTATCTTTTCCTACATCTCGTCGACTAAGCCACCATGAAATAATTGACATTGCTCTCAACAACATCAAATGTGTCGCAGAGCGCCGGAGAACACTGCAAGATCAGGTTTGTACATACCGTGACTTTCACATAGGACAGAAGATACTAGTACGCACACACTATTTATCCAACAGAGGAAAGAGCAGATGCAGTAAATTTGAGCTTCTATACGCAGGCCCATATAGAATTCGCAGCATTCCTCACCCCAATGTAGTACACCTCGAAACTTTGAGGACCAGAAAAACCAAGGGCAATCACCATATTTCCAATATTAAACCCTTTATTGAGTGAACATACTTTATGATTTACCACACTGTAATGCCATTTTCAGATATTTATATGACCACTTACTGATGATGATCATATTTTTTCTTGGCAGGTGCCCGGCAAGGTAAAGTTAGCAGGTCGCTTTTCTTGTCGTTAGACATCAGGCCGTGCACATTTTCCATTTTTTGTGTATGTATGATTGTTTTTCTATTGAAAGTAGGATTTTTCTCTGTATGCAATATGAAATCTTTAAGATGTAACAAACACCACTTGTCTTTAACATTTTTGCCTTATGATCTCAATATCTTGACTATTCTACATTTTTTGTTACTACATTATGATACTGTGTGTGCATTTTCGCACTTGAAAACTGTCTTATGTTTTTGAGCTAATATGTTTTCTGTCATGCTATGCTGTATGCTTAGTTATATCACTTGAAACAAGTTTTCATTTAATGGGTATATGATTTTAATGCAAGATATTAATCCATATTCATCTTTTTCAGAAAGCAATAACGTGTGAAAGATATAAATTAAACAAACCACAGTGGTTTACTATGAAATGGAAATTTCACCAGCGGAATGAACGAAAGAAAATGCAATACCGTGTCATGAGGAGTAAATGGATCAGAATTAACAAGTATTAACAAGAATATACTATACACACTGTATAATAGCAGTCTTAACTAATATTTTTCTTTCTGTTAATTTTAGTGATGAAATATCCGAGAAGTAAGAAACTCTATACTATGAATAGTTATATGAAGAATATTGTAATATCAATAATGAAGTTTTTCTTTGCAGATTTTGATAGTGATGAAGTTATGGTAATATGAATAAGGAAGTTTTTCTTTGCAGGTGATGATAAAGATGAAGTTTATGTATTTTCTGTTAGGTAAGAAACGCTATGTAGTTATTTAAGTATTTGTTGCAGTTCCTTTCGACAGTATGTCTTATGTCGAATAGTATAATGACTGAATGTTTTCGGAAAGACAGCTGGAGTACAAACATATTAAGTACACATTTTATTACCTGTTATTCGAAATTTATTACTTTTCATCATAATATGAATACATTTTTTCTTTCAGGTCAATAACCCATCTTACATTTTTTCTAGGAGAAGCTTTTCATGATATTAATATTCTATAAGCACTTTGTTATGAAACCTGTTGTAATACTTGCATTTTTCTACCCAGTTTTGTCTGTCATTTATGAATATGATCACATTTACTGTACTTGTTTCATAGCCTTGCTACAGCTGACATTAATAATCCTTATTTCCAGCAATAAGTCAAAAGCAAATATTTTCATGCCCCAGCAATTAACTATCGATCCCAACGCAATGCACTGCTAGTACAAAAGAAATATTAATACCAGTCCCAACTATTATCAGTATACAAGTAAATAATGCTACCAGTTTAAGATATATTTCTAGTCCTAAATATAATGCAAATTTTTCTGATGTACAGATTCCATTATGTCTATGTACTATTGGACTAAACACCTTGAATAGTAGTTCCAATGTCTTACATTTTAAATATGTGTTGTGTCACTTACATGATATCGTATATAAAGCTTGATGCTACACCCATAACTGCTGTTCTGAATGATTACTTCTGAATAATGCATAATAAATGCCTTGTAACTGGTCAATGAATGCCAGTAATTACTGTAATGAGATGTCTTATGATGAGATATCTTATGATCATTAGCATCAGCTAATGATTACTGTAATGAGATGACTTGTGCATGAATGCAGTGTCAATGATTACTATAATGAGATGACTTATAAATGATGTTTTTTAACACTGCATAAATGAATGACAATGATTACTGTAATGAGATGTCTTATGCACAAATGCTATGTTAATAATTACTGTAATTGGATGACTTATGAATAATGTCTTGTAATACATCATACACACTACATAAATAGCCAATGAATACCAATAATTATTCAGATCGGTTGATACACTAGAGTAATTCTGAATTATGAATAGCATAAGACTTAATGTGTACTTAACCTTCTGACATAATTACCAGCAATTACTGTAATATCCGTATGTCCTGTCAATCCTCATGCTCATGGAGCACTATATTTGGTTTTTGCACTAATTCTACGTTGATATAAGAGTATGGATTGTACAAGAGTGTGGTGTTGACATATCAAGCTGTCCACCACCTTGAACGACGGAGATGTTATTATGGTCCTACTGTTTGGTGTACCTAATGTACTACCAAAATGATAACATTGAAGATTAATACAACATTTCAGTGTGTTGGCTGCACTGATAAATACTTCAGGGAAGAGAACTTCAGATTGTCTCACTTGGTGTTGTGCTTCTATAGAAACATATGGACTTCCAGCACAGCTACGTGCAACCCACTGTGCTACAACCATGATGCTATCCTTCCCATTCCTTTCCTAGTTCTTGTAAAATGAAAAAGACTTATACAGCGTGTTTAAATTCTCGTGAATTGATCAAGACATATACAGTGCTTGTGCACTTTATTTCACTCCTTCATATGTCTAATTCATGTAAAAATGCTAAAGAGTTTTACAGTGTGTGTGCACTTTACTTCATTTCTTAATGTATTTAGTTCTTGTAAAAAGTGTTAAAGACTTACAGTGTGTATGCTCTTTATTTCACTTCCTAATGTATTAAGTTCTTGTACAAAATACTAAAACATTTTACAATACGTGTGCACTTTATTTCATTTGTTAATGTTTTCAGTTCTTGTAAAAAATGCTAAAAACTAATGCAGTGGGTGTGCACTTAATGTCATTTGTTAATATATTTCATACTCGTTATGTATACATTTAGTAATTTCTTAATATGTTCTGAACTCAGTGCGTGTGCACTCTATTTCATTCCTTAATATGTCCTGCATTTATCAATATTGTATATACTCTGTAACTGTAGACTTAGTAACTAAATGCATCATAGAAAAATTTGTTGCTCATGGCAAGTCCAATTGACTCACCATCGCTGCAAAATTTTTGCCCCCCCCCCCCCCGCCCCCCCAGTGGAGGATTATGTAAGAGGTCCATGATTAAGGAATTTGTTGCTAGCGCACTCGAGCAGATGTGATTTCGATGGATTGCTCGCACTGCCTGCGATATGTAAGCTATAAGAGAATCTCAGACCAAAGAGCAGTGTTGTATGCAGTAAGAGCAGTGTCTGTAGCAGCAGCAGTAGCAAAAAACATACACAGCAGACAAAGGGCGCAAAGCCCCCCCCCCCCCCCCCACACACACGCACACGCAAAGAAAACACCTAGAACCCACCCAGACACACAAGAAACCAAAACATGGGAACACACACGGACAAGGCCTGGATAAAACCAAGGCCGGACACAGCAAGGGCGACTTATGCAGAAGTGGTTTCTCCCTGGAGGAGCCATGAAAGTGTGGCCCAATCGCCACAACACCAGACACAGACGCAAGAACAATACCGGGAATCACACGGCAACAATGACCAGGTCCACCATGACAGAGGAAGCCCTAGGAAACTCCACCCCCCCCCCCCCCATGGATCAGTTGTTAGGCGTAATGGTGCAGACCATGAACCTTAACATGGAAATGATGAAGGAATTCAGGGAAGCCCAAAAGCAGAACACATAGATCCTCATTGCCCTTCAGGTGACAGTCCAGCAGTCGCTCCCCTCCGCGACTTCCTCAGTAGTAACAAAACCCCATCATGAATAGACGACCAAACATCCAAGGCCTAACAATGTGCGTCTTTAACGCAGACGACATTGTTAATCAAGAGGTCGAGTTCAGAGAACTAATGAAGGAGTTCACCATCGACATATGCACGATGGGGGAAACCCACCTAAAGCCGGGTATAAAAGCTATCGCAGAGACAGGCCAATCCAAGGCGGAAGTGGCCATATACATAAAAAGAGGAATCCTCCACCATCAGGTATTCTTACCAACTACCAACAAAATCGAAGCAGTGGCGGTGGAAGTAACCACGCCACCGGACCCCTAACAATTGTTGCAGCCTACCGAACACCACATGACCAGATAGATGAGGGAGACATAGCAGCTCTAGGGCAAATTGAAGGCAAACTCGTAATAGGGGGAGACTTCAATGCCAAACACCCTGACTGGAATTCTAGAGTAACCTGCAGAGCAGGCGCCAAGCTGCAACAAGTAGCGCGCACCCACCATTTTGAAACATGGGATCGAGTCGAGCCCACACATTTTCCAAAAAACGGAAGCAGGCCCGATGTGTTAGACATAGATCTCACTAGGAGGATCGCAGGATTTGTGGCCGCAAGGACAATCAACAGAATGTCCTCCGACCACAACCCAGTGATCCTAGAGGTCGATGTGGGAGAATGGTTATCACTCCCATGGTACCAGACGTCTTACAAACGTACAGACTGGGAGCGATATCAGGACACTGTCGCCTCTGTTATCGCTCGCGCTCCGCCACCTACTGCCGAAACAGTAGAACAAGTGCTACAAGACTTAACAGGCACCACCTTGCAGGCAGCGGAAGAGGCCACCCCTCCACAAAGGGATGGCCCTCCACCGCAAATACAGCTCCCAGAACACTTGCCAGCTCAAATCCGACATAAGAACAGAGCGGCAAAAGAGTGGAAGATCAACAGAAATCAGGCCACCAGGAGGCTGCTCAATCGTCTACAGAGAGAAATGAAGGTAGCGCTCAATGAGCACAGAAACCATCAATGGCAAAACCGCCTCAGAGCTCTCAACGTAGACGATCAAACACTATGGCAAGCAACCAAACAGTTTACAAAAAGACGCGCTAGGATGCCGCCTATTTACGGCGAGCGGGGACTGGTCTACAGCCATGCTGGGATGGCCAACGCCCTCGCCGACTCCTTCGAGCAGCAGTTCCAAACGGCAGAACCCCAGGATGAAGAGCATGAAGGAGGACTCAGAGGACGAACCCATACTCTGCCCCTGAGGACGTGGCAAGAGTAATTAGGTCCCTCCCTACAAAAAAGGCTCCAGGGCACAATAGTGTCACAAAACAGTTAGTCAAAAAACTCCCACCCAAAGCGATCACACACCTCGCGAACGTCCTCAACGAGATTACTCGTTCCCGCGAGTTCCCAGCTTGCTGGAAACATGCGGAAGTGGTCGCGATACACAAGCCAGGGGAAGACCCTCTATTCCCGCAGCACTACAGGCCGATTAGCCTCTTGCCAACTCTCAGCAAGATCTATGACCGCCTCCTGCTAGGACCCATACAAGAACATATTACCAGAGAGCAAATTCTGCCGGATTTCCAATTTGGGTTTCGGCAGAACCACACTGCCCCACAACAGATCATGAGAGTGGTCGAAGCAGCCACAGAGGGCTTCAACCACAGAGGCTACTGCGGGATAGTGCTACTAGACGTAGCCAAAGCCTTCGATTCAGTATGGCATAGAGGGCTACTATACAAGATGTACACACAAGGGTTTCCCAGGAGAATAGTTCAACTGATCAAGAGCTATCTCATGAACAGGACTTTCTCTGTCAAAGTAGAAACTGCCACCTCCACCAGAAGGCGTATTCGCGCTGGGGTGCCACAGGGGTCGGTCCTGGGGCCCGTATTGTACAGTCTGTACACTGCGGACACTCCAACGGCCCCCCTGGTGCACACTACGCAGTACGCTGACGATACAGCCTTCTACACGAGAAACGCGAACAAGGACCTGGTCATCCATAGGCTACAAAAGGTTTTAGATGACACAGAAACTTGGCCCCGTCGCTGGTGCATCACCATCAACTCTGAGAAGACGCAGGCAATGCTGATTACCCATGAGCTCGGAAGCCGCGAACCTCTTCAACGTCCCCCCCTCCACCTTCACCTAAATGGAACCCAATTCCCCTGACGCAGAACCGCCAAGTACCTTGGCGTAACCTTGGACTCTCGTCTTACGTGGAAACCCCACATAGACGAGATCCACAGGAAGGTCTGTGCTAGACTGTCCATCCTATACCCTATCCTGAACACAACAAGCTCCCTTCCCTGCCCAGTAGCAGTCAATGTGTACCAGGCCCTGATCCGGCCAGTAATGGAATATGCGTGCCCTGTCTCGGGATACGCGGCGAAGCAGCACCTGGACAAATTCAAGAGGCTGCAGAACCGCGCCCTCAGGAGGGCACTGCATCTGCCCCTTGGATTCCCCACAGGTGACCTGCACGCCACAGCTGAAATCCCACTCCTAAGAGAGCGTTTTCAGGATCTGGCAAGGGCCTTCTATGAGGGTTCTTCCAGATCCGGAAACGCTCTCATCCACTCCCTAGGTCGGTTTGACATGTCCCGCGATAAGCACAAGCGCCCTATGACGATCTTCGACGATTAACTCGAAGAGAAAATCCCAATAACCAATCCCTAATCCTGTTCGTCCCCATATAACAATAATCATCTCGCCAAACCTCAGGCAAGTACCAGACACACACAAAAGAATCATCACATTTCACAGACACCAAGAAGTACAGGCATAATCACACACACAAGTACACAGGGGAGTAAAAGCCGTAAGGTTACAAACTCCCCCTCACACTTCCCCAAAGAGGGGAAAATAATAGATGAGAGCAGCAGCAGTAGCAGTAGTAAGTAGTAGCTAGAAGTCGTTTGTGTGGAGTTGGCTGGGCCGGTCGTTGGGAGTGATGGCGGTGCCTGAGCGTTGTAGTATAAGGTAAAAGCAGCCTCGCGCATATGTACTATTGTTACGTCAAGCCCTATGTAAATGTTTTTAAGAAATCTCTTAATAATAATCTTTCTTATAAAAAAATTAAAAAATTAAAATTAAAATTAAAAAATTAAAAATTAACAGCATTTTCCTTGTGATTCTTCCAATTTAAATTGTTCTTAATTGTAGTCACTAGGTATAGAGCGGAACCGGCACTCTTTAAATTTGTGTATTTGTCGTGTAGAAAAGTTTAACGGATTCATTTAGCATTCACATGGAGCTCCTCCCACTTTTTATTCTTAAGGTTCGATTTCTACTTTTACACATTTATCTTGTTTCAATAATTTTCAATAATTCTCTTATAGCTTACATTTCGCAGGCAGCGCGTGAGCATTCCATCGAAATTCATCTGTTCTAGTGCGCATTGTAATAACATATGAAGCCTGTAACCTCCCCACAGTAAAATAATATGAATAATATTCACATTTAGTGTAACCTCCCAACAGAAAAGATCCTAAACCTCCCAACAGTAAAAAATATAACTATAACATTGACATTTAGCGTAACCTCCGAATAAATAAACTGCGTAACATATCAATAATAAAATGTGACTAATCTCTCAATAAAATTGTGGCTCACTTATAACCTTTCAATAATTGGCGGTGAATATAAATTGGTAAATTTTGGACGTCAGCAGTGCTGCGTCATGGCCCTGAAAGATCATACTGAATAAATAGAAAATTCTTACCTGAATAAGGTTGCCGGATGACGCGTATATATCTGCTCCTATAAGAAATTTTTCTGGCACAGCTCAGTGCAATGCTGGTCGATAGATTTGTCACGTATAAAAAGAAACAACTGATGATCAGGATGACCAAGGATTGGAGAAATTAGTAAAATCTTTAAATTGAGTTGAATGACTGTCAAAAGTTAATTTTTATAATAAAGATTATTATTAAGAGATTTCTTTTAAAAGCATTTACATGGGACTTGATATAACAATACTACATATGCGCGAGGCTGCTTTTACCTCATACTAGAACGCTCAGGCACCGCCGTCACTCCCAGCCAACTCCATACACACGACTTCTAGCTACTACTTACTACCACTGTTACTGACACTGAGATTCTCTTATAGCATATGACTTTTGCTAGATGGCAAACGACACAATAATCTGCAAATAATCAAAGAAAAGGCCAAGTTCGAGTTTCAAATCTAGATTAATTTATTTCTATGAGGGTTCTTCCAGATCCGGAAACGCTCTCATCCACTCCCTAGGTCGGTTTGACATGTCCCGCGATAAGCACAAGCGCCCTATGACGATCTTCGACGATTAACTCGAAGAGAAAATCCCAATAACCAATCCCTAATCCTGTTCGTCCCCATATAACAATAATCATCTCGCCAAACCTCAGGCAAGTACCAGACACACACAAAAGAATCATCACATTTCACAGACACCAAGAAGTACAGGCATAATCACACACACAAGTACACAGGGGAGTAAAAGCCGTAAGGTTACAAACTCCCCCTCACACTTCCCCAAAGAGGGGAAAATAATAGATGAGAGCAGCAGCAGTAGCAGTAGTAAGTAGTAGCTAGAAGTCGTTTGTGTGGAGTTGGCTGGGCCGGTCGTTGGGAGTGATGGCGGTGCCTGAGCGTTGTAGTATAAGGTAAAAGCAGCCTCGCGCATATGTACTATTGTTACGTCAAGCCCTATGTAAATGTTTTTAAGAAATCTCTTAATAATAATCTTTCTTATAAAAAAATTAACTTTTGGTAATCATTCATCTCTATTTAAAGAACTTACGAATTTCTCCAATCCATGGTCATCCCGATTATTGTAAAAAAAAATCAGTTGTTTCTTTTTATACATGACAAACCTTCGGCCAACATTGCACAGGGCTGTGCCAGAAAATTTCTTATAGGAGCAAATATATGTGCGTTATCTGGCGACCTTATTGAGGTAAGAATTATCAATTTATTCAGAATGATCTTTCAGGACCATGACGCAGCACTGCTGACGTCCAAAATTTGGCAGTTTAAATTCACAGTTAATTACTGAATGGTTATAAGTGAACCATAACTTTTTATTGAGAAGGTAGTCACATTGTATTACTGGTAGGTTATGAAATTTTGCTGTTCGGAGGTTACACTGAATGTGAATGACATAAATAATTATATTTTTTTACTGTTGGGAGGCTTTGGAACATATCTGTTTCAAGGTTACAACGGCATAAGTTCACAGATTTGTTAGTGGCACGAATACTTCTTAAGTAATAGAATCCCGACGGCGAGTGTTTATCAGAGAAAATGTTTCGTCAAGAGTGTCCAAGGGAAGTGTGATGGGACCGCACTTTTCTCTATGTACTTAAATGATTTGGCGGGCAGAGTGGCAGCAACCTGACGTTGTTTTGCTGATAATGCCGTGGTGTACGCTGAGGTGTCGAACTTGAGTGACCAGTTGGTGTGATGAAAGGCGGCTAGCTCTTAATGTGGAGAAATTGAAGTGAATGCAGATGAGTAGGAAGATGTTCGGAAACAGAACTGCTAGTGTCCTGCTTGACACAGTCCACTGGTGTAAATATCTGGACGTAACGTTTCAAAGGGATGGTACGAGCATATGAGAACCATGGTAGGGAAGGCAAATAAAAAAACCGGATTAATGGGAGAATTTCAGGAACGTGTGGTCTACATGTAAAGGAGACCGCATATAGGACGCTTGTGCGACCTATTCTTGGGTGCTGCTAGAATGTTTGGGTCCGTACCAGGTCGGATTGAAGGAAAATATCGAAGTAATTCAGAGGAGGGCTGCTAGATTTGTTACCGGTAGGTTCTGCAACAGTTAAGTGTTACGGAGATGCTTGGGGAACTCAAACGGGAATCCTTGGAGGAAAGGAGACGTTCTTTTCGAGAAATGCTGTCGAGAAAGGAACGGCATTGGGAGCCGACTGCCAAATTATTCTACTGCCAACATATATTGCGCGTAAGGACCATGATGATAATATACGTGAAATTAGGGCTCATACGGAGGCATATAGAGAGTCGTTTTTCCCAGGCTTTGTTTGAGAGTGGAACAGAAAAGGAAATGACTAGTAGTGAAACAAGGCACACTCCACCACGCACCGTACGGTGGCTTGCGAAGTATCTGTGCAGATGTAGAAGTAGACAATAAGCTGTGAATTTTTAGTTAAACTATAGAGAGAGAAAACACCTAAAATTAGGCAGTGTGGAAAGCCAGTATCGTTCTGTAATATCCAAACATGACGTGTATAGAGGGAAGAAAGACTGACATGAAGTAAGAAATAAGGCCCAAAAAGAAACTCGCGAAAATGTGGAAAAAAAATTCCAAAGTTTTAGAATCACTTGTAAAAGATACTACACTGTTATCGAGGGATATCTACAAGAATGCGCTCTTTGAAGTTTAAATGAGATGAAAATTATTGGTTTCCCAGATTATTCTATTTGATTAAGCGGATTCAAGAAATCATACAGAACAGGAAGTCGAAAAATGACGAAGTTTACTTCAGGTCTACACGTAAAGGATATAGGCAGTACTACAGGGTGAACATTAATAAAACCGAGAGACTACAGTGATAGATTACTGACTGGGAATGGAAGAAAATAGGTCCCATGAACGTGTGTCCGGAAATGCATCGTTGCCACGGTGGATGGCGCTGGCGAATGACAGTTCCTCTGACCACGTGCCGTGAGTTCCTTGTGTGCTGCACTCTCTGTGCGTGACGCAGCGTGCTGTAAGGAGCAGAATAATCTGATATTCGTGTCGGGAACAAGGCGAGGTGATGTTTGTGTACGGAAAATCAGGTGGGAACGGTCGAGAGGCAGCGTATCTCTAAAAAGACAAGTATCCTCAAATAGACCAACAACATCGCACAACATTTGAAGCTATTTTGGGGTGTTTGTGTGATCACGGGTCCTTTCAGACAGAACGGTTTAGGTGTTTAAACTTCGCAAGCCTATATATCCAGGATTTTTGCGCTATGCTAAATGCTCTCTTGTCAAGGCTGCTTTGGCTGATGCGCTGATCACGCGCTAGGCAGGAATGGCTGCGCAATCCATTGTTATAAGCGGTTCTTCACATGGAAGAAATGAGTACCTTCAACATTTTTTAAAAAATATTTGAAGAGCACCTTAGCAGCAAAAATTTTGCTATTGTATTTATTTCGGTGTAGTCTTCCTGTGTTCAAAATACCAGGGTAGGTTTCGACATTTAGAATTGGAACGTTTCAGTGTGAGGATATGAACACAATATAGCAGAGTCTCCGAGGATCCGAACAACAGCAGATATTATCTCCACGACAAACATGGTACAAGAAGTTGTAAGCACGCTGTTTAGGTTTTTATGTTGGTAATGCCCTCTGTGTGAAGTCGGTTGCTGGTTTGCAATGTTGGAATATTTGCTGTCATATTGTTGGACAGTTGGATGTGAACAGCGCGTAACATTGCGCAGTTGGAGGTGAGCCGCCAGCAGTGGTGGATGTGGGGAGAGAGATGGCAGAATTTTGACAGCGGACGATCTGGACGTGTGTCAATCAGAAAGAGTAAATTTGTAATATTGGATATCATGAACTGATATATATATATATATATATATATATATATATATATATATATATATATATATATATGATGACTTTTGAACATTATTGAAGTAAATACATTGTTTGTTCTCTGTCAAAATCTTTCATTTTCTAACTATGCCTATCAGTCGTTAGTGCCTTCAGTTGTTAGAATCTTTTATTCATCTGGAAGTATTGGCGCACGCTGTATTGCAGTAGTTTGAGTAACGAGGATTTTTGTGAGGTAAGTGATTCATGAAAGATATAGGTTATTATTAGTCAGGGCCATTCTTTTGTTGGGATTATTGAAAGTCGGATTGCGTTACGCTAAAGAAAAATATTGTGTGTCAGTTTAGTGATGATCGGAATAGGTAAAGAGAGAAATGTCTGAGTACGTGCAGTTTTGATCAGCTGTTTGAAAATGAAATAACGTAAGAGGCTCATCAGCACGGTAATTTATTAATTTTTCAAAGGGGATATTTTAAAGTGCTACACGTGGTCACTGTTCATATGGAGTCAGCTCCAGCACGTCTTCTTATCTATGTAACTACAAGTTCAAAAAACCCAGGCCAGCGCCGACTGCATTGAAAACCATCCTCAATGTGTTCCTGAAGTTCATCGACACACTCAACAGGACTAGAATATATCGAAGTTGATTAATATCCCCACATTTTGAAACAAAGAAGAAAATGTATAACGGTTTCAGGGCGGGAATCCATGACAGTGAACCATGGCCAATACATTTTTTGTTACGCTATTTATTAGTACTTATGAATCCTAACACGTAACATATATCCACAGGACATGTGGCCTGCAGTTGAAGAAGTGTCATGATGATCTCTCCATTGGCAAAAGATTCCGGAATAGTCCCCCATTCGGATCTCCGGGAGGGGACTGCCAAGGGGGAGGTTATCATGAGAAAAAGACTGAATAATCAACGAAAGGATAATGTTCTACGAG
Source organism: Schistocerca gregaria (assembly GCF_023897955.1). Classification (NCBI taxonomy): domain Eukaryota; kingdom Metazoa; phylum Arthropoda; class Insecta; order Orthoptera; family Acrididae; genus Schistocerca; species Schistocerca gregaria. Next base: position 900,654,574 of record NC_064922.1, read on the forward strand.
TTGAGGCGTGGAATGTCAGAAGCTTAAACGTGGTAGGGAAACTAGAAAATCTGAAAAGCGAAATGCAAAGGCTCAATCTAGATATAGTAGGGGTCAGTGAAGTGGAAGGAAGAAAAGGATATCTGGTCAGATGAGTATCGGGTAATATCAACAGCAGCAGAAAATGGTATAACAGGTATAGGATTCGTTATGAATAGGAAGGTATGGCAGAGGGTGTGTTACTGTGAACAGTTCAGTGACCGGGTTGTTCTAATCAGAATCGACAGCAGACCAACACCGACAACGATAGTTCAGGTATACATGCTGACGTCGCAAGCTGAAAATGAACAGATAGAGAAAGTGTATGAGGATACTGAAAGGGTAATGCAGTATGTGAAGGGAAACGAAAATCTAATAGTCATGGGCGACTGGAATGCAGTTGTACGGGAAGGAGTAGAAGAAAAGGTTACAGGAGAATATGGGCTTGGGACAAGGAATGAAAGAGGAGAAAGACTAATTGAGTTCTGTAACAAATTTCAGCTAGTAATAGCGAATACCCTGTTCAAGAATCACAAGAGGAGGAGGTATACTTGGAAAAGGCCGGGACATACGGGAAGATTTCAATTAGATTACATCATGGTCAGACACAGATTCCGAAAGCAGATACTGGATTGTAAGGCGTACCCAGGAGCAGATATAGACTCAGATCACAATATAGTAGTGATGAAGAGTAGGCTGAAGTTCAAGACATTAGTCAGAACAATCAATACTCTAAGAAGTGGGATATGTAAGTTCTAAGGAATGACGATATACGTTTGAAGTTCTCAAACGCTATAGATACAGCAATAAGGAACAGTGCAGTAGGCAGCACAGTTGAAGAGGAATGGACGTGTCTAAAAAGGGCCATCACAGAAGTTGGGAAGGAAAACATAGGTACAAAGAAGGTAGCTGCTAAGAAACCATGGGTAACAGAAGAAATACTTCAGTTGATTGATGAAAGAAGGAAGTACAAACATGTTCCGGGAAAATCAGGAATACAGAAATACAAGTCGCTGAGGAATGAAATAAATAGGAAGTGCAGGGAAGCTAAGACAAAATGGCTGCAGAAAAAATGTGATGACATCGAAAAAGATATGATTGTCGGAAGGACAGACTCAGCATACAGGAAAGTCAAAACAAACTTTGGTGACATTAAAAGCAACGGTGGTAACATTAAGAGTGCAACGGGAATTCCACTGTTAAATGCAGAGGAGAGAGCAGATAGGTGGAAAGGATACATTGAAAGCCTCTATGAGGGTGAAGATTTGTCTGATGTAATAGAAGAAGAAACAGGAGTCGATTTAGAAGAGATAGGGGATCCAGTATTAGAATCGGAATTTAAAAGAGCTTTGGAGGACTTACGGTCAACTAAGGCAGAAGGGATAGATAACATTCCATCAGAATTTCTAAAATCAGTAGGGAAGTGGCAACAAAACGACTATTCACGTTGGTGTGTAGAATGTATGAGTCTTGCGAAATACCATCTGACTTTCGGAAAAGCATCATCCACACATTTCCGAAGACAGCAAGAGCTGACAAGTGCGAGAATTATCGCACAATCAGGTTAACAGCTCATGCATCGAAGCTGCTTACAAGAATAATATACAGAAGAATGAAAAAGAAAATTAAGAATGCGCTAGGTGACGATCAGTTTGGCTTTAGGAACAGTAAAGGCACGAGAGAGGCAATTCTGACGTTACGGCTAATAATGGAAGCAAGGCTAAAGAAAAATCAAGACTCGTTCATAGGATTTGTCGACCTGGAAAAAGCGTTCGACAATATAAAATGGTGCAAGCTGTTCGAGATTCTGAAAAAAGTAGGGGTGTGGTAGGGGGTGAGGGTTACACGTTGACCAAATTGGATATGGGGGATGCGGGAGAAGAGATCGGTGTGTAAGGAAGCATTGGAGGAGTCAATGAGGACCGAGTCCTTGTGAGGAATCAGAAGGGAGATGGGAGCCATTGGGGTAGTATTTCCAGATGGCGAGGGTGAGGGAGTGGGCATCAAGGAATTGAGGGTCATGATTGGAGAGGACGAAGGTGTGGGTGGCAGGCGTGGTGGGTGCGGGGTCCAGGGTCACGTCCATGGGGGTGGGTGGGTCACAGGGATTGTGATTTTTTTTTGGAGGAGATTTTGGGGGAAGGTTCAAAATTCGGGGGCTTTGAAGATTTCGTGGTCACGACTGGGTACAGAGGGGGCTGGGGGACGGGTTGCAGGGGAAGATGGCGGGGGCAGGACCACCCTTAGCAGCGGATAACGCAGAGGGAAGGGGTCGTGGGTGTCACAGAGACAGTGGAAGATCGAGCCGAAATCCGTGCTGGCCTGGAGCCTGTCGGAGGCGGTGCAGGGAGCGGCAGTAAGTCAGTAGCTCTCGATGGGGCGACAGTGATAGGGGAGGGGGAAGAGGAATTGAGGGTGGTTACAGCCGAAAGTAGTGCAGGGGTGGGGCGGACAGGGAGAGAAGGAAGGACGGGAAGGGGGGGTGGAGGATGAGCTCCATGTGATCGTGGTTGGAGTAGCGGAGGGAGAGGTGAAAATGATTGTGGCAGCCCACGAGAAGAGTGGCGGTGGCGGCGGCAGACGGCAGCGGCGGTGGCGACCAGGCGGCGGCAGCAGGCAGTGACCGAACGGCGGAAAAGGGAAGGACCGGACGGCAAGCAGTAGTAACGGCGAGCAGACGACACGGCAAGGAAATGGTGGGGCTCTTCCACGTCGAAGATGCACCCTGAGAGTAGCCCAGGCAGTGCTAGTCCTCGATGAAGAAGTGAGGGAATCCAAACCTCGAATGGTGTCTCTCCAGGATTTTTTTTCCTTTTTTCTTTATTGTTATTTTTATCACCTGCTGTCAGCAGCAGAGTATGCCGCTCTTCAGCCTTGAGTTTGACAATAAGGATTTACAGAAAAGAGGCACATAGAAGACAATCATAACGGCGGGCAAAGAATGAAGACACTAAAAAGCAAAAAACATTGGAGCCGTTCACGCAGGATGAGAAACATCACGAACACTAGGCGAAACGGTGCACATAATAAGGATGACGGCGACGGCACAGTTGAACAGTGGTGGCGTGACGGCGATAGAACACTAAACACAAAACGAAGGCACACACACGAAACACTGATGGCGATGATCTTTGGCGCATGTATGTTCACTGAGCATGTGCGAGTCCCGGGACCTGCCAAGAGAGGGGCGGAGGAAGGGGAGTGGGACAGGGAGAGGGGAGGGCAGACGCCATGGACAAGGGACATAGGGGGAGGGTAGAAAAAAAAGGGGAGCCTGGGGGAAGAGGGGTTGGGGAAGGGGACGAGGGAAAAGGAAAGAGAAGGGAGGGATGGTGCAAGAGGAGAGGACACTGGAGTAGGGGTGGGGAGGATCAAAGTTGATAGGAGGGGTAGATGGAGAGGAGAAGGACATCATCAGGGAGGGGGAGCTGGCGGAAGCCACCTTGGGAGAGGGTAAGGAGGGTGGAGAGATGGAGACCAGGTGGGGCATGGGAATACAGGCACGGCAGTGGGTGGGGGTGGGAGAGGATGGGCGAGACAAGCGGGTGAGGAGGGTCGAGTTCGTGGGAGGTGTACAGGATCCGTATCCTTTCAAGGAAAAGGAGGAGGTGGGGGAAAGGAATGAGATCGTACAGGATCTGCGTGGGGGAGGGGAGACAGATGCGATAGGCGAGGCAGAGAGCATGGCGTTCAAGGATTTAAAGGGATTTATAAAAGGTACGGGGGTGGAGATCCAGGCCAGATGGGCGTAGCAGAGGATAGGGCAGATGAAGGATTTATAGGTGTGGAGGACGGTGGAGGGGTCCAAACCCCACGCATGGCCCAAAAGGAGCTTGAGGAGACGGAGTTGGGAGTGTCCCTTGGCTTGGAATGTCCGGAGATGGGGGGGTCCAGGAGAGGGTATTGAGTTCCATGTGTGCAGTCTTGACCAAGTACTGGAAACTAGGTGCTAGGGGAGGGACAGAGGTGTCAGTTCGATTGCGGACATCCGGGAAGGGGGAGTAATCGAACTGGGGATCATCAGGGATGGAAAAGACATCAGACAGGTAGGAGGCAAACTGATTAGCCTTACTAAGGGTGTCAGGGATGGGGTGGTCATCATGGATAAGAGGATAGTAGGGGGAGGGTTTAGTTCCGGTAAGGCGATGGAAGGCTGACCAGAACTTGGACGAGTTGATAGGTAGGGTAGCATTTAAATGGGTGCATATCTGTCGCCAGTCTTGGGGTTTCTTGGCCGCGAGCAAATTACGAATGTGTCGTTGCAGTTGCCGGTGGCGTCGTAGTGTGTCCGGGTCATGCATGTGGAGGAAGGCACGGTAGAGACGGCGGGATTCACGGAGGAGGAGGATGGCCTGTGGGGGTATGGTAGGACGGTGGGGGTGGATAGCGACAGTAGGGATGTGGGCCTCCACAGCCTCAGACAAGGGCTGCTGGAGAAAGGAAGCAGCATGGGTTACATCGTCAGGGTGACGGTAGGGGAAGGGGTGGCCATCGACCTGGGTGGAGAGGGTATCCCAGTAGGCATTCCAGTTGGCACGGGAATAGTCATGGACGTACTTAGGGGGAGGGTCATGATAGGGTCGTGGTTGGGGCGACGACCGTCTGAAACGGTGAGGAGGACAGCGAGATGGTCGCTACCAGTAGGCTCCAGGACAACCACCGTTATGCGGCCAAGGAGGTTGGCAGAGGAAAGGACAATATCAGGAGTGGAGTTGGATTTGGGACGGGTGTGCTGGGGGATGGGGATGAGGTCGCCTTTAAGGGAGGAGAGGAACCGATTCCACCGCCGTAACTGGGCGGCGGAACGACTGTGGATGTTGAGGTCGGCGGCGATCATGTAGGAGGAGAAGGTACAGTCAACGTGGGTGAGGAAGTCGAAGGGAATAGGGGCATTAGGGCGGAAATAGATGGTGGCGCACGTAACGCTAAGGCTGGAGAAGAATAGACTAGGGATCAGGTGTTCGGTGGGATCGGAAAGGAGAGGTTGGAGCTGAACAGGGATCTGGCGGTGATGACCAATGGCAACTCCGCCACGCGCAATCGGGTAGGGATTATCAGAACAGTGAAGGAGGTGTGGCGATGTGTGGACGGTGTGGTGGGGTTGGAGGAAGGTTTCATTGAGGAGGAAGGCGTCCACGTGGTGGGTGGCAAGGGTGTGCAGGAAGAGGTTCTTGTTGGCGGGAAGGGAGCGGATGTTTTTGAAAAGGATATGGTGCTCTCACGCCATGACAGGGATTTAGACAAGGGTGTCAAGGCGGGAGAACGTGAAATGGGCCTGGTTGTTGAAGTAGGTGGCATACATTTTCACGTGGAAAACGGAACGGATGGCGAGGGATACCTGTTGGAGGGTGTGGGGGCGCTGAAAAGGATGAACATTCTGAAGGACGATGGTGAGGAATCTGATGATGTCCTCAGTGGTATGGGGTGGACGAAGGGAATTGCTGGGAGCGGTGGGGGCGTCCAGAGGGCAGACTGGAACGGTGAGCTCAGGAGTGGTAGGAGGGCGTCGGCTTTACATTTCTGGGAGTAAGTGGCGTGAGGGAGGTTACAGGTATAACAGCAGGGAGGGGACTGGAGATTGGGGCACTGCCAGAGAAAGTGGGCTTGCCTACAGTGTGGGCAGGTGGGGGCCTCGCGGCACTCTGATGTAGGGTGCGCATTATACTGCAAGCACCTCTGGCAGTGGAGGGATTGAGGAAGGGAACGGGAAGGGTCAACTGGGTAGCGGCGGAGAAAGAGAAGGGCACCCTCCTTCAGGAGATGGTCAATGGACGGGGCGTGTTAGGAAAAGACCTGCATAAGGTGGGTGGGGCCGGCGGAGTTATGTATGCGGCGAACCGCACGCACCTCCAGATGGGGATGCGCCTTGAGCTCTGCCAACACATCCTCCTCCGTGATCGCTGGACTAAGCCGAGTGATCACAGTGGTGAGGGTCGGTGGACGACGCGGGGGTTGGGGTTGGCGGGAGGGAGACGGGGAAGGAGCAGGGGTGAGGGAGGCATGAGGGCCAAAGCAGGTGACAGGGATGCGGGAAAGGAGGTCCGTGTAGAGGGTAGGGCTGGGGGAGGAGTTGAGCACCGAATCACGGCGAGGAGTGAGGAGGGAGATGGGGGCACCAGGAAAATTCTGGCAAAGGAAGAGGGTGAAGTTCCGGGCTTCAAGAAAGGAGGGATCAGGACTGGAGAGGAGGTAGCGGTAGGAAGGGGTGGAGGAGGAGGAGGAGGGGGGGCAGGTGGGGAGACATCCATGGCATCATGAGTTGGGGAAGGGGGACGAGGGGGAGCCATTTTGGGAGTAGATGAGGCACAGGTGCCATTGGGGCGCTTGACGGCAGCGGAGGAGGTGTGTGGGATGGGAAGGACTGGAATGTGGCGGGGAGTGGCAGGTCCCGGTGCTGGAGTCGGCGCCGGAGACGGTGAGGGTGATGGCGAAGGCGACGGTGAAGATGATGATGACGAGGGCGAAGGGGAGAGTTGAGCGTGAGCTGTAGCTCTCCGGGCAACCACCCTAGTGGGGGCCTCAGAAACGGAAGGAGCAGGGGAAGGGAGGGGAGAGAAGGGATCAGAGGTGGCATGGGCGACAAATAGGGAGGGAGATGGGAGAGTGAGCAGTGGGGGGATGGACTGAGGGGGGAGTGATGCGGCACACCATGTGGTAGTGGTGGCAGCGGCTGAGGGGGAGGTGTAGACGATGGCAATGGTGGTGGCTGTAGAAGAGGTGGTGGGGTTTGACATTATGATGAGAGGAAAAACACAGGATAAGACAAGGAAACAAACGAGAGACGGGCAGGGCGACGAGAGACACAGAGTAGAAGGTGACGGAGAACGACGAAGGACAAAGGAGACTGGGGCCGAAGCCCCACTCTACTGTCGCTGGCTGTGGGGGCGACCCGGCTGGCTGGCCGTTGGGGACGCCTCCGCTGCTGCTGCTGCTGCTGGTTGGGACCGCTGCTGGCGGGGGCCGGCGCTGGCGGGCTGCTGGCGGGGACCGCTGCTTCCGGGGACCGCTGCTGGCTGCTGGCTGTGTTGGCTGCTGGCTGCTGGCTGCTGGCGGGAACCGCTGCACGTCGGCAGGCGGGCTGGCTGGCTGGCTGGCTGGCTGACACCTGCAACACCTATCGCTTCAATTGGTACCGCAACAGCACAATCGAAAGGCGGTATTCAAGCGAATTACCGCCGGAGATGTTGTAAGTAGGCTGTTTAGGTTTTTTTATTGTTAACGACGCCGCCACGTAGCGCTCTGTATGAAAATCACCGGCTGTGCCGTGTGCAGTCTGTGGCTGGTTTGGATTGTTGGCTGCCATTGTAGTGTTGGGCAGCGGCAGCTGGATGCTAACAGCGCGTAGCATTGTGCAGTTGGAGGTGAGCCGCCAGCAGTGGTGGACATGGGGAGAGAGATGGCGGAGTTTTGAAATTTGTAAGAATTGGTGTCATGAACTGATATATATATTATGACTATTAAGGTAATTACATTGTTTGTTCTCTATTAAAATCTTTCATTTGCTAACTGTGCCTATCAGTAGTTAGTGACTTCCGTAGTTTGAATCTTTTAGTTAGGTGGCAGTAGTGGCGCTCGCTGTATTGCAGTAGTTCGAGTAACCAAGATTTTTGTGAGGTAAGTGATATGTGAAACGTATAGGTTAATGTTAGTCAGGGCCATTCTTTTGTAGGGATTTTTGAAAGTCAGATTTCGTTGCGCTAAAAATATTGTGTGTCAGTTTAAGCACAGCCTGTACAATTTTTATAAGGGGACGTTTCATATGTCGACCCTTAGCCGAGGATACCTCACTGGAATCTTCCGATTTTTTCTTGTAGTTTGTGTAGTTAGTGTAGCCTTTCTTTATTGCTAGCGCGTAGTTGTAGAGAGAATTTCCTATGTTTTTCATTGTTGTACAGTAAAACAGTTGTGGCATGCATGTAGATTTGCACCAAGTATTTCGCAGCTGCGCTTGCAATTAACTAGATATTATTTGCTCTGTCAATGTGTTCTCTTATTTTTGTTCTTCAAATTGTGTTTTTCTGTGTTGTCGTGTGAAATATTGTGACAATAATGGCGTGTGAAAAACGTAATACTAGGCTACAAAGTAAACTGAGAAATGACAGTGAAGACGAAAGCAGTGTGTTAGCGCCACCGTGTAATGAATTAACTTATGTTCAAAGTAGTAATTTGGTAATTGTGCATAGGGAAATGGAGCGGGCTGCAAATAATGGTGTAGGCAGTGAAACAATTAGTGAACAGGGAAGCATTATCGATCGATCGGTCGGCAACAGCTTGCGTCAGGAATCCGAAATGACAGGACACAATCTTGCAAATACTGTACATTCAGGTTTTGCGTCCTCACCATTTTCTCAAATAAGTCAAGACACATTTTCTGCTTGTCAAAATGTGAATGTTGCCAGTGCAAATGCACTGCCGAAAAGCATAGAGGAACAGATTCCAGACACTAATACATTATTATTGCAATTAATGCAACAAATGAAACAAAATCAGAGACAAACACAGCTACAGTTAGACACAATGGAACAAAATCTTCAGAAGTTAGACACAACGCTTGAACAAAATCAGAAACAAATGGGACAAAATCTTCAAAAGTTAGACACAATGGAACAAAATCAGAGACAAACACAGAAAAAGCTTCAAAAGTTAGACACAATGGAACAATATCTTCTGAAGTTAGACACCACACTTGAACAAACACGTGAAGATTTAACTACTGAGTTACATAACATTGAATTGAAATGTCAAAAAGTCTGTAATGACGTAAAAACACAAATTTGTGAGCATTTTCAACCTATTTTTTCGCGGCAGGAAAATGCATTACAGAATCACAAAGTAGCCACAGAAGAACTGCAAACTATTGTTCATGAAAATCATGAGACCTAGCAAGCCAAAATTGACTCAGTTGCATCTACCGATTCGGTTACGCAACTTGCAAAAACTCAGCAAAACTTAAAGGACACAGTAGATACGATTTCAACACAAATGGAAACTCTGAAATTTGGTTCAGAAAAACACACTGAGGAAATGAGTACACTATCGGAGAAAGTAGCCGAACTTTCGGATCAGTTCCTTAACTTATCTGCAAAGGTAGATGATGATCTGAATGATACAGAAGAGTGCGAACAAATTAGGAAATTCAAAAAAAATCAGAATCAAATAAATACACAACACCAAAGAGAAATCCGGGAAGTACAAGATCAGCTGTCACAGGTAATACAAGAATTATGTATTTCAGAGGACACTCGCGCTCCAACACGGGAAGAGGGACTTAGAAAAACGGTAAAGCCACAAAATAATAACACAGGGCATTTCGGAAATTATGAAAGAAATTGGCAAGGTGCACCGAATTTTGAGATGGAACCGCCGACACGACGTAACAATGACCGATATGCTACCCGCCGACACGACGATTTTGACTATAAGCTGTCCATTACTGCAAGTAAATTCAAAACATTTAAGAATTCTGGCAACGACATTCATCCACAAGCGTGGCTCCATCAATTCTCTCATTGTTTTCCTTTCAACTGGTCATTAGAGCACAGATTAGAATTTATGTGTGGCTACTTGGACAATGAACCAGCTGTAAGAATGCGATCGGTCATTCACGATTGTCACAGTGAAGGAGAATTTTATCATGCCTTCCTCTCAGCATATTGGTCTCAAGCTACACAAGACCGAGTAAAACATAGCACCATAATGATGAAACATTTCGAACAATCTGAATTTTACAGTCTTGTCAAATATTTCGAAGACATGTTACATAAGAATCAGTATCTTTCAAACCCATACAGCTCCTCAGAACTCATCAGCATTTGCTTAACTAAATTACCTGAACATTTAAGATATATTATTTTGGCAGGACGTTGCAAAGACGACATTGAAGCTTTTCAGGGACTCTTAGAAGAATTATAAATTGACACAGACAGTCACAGGATGCGAAAACAGGAAAACAGTCACTACAGGTCACATCCGTCGCAATTCCGCGATGAAAGAAACAATAACTGGACACGGCAAGGCTATTCTCACAACACAAATCGTGACCAAAATAGACACCACCCATATGACAACCACTGGCAGAATAATAGTTACAGAGAAAGATCGCATTTCCGTAGTAATGAATATTACACAGACAATCATAGAAACAGACAATATGGCAACCAGAACTATTATTATCACGGGAGACAGAATAATTTCAGACGCAAGGGTCCACCGTGCAGTTATAATTCAGGGAAAAATTCTCCACCACTTAACCGACAAGAAAGAAACTACAGGATCTACCGACATGACGACAGACGATATGATCGTAACGACAGACCTGAATTGCGGCAGAACTGACGGGATTCAAACAGAGCAGGGCCCTCTCGACAAGGTGAATTTGTAGAAGTTAGGTCTCCTAATCCCAATAACGACGCGCGCAACAAAGAAACAGACAATGACTCGCGCCGCTGGCAGCCATCTGCGCCGGCTGGGCTTGAGAAAAATAACGTAGACGCTAACCTTCAGAAAAATTCCAGTATTCTTTACCGACGTATACTGCATGATAATTGCGTTCAAGCTGAAAGTCTGAGTACTATGAAGAGCAAAAGATTGTACCACGTTTCAAATGTAAAACCGTTTATTGAAAGATAATCTGTTTTTTAACTTTCTCTTTGCCATTAAGCTGTTCACTTCACATTACCAGTATGCTTTGTCAGACTTATAAACTGTTAATATGCAACAATGTTTGAAGTTTTATCCAGTATAGAACCTACGGAACATATTTAGACAGTATTTACGAGTGCATTGTTATAGTGAACAGATGTCACAGTTTTATTGTGTGTGTACATTCTCGCTTGTTAGTTGCTCGATTACGTAACGGCTATAAGGCTTACATACTTAGAACATTTACCAGTACTGTAATGAGATTTTAATACAACATTTTGGTTTACTTGAAAATACATTCTTTATTTGAAGTACATTCGGTGAGATTAAAGATGACTTAGCATTTGGTTTCTCTGATAGCTACACGATTATATCACGACGCTACTAATGTGTGACACGCTTTACAGTGTTGCTTTTGCGGTGTATCTGTTTTATATCTACACAGTTTTTCTGTATTATTCTGGAAAGTAAAACATGTTTTAGTAGTAACTTTTGTGGTATAGCTACAATGAGACAGCATTTATCGTAGCACAACAATGCATTACATTATAGTACTTTCTTGATTACGGTAAGGTACGTAATAACTAAGATATCTATACCGAAAGCATTTCACTTTCGTTTATGATGAGGTAAGTACATTGACTTCAGCAGAACTTTGCTTACAGAGGACGGTAACTACGACAGTTCCACAGAATTATCTTACAGCAAAACGCACATTTAGCACTACAGGGCACGCATTTGAGTGATTAATTTGGTACTTAAACCATTTATTTTTCAAGATTGTTGAAGTACAAAGAAAGTTTTTCGTGATACATTTCATTCCATTGCTGTAATCTGTAACACCTGGGGGTATAATTACATTGATCCTCAGGGGGGTACACGCTTACTTTGTGTACCATGTGTATGGCAAGCACAAGGAGCCCTAGCTAATATGGTATTTGCTTATACAACTTTACACATCGGTACCATATTTCTCTACCACAGAATTACACAGCTATCTGATCATTTAACTGAGAGACAAACATTTTTTTACTACATCAGTGACAGATGTTTACGTAATTACACGGTTGGATTACTTCACATTTATGAAATTGTATTTTGTCTGTACTTTGTGAACTGTTCATATTTTTTCGGAACCATTGTGATACTAAGAGAGCTTTGAATGACATATATGGTATGGGATCATGATTTTTAAAGTACGTTTGAGGCAGATGACACTTTTGACATGAGCAGAGAATTTTTTTTAGGTTTTGAAATTGGAGGAATCTACGACGATTTTGAGAGTTGAATGAGATGTTATGATGTTATTATTACGATGACTATGTGTATTATGCTGCTGAGGTATGTTTATGATCAATAAGCTGATGCTATATGAGGAATTTGATTATGCTTCTTATTTGTTATGATGAAATATTGAAGAAGTGTCGACGAATATGTATATGTGTAATAAGGTAAGGAATAATGAGTAGTGGTTAGGGACTCTGGTTTGTGAAAAAGGATGTTGGAAACCGAGAATCGTACTTTAAGATTTATGAAATGTATGTAAATGCGTGAATGTATTACAATGCCGACGAAAATTTTTTGGACACTATTATATTTATAGGATTTTATTTTCTACACATTTGTAACGCAAATTTTTTATATGAGACTGCCACTGTAGCGGAAACTGGTGTCGTAAATATTTCGGTAAGAAAGTTAAGTGACCACCTCCACGTAATGCGTTGTGGGCACCCAGCTGCGCGACAGCCACCTGGAAACAAGCCATTAGTGTGTGCCTTTCAGAGGCACAAGAACAAAAAGGGCCATTATCCTGGCTATTGACATTTCTTTGTAGAAAGCGTCGCAAATACGACACGCTCAAACTTGAAAACATATGATTACACTTTGGAGTTTTAATTTATGATATTTACTGAAATGAAATGATGAGAAACATTTCATGTCTATTGTCGTGCTACTTGGAAGATTGTTTACTGCATTATGAAATGACTTGTGGCTAGCGAATGACGTTTCACGCCATGCTTTGCCTATTTTGTTTAATATCTAGTTTCTAGCTGCACTGCAGCATTGGTTACAATAAAATTTAATGGATGTTCTAATATAGATATTTTATGCCTACAGATCCAGTAAATAATAACTTTATGATGTACTTAAAAAACGAAGGAGCACAAAAAGACCCCTTCAAACTGCATACATAATTTTCTTTTCAAGTACTTGGTAATTTTTACGGTAGAATAACTTCTTGTGGTGCACCACTTTAATTATATAGACATTAAGATATGAATAGACATTTCCCTAATCTGCATTGTTGTTTTCACTGTCATATTTTTTCTGCTTAAGCTTTGTCATGTTTAGATATAAGTTATTGCATTTGCTGCTGCTTGCTTTGCCAATTTCCATTTTTTTGTCATTGCTGTTTGTGTTAATTTGTTTTGTGCTGCTGCATTGCCTCGTCCCTTAGTTTAGCATCTGAGCTCAGTAGATTTAAGTTAGCTTAAGAGGGGGTAGCCTATATAAAAGAATGAGTTGCGATGAATTGGAAGAAATGCACTGAGAAGTTATATGAGAAAAGTACAGATAGCAGGTATAGATAGGACTTTTTGGAAATAATGAAGAACGAAGGGAGATCTCCGAGAAGTAAAGAAAGTTTTGTTTGCAAAATACTGCATTAAAACAAACCCTGCCCTTTCCTTGTGTTATCCCACTATGTGTTTGTGTACCCTTGTGTATTTATGTTCTTCCTGTCTTTATATGTTTATCTGACAAGAGTTATGTTGCAGAATTTTTCCAATACTAAGCTACATTCACTATGATGAGGAATACTGTTCTCCTCAAATATAATTTGCATTAATATAATGTTATTTACTTCGTAAAGATGTTTACACATTATTTATTCTGTTTTCTTCTAATGATCATGTGTGAAGTTGAGGTTTCAAAAGTTATTCTGATCTTTTACGTATGTATTTATGTCATAATTTTTGTAACACTGATGTATTTGTTATTTGGATTCTTTTGTAAAGCCTGTACTACTGCAAATGTTATCTGTACTATTATGTTCTTTAATAATATATTTTGTACCTTTGTTATTGTATTCTCATGTTATAAAATTGTAAGTGACACCAGTTCATCAAATTAAGTAACTTGTAAATTACATTTCACTGCACACGTTTCTGTGGTCATAGTATATGGAATATGTGAGAAGAAGAACTGATAGTGTTTGCACGTGTGTTAATTATTCAGCAAGGGACTGGACAATAGCATTGCTGGTTCTAAGGACAATTCCAAAAACTTTGTGCGTGGAGAAGTGGTGGTTGATGGACTTGCTATATTCTCCGCAAGACTCTTCGATGGTGATTGTGCACCTGCACAGTCGCAACAGATGGCTGCTGGATATCTCTACAAGGACTGAAGTGAGTCTACACTTTTGATGACTTACCAATACCATTATTTCTACAAGAACTGCAGTGGGTCTGCACCTCTGGTGGCCCACCAATACCGTAATCTCTACCAGGACTACAATGGGTCTCTCTGTGTTGACCTACCTACCAATATTCTTCAAAACTTCGACTGACTCTGCTGTGGGTTTGCGCTGTTGTGGCCCATTACCTGTCTGCATGTCAACAGTCAGCACTGTCTTTCCGTTGGAAGGACAACACTACTTCTTCAAGACTTCATGGAAATCCACTACTTCCAAGTGAAATTTCTTTTATTGCTAAGTCTTTGAGAAAAGCACTGCTATTTTACTGTGATGGATGATCAGGACTGTCTATATGGACTGTGAGAAAATTTTAGCTTTTGACCAACATTGTATCAATAAGTGTGTGCATTTGATTTCTTTGTTATTGTAATCATAATTATGAAAAAAAATTCAAATCTGTATTGGCCACTGCCCAAAACTATTTGTAAATTTTTTTGTGGGGAGCATGGGGGCTATGTAAGTAGGCTGTTTAGGTTTTTTTTATTCGTAACGCCGCCGCCACATAGCCCTCTGTATGAAAATCACCGGCTGTGCCGTGTGCAGTCTGTGGCTGGTTTGGATTGTTGTCTGCCATTGTAGTGTTGGGCAGCGGCAGCTGGATGCTAACTGCGCGTAGCATTGAGCAGTTGGAGGTGAGCCGCCAGCAGTGGTGGACGTGGGGAGAGAGATGGCGGACTTTTGAAATTTGTAAGAATTGGTGTCATGCACTGATATATATATATTATGACTATTAAGGTAAATACATTGTTTGTTCTCTATTAAAATCTTTCATTTGCTAACTGTGCCTATCAGTAGTTAGTGCCTTCAGTAGTTTGAATCTTTTAGTTAGGTGGCAGTAGTGGCGCTCGCTGTATTGCCGTAGTTCGAGTAACGAAGGTTTTTGTGAGGTAAGTGATTTGTGAAAAATGTAGGTTAATGTTAGTAGGGATTACTGAAAGTCAGATTGCGTTGCGCTAAAAAAAACATTGTGTGTCAGTTTAAGCACAGTCATGTATAATTTTTGTAAGGGGACGTTTCATCATGTGAGAGCGTCTCCTGGCTCCTGCGCCAGCCTAAATACTGGCTCTATTTGCAGTCACGTGTTGAGCGGAAGGAAAGAGGTGCGCGGCTGTAGCGACCTCTTGCGGCGCCGTGGACGCCTCCTGGTGGTCTTTGGGAAGCGGCTGTGTTTCCGGGACGACCGGCCAGGCTGAACCGTATTCGGTCCTGGGCCCGCTCTACCGGGCTGCTTCGCGGGAAGCGAGTGTTGCAGGCGCTTAGTCTGGACACAGTAGGTAGTTTATCAGTTCTGTAATTTATGTGTCGGTGCGGTGCAACGCCGTGAATAATTTCACGCCCGCAGCGTGTGCGGGCTGCGGGAGGGCCAAGGCGCCGCCTGTATCTTCACTTTGTTCGGCTCTTCTCGCAAGTACCCGGAACTGCCCGACTTTTCATGTGAAATTGCGCTGCAACATTTTTCGGTCGGCACATCTCTCTGAGAATCGTGGTGTCAGCGTTGTTTATCCTTCGCTATTTGTTCGTGGTTCAAATGGCTCTGAGCACTATGGGACATAACATCTATGGTCAACAATCCCCTAGAACTTAGAACTACTTAAACCTAACTAACCTAAGGACAACACACAACACCCTTTTCGTGGCCTGAAGGACGTTCACAGTCCAATGGCTGTTTGAAAAAAAGAGGCAGTCTAGCGATCTATGGTAACAATCCTTTAAAATCAACGGAAAGACAGAAGAGAGGGATAAGAATTCTTAATTCGCGTACTGCTATTTGCTATGAATCGACATTACAGTATCATGCAGATAGAATTTAAACGTTTACATGATAATGAAAGGGCGAAAAATTACAACCATCGATAGAGGGGATTAATTGTCCTGCACATCAGGAAGTACTTTGTGCTAAATCTTCTGGCATGGAGCGCTTGCAGAAATCGGTGGTACGAACAGTGACATTCCTGAAGTCGCACCCATTATTCCACTGTCAGTGGCAACAGTTTTGAATGGAAATGAACGAAGAGTATAGAGACGGGAATGTCTGGAATGTTCCTCCGACTTAAAACTCGCTATTGTCGAACTTACGAGGAAAAAAGGGCGCAGGAACGAACACTGGAACACCTGGAATGGATGGCAGGTTTGAGTTTTAAGTGCACTTGACTGCACACTGCCCATGTAAAACATTGCGAGGTAACGTCTTTCCCATTTGAGTCTCCATAAGGAGGCTGCAAAAGTGCTACAACATTTGGGTCGGGCAAGTGCTCGCGAAAGGCAAAGGTCCCGCGTTCTACTCTCGGTCAGCCACGCAGTTTTATATCAGCGCACACTCCGCTGCAGAGTGCAAATCTCATTCTGGAGACATCCTTCAGGCTGTGGCTAAGCCATGTCTCCGCAATATCCCTTCTTCCAGGAGTGCTAGTTCTGCAAGGTTCGCATAAGAGCTTCTGTGAAGTTTGGAAGGTAGGAGACTAGGTACTGGCGGAAATGAAGCTGTGAGGATGGGTCATGTGTCGTTCTTGGGTAGCTCAGTTGGTAGAGCACTTGGCCGCGAAAGGCAAAGTTCCCGAGTACGAGTCTCGGTCAGCCACACAGTTTTAATCTGCCAGGAAGTTTGGTATCAGCGCACACTCCGTTGCAGAGTGAAAATCTCATGCAAGTGCGATTATGTTGCAACTTGAGTGCAAAATTCTGAAAATGTCTGCGTCTGTGCGTATGCCGATAATTTGTTCCAGATAAAAATTGTATTATGTCTCCAGCGAGCTAAAAATAATTAATTAATATTGAAAAATTGTTTTGTTTGTGGTCTATGTTGTTGAGAAACGTGAAATATAAAATCAAATTACATGCTGTGCGACTACACGGCCACCGAAATTAGCGCGTTCGCTGTTTTCCCCTCTTCCCCTCCGCCTGCTCAGACAGCGTTGCGTGGCGGTGGTGGAATTGTGAAGCGGGATTGAGCACTTTGGCTCTCGGGCCCATGAACTGAAATCTTGGCCCTCCTATCTTAGACACTGTGTTGTAGCACTGGTATGACAGCATGTGTGCATACTTGATATCTTTGAAATGGTTATGGTTCAAATGGCTCTGAGCACTATGCGACTTAACTTCTGAGGTCATCAGTCGCCTAGAACTTAGAACTAATTAAATCTAACTAACCTAATGACATCACACACATCCATGTCCGAGGCAGGATTCGACCCTGCGACCGTAGCGGTCGCGCGGTTCCAGACTGTAGCGCCTAGAACCGCTCGGCTACCCTGGCCGGAGCAGTATTTGCTAGCAGCTGTCACCCATTGGAGTGCTTGCTTACAGAGAGTATATTTACAGAAACATAATCAATGCCTTTTTTGAGCAAAACACAATATGAGTTAAGAAAACTGACTATAACATATTACAGTACTATCTTCATGAATGCTACTGACATGTTATATATGTACTGGAATCTTTGCAACTGTAAGACCACATCTCCTGTGAAGCTGTAATTAAGGCACCTACCTCCTTAAAGAATATTTTCCAAAAATCAGCTGATGAGGCATACACCATTCTTACGTGGCAGTAACACGTTAAAATTATATTAAATTTCCGTCGTATAAGTTTCTTTGGAATATGTGCATATCCTGAAAATTACTCGGAAGCATAATACCGGGTGATCAAAAAGTCAGTATAAATTTGAAAACTGAATAAATCACAGATTAATGTAGATAGCAAGGTACAAATTGACACACGTGCTCGGAATGACATGAAGTTTTATTAGATCCAAAAAAATACAAAAGTTCAAAAAATGTGCGACAGATGGCGCTTCATCTGATTAGAATAGCAGTAATTAGCATAACAAAGTAAGACAAAGCAAAGATGATGTTCTTTACAGGAAATGCTCAATATGTCCACCATTATTCCTCAACAATAGCTGTAGTCGAGGAATAGTGTTGTGAACAGCACTGTAAAGCATGTCCGGAGTTATGGTGAGGCATTGGCGTCGGATGTTGTCTTCCAGCATCCCTAGGGATGTCGGCCGATCACGATACACTTGCGACTTCAGGTAACCCCAAAGCCAATAATCGCACGGACTGAGGTCTGGGGACCTCGGAGGCCAAGCATGACGAAAGTGGCGGCTGAGCACACGATCATCACCAAACCGACGCGCGCAAGAGATCTTCCACGCGTCTAGCAAATATGGGGTGGAGCGCCATCCTGCACAAACATCGTACGTTCCAGCAGGTGTTTATCAGCCAGGCTGGGGATGATGCAATTCTGTAACATAGCGGCGTACCTCTCACCCGTCACGGTAGCAGTTACAAAACCAAAATCACTCATTTTCTCGAAGAAAAAAGGCCCGATAGCGGTAGATGTGGTAAATCCAATCCATACCGTGAATTTCTCGTCGTGCAGTGGAGTTTCCAGGACAGTTCTAGGATTTTTGTTAGCCGAAATTCTGTAGTTGTGGGCGTTGTCAGATCCTCGGAGCGTGAAATGAGCTTCGTCAGTCCACAACACGTTACTCAACCAGTCGCCATCTTCTGCCATCTTTTGAAACTCCCACACTGCAAATGCCCTCCGATTCACTAAATCGCCAGGTAACAGTTCATGGTGTCGATGGACTTTTTACGGATAGCATCGGAGCGTACGCCAAAGTGCCAACCAAACAGCAATGTATGGAATGCCGGTGCGACGTGCGACTGCACGAGCGCTGACTTCCCCGTGCATAGACGAACCCGCTACAATCTCCATTTCTTCCTGAACTGTCACAGCAGCATTAAGCCTTGTGCTCGGTCGGCCACTACAGGGTCTATCGTATAAAGAACCCGTGGCTCCGAACTTCGAAATCATTCTCGCCACAGCTGCCTTTGTCAACGAACCTTTGCCCGTTCGAATCCCCTTCCTATGCCGATAGAATCGTAACGCTGAACCAGCACATTCCCCATTCTGATAATACAGCTTCACTAAAAGCGCCTTTTCAGGTAACGTCAACATGCTGCGACTGCTGACGCATCTGATTCTCTTTCTGATTACAGCTCCTTTTATACACGATTGTCATACGCAGTCACTGACGTTTGGCTGTCCAGCGCCGTCTGCCGGACATTTTGTGAACTTTGTTTTTTTTTTGTTCTAGTAAAACCCCATGTTTTTCCAAGCATGTGTGTCAATTTTTACCTCTCTATCTACATTATTGCATGGTTTATTAAGTTTTCAAATTTGTACTGACTTTTTGATCATCCGGTATATAAGTGACAAATGTTTTTTTACACTATTCGGCACTTTTAATCCCTCCGAAAGGTACAGACCACACTCCTGATACGATAACAGCAGCCAAGTCAGAGTCGATGCATCTACGAGATACTTAGACAAAAGCTACCCGCTTCCTGTCGGACACAGATACGCTGCCGCGCGCCCCAAAGCAGAACCCGTCCACCCAGTAAACAAGGGACCGGAGGCAAACACGGGACGTGCTGACGTCACCGGCACTTGTTGGCGGGCTGCCTCACGCTCGCGGTTGTGGTCCCGAGAGCCGGGGTCGAAGGACCTCTGAGAGGGAGACGAACTCCGAATGAACAACCCATCCTCAATACCGCAGAGCAGAAACAGGTCAGTCGACACCGTACTGTCAAACAGGGCTGCAAACTGGTACATTGTTAATAACATCGTGCTGCTGAACTGATAGGCGAGAGAGGGTAAAACGTAACTGATAAATAAATAGATGTAGGGAACATTTATGGTGTGCTCGAGAAAACTAAACGTAATAGTTGAGAACATATGTGTGTAAACATACAGCACATATTACTCGGCAAACCGAAGTGGTAATCTCACAGCGACGACAGCACCGTCGTGCCGGACTGGGATTCGTACAAGTGTCTCCTGCTTATGAGACAGATGCTCTGAGCATTTTTTAAATTTTTTTTTGTGCCTCCCGGAGCGGCCGTGCGGTTCTAGGCGCTGCAGTCTGGAACCGAGCGACCGCTACGGTCGCTGGTTCGAATCCTGCGTCGGGCCTCGGGCATGGATGTGTGTGATGTCCTTAGGTTACTTAGTTTTAATTAGTTCCAAGTTCTAGGCGACTGATGGCCTCAGAAGTTAAGTCGCATAGTGATCAGAGCCATTTGAACCATTTTTTTGTTTTGTTGGTCTTACGATTTTTTCTTCATGTAGTTCGTTGAATTTGCTCAGGGCGGACGTCACATGGCACCTGTTCATGTTAATGTAGAACCTTTCGCTCAGTTTTGTTGTTACACAGAGCAGCCAGGTCTCTGACGGTAAACGCTGAGCTACCACGCCGGCAACCTCGGACACAGTGGTCATTACAAATGCGCGGACTATCCTACCACGTCCCCCATCCGACCCAAAATCGCCGATTTTAGTTAAGAGTTTGAACCTGGTGGGCGTCTGCACTGAAGAGACCATTGGCCGTCTCGCCTTAATTGTATATATGTGTGGTATTTATTCTCTGGGACACGTCCAGAAGTTATTATTAATTACAGACATTGGCGTCCGCCTCCGTAGCGTAGCGGTAGCGTTTCCGCATATCACGCAGGGGCCCGGGTTCGATTGCCAGCGGGGGGCTGGGTGTTACGTGTCTCTCATCATCATTGAGCCGCAAGTCACCGAAGTGGCGTCAACTAAAAAGGACTTGCAATACGGTGGCCAAACTCGCCCGCATGCGTCCTCCCGGCCAACAATGGCATACGCTCATTTCATTTTTACAGACATTGGCTGCAAGTTGGCATTGATTGGGATTAACAGGCAAGGGGCACTACATTAGTAATATGCGAATAAGTTGAGAATTTGGGTGTGACGGGAAGTGTGCTAGGGCCTTGTGTAGGTACATGGGGAAAGACCCCCATGATACTGTAAAATTAAGTTTTATTAAAAGAACAAAAAAAAACAAACTGAAACACCAATCGATCATAATCAATAGCTAAGACGTTTATTATGAATACACAGTAAGATGCAAACAAACGAAGGGAGTTTCATTCAAATTTTTGTACACGATTTTGTTTTAACTTTTAGACTCTCTCATACGGAGAAGGGCGATGAAGACGTGCGATTTTAGATATGAAGTATTGCGAGCTCTATGTATCACACGTGCGCGTGCATAATACAGGGTGTTTCAAAAATGACCGGTATATTTGAAACGGCAATACAAACTAAACGAGCAGCAACAGTTGGCGCTGCAAGTGATGTGAAAGATATAGAAGACAACACAGTCTGTGGGTGCGCCATTCTGTACGTCGTCTTTCTGCTGTAAGCGTGTGCTGTTCACAACGTGCAAGTATGCTGTGGACAACATGGTTTATTCCTTAGAACAGAGGATTTTTCTGGTGTTGGAATTCCACCGCCTAGAACACAGTGTTGTTGCAACAAGACGAAGTTTTCAACGGAGGTTTAATGTAACCAAAGGACCGAAAAGCGATACAATAAAGGATCTGTTTGAAAAATTTCAACGGACTGGGAACGTGACGGATGAACGTGCTGGAAAGGTAGGGTGACCGTGTACGGCAACCACAGAGGGCAACGCGCAGCTAGTGCAGCAGGTGATCCAACAGCGGCCTCGGGTTTCCGTTCGCCGTGTTGCAGCTGCGGTCCAAATAACGCCAACGTCCACGTATCGTCTCATGAGCCAGAGTTTACACCTCTACGCATACAAAATTCAAACGCGGCAACCCCTCAGCGCCGCTACCATTGCTGCACGAGAGATATTCGCTAACGATATAGAGCACAGGATTGATGACGGCGATATGCATGTGGGCAGCATTTGGTTTACTGACGAAGCTTATTTTTACCTGGACGGCTTCGTCAATAAACAGAACTGGCGCATATGGGGAACCAAAAAGCCCCATGTTGCAGTCCCATCGTCCCTGCATCCTCAAAAAGTACTGGTCTGGGCCGCTATTTCTTCCAAAGGAATCATTGGCCCATTTTTCAGATCCGAAAAGATTACTGCATCACGCTATCTGGACATTCTTCGTGAATTTGTGGCGGTACAAACTGCGTTAGACGACACTGCGAACACCTCGTGGTTTATGCAAGATGGTGCCCGGCCACATCGCACGGCCGACGTCTTTAATTTCCTGAATGAATATTTCGATGATCGTGTGATTGCTTTGGGCAATCCAAAACATACAGGAGGCGGCGTGGATTGGCCTCCCTATTCGCCAGACATGAACTCCTGTGACTTCTTTCTGTGGGGACACTTGAAAGACCAGGTGTACCGCCAGAATCCAGAAACAATTGAACAGCTGAAGCAGTACATCTCATCTGCATGTGAAGCCATTCCGCCAGACACGTTGTCAAAGGTTTCGGGTAATTTCATTCAGAGACTACGCCATATTATTGCTACGCATGGTGGAGATGTGGAAAATATCATACTATAGAGTTTCCCAGACCGCAGCGCCATCTGTTGTTGACAACTGTAACTACTGTAATTTCGATAGTTTGTCTGCCTGAAAATGTACTGTTGTCCCAAGCATATTGCAACAAACGGCGTATTTCTATCGCTGCTCGTTTAGTTTTTATTGCCGTTTCAAATATACCGGTCATTTTTGAAACACCCTGTATTATATGGAAAAACAGTAGCCGGCAGCTGTGGCCGAACGGTTCTAGGCGCTACAGTCTGGAACCGCGCGACCGCTACGAGGACTCGAACCCCCGCCGGGACCAGCCACACAATCCATGACTGCAGAGTGTTTTCATATACATATGGTTCAAATGGTTCTAATTGCTCTGAGCACTATGGGACTTAACATCTGTGGTCATCAGTCCCCTAGAACTTAGAACTACTTAAACCTAACTAACCTAAGGACATCACACACGGCCATGCCCGAGGCAGGATTCGAACCTACGACCGTAGCGGTCGCGCGGTTCCAGACTTAATCGCCTAGAGCCACTCGGCCACACTGGCCTGCTTCATATGCATATTTGTACTAACATTTATTTTTATTACAACACACATTCCGTGAAGGTGCTATGATCAGTGTTTCTGAATGGTTCGGCGACCACAGATTCTATATACTAAGCAGGTGACCTGGGATCGAATCCCGATCTGGACAAGTTTTATACTTTACCCATTGATTCCTGTCACTCTCCACATGCAGCCAATATCAGTAATTCCTGTGTCTCTTAATTCATAATGCCTGCTGTATCAAAGAACGGACCACATAAACATCCTTTCTCGATACAACATAAAACAGAATAATGTGTGCCACATTAAGAGTGATGTCTCCGTTTACCTAAGATGCAACTTTAGTTAGTTTGGCATTAATATTACTTCCACAACATTTTCCCCAGCTAATAAGCAACTCCATACTCACCGTTTATTGGTTTATGCCAGTGTTCACACCGGTCAGCATTGTTAGAGGCTAGAAATAGCTCGTATTGTTATCAGTGGTTGTGATTTCTTTGGTGTGCTCCTGTTCTGCAATATTATGCCTGTGAAACATTTGCAGGTGTGCAATAGTAAAGATAAAAATAAAACAGAAAAATTCCACAAGAGTGGAAAGTACCATTGACACAACGGCTACAAAAAAATGACGACTAACAAAAGCCAGCATTAAAGTGAATTGTCACTCCTGCCAGTGGCATACAAAGCATTATCAGAAATTCTCCTGAACAGTGTTGAATAAACCTTAGACAAGCAACAGGAATAATACCAGAGTGATTTTAGAAAGGGAAGATCCTGGAAACAACCGATTTTGAACTTAAAATCAATAATTCGTGACAGAATGTTAACCAGAAAACCTATAATAGTAACATTCATTGATTTGAATAAAGCATTTGATTCCGCAAACAGAGAAATAACAGACAAAATTATTAGATAATTTGATGGCAAAATTAGCAAATATAATCTATGAAACGCCATCAAATTCGATACCTAAACGCTAAGTTGTGGGAGAAGCGTCTCACCACTTGAAATCGAAATTACATAAGGGGAAGGTTTTGTGATCTTTACTGTTTAGCTCCATTTTACAAATAATTGTAAGAATCTTGAGTTCCGAGCCAAAAAAAAGGCAAAACTGAACCAATAATTCTGGGATGTAAAGCAAATGGAACTAAACTAAACTGGGTAGCTTTTCTAGATGATTTTGCAGTGCTTTCAGAAAATCTGACAGAAGCAATGACACAAAAAAGTCTACTGGAAAAAATAGAGGATAGAACTGGTCCCAAAATTTCAACCAAAAAGCAAAATTCATGAGAAATATAGAAATTCCAAATATATAGGTCAAATGGAGCGAGTTGGTAAATTTAAATATAGAGATTCTGTGAGGCAGGCTGGGCCAGAAAAATTTGCAAAAGATATAAGAGCTAATATGGAAAGAGAAAAATAATATGCCATAAGTATTTACAGCAAAAAGCCCATATCTACAAAAGCTAAACTAAAACTATGAATAATAACGCTTTCAGTCACAATTTTTTCGTGCTTAGTGGAATTACACAATATATTATGGCCTCGTCAGGTGGATATTGTCTTACCACAGTATTTACTACTGCTCTTGAGTGAGGTTTTGCACTTCGGGCATAGTGAAAAACAGTGAAGAATAGTGAAATAACTTACCGAAAAATCAAGGAAGAAACTTTTTAAAGGTTTAATGCCAGTCTATAGTTTCTGTGAGACTAGGACGTACCATCAATCTTCCGGAAAAATATCATCGACACAGTTTCGAAGGCAGCCAGGGCAAATAGGCCCTAGTGCGTGGTTTATCGCACAAACGGCTTAACAGCTCATTCATCAAAGTTGCTAACAAGAATAATATACATAAGAATAGAAAAGAAAATTGAGAGTCAGTTAGATGACGATTAGTTTGGCTCTACGAAAGGTAAAGCCACCAGAGAGTTTACGCGTTTGACTTGACGATGGAAACAAGGCTAAAGAATAATCAAGACTCGCTCATAGGATTTGTGGATCTAGAAAAAGAAGCCTTCGACAATGTAAAACGGTGCAAGATGTTCAAAATTCTGAGAAAAATAGGAGTAAGCCATAAGGAAAGATGGGGAATATACAACATGTACAGAAGACAAGACGGAACAGTGAATGACCAGGAACGATGTGCTTCGATTAAAAAGGCTGTGAGACAGGGTACAGCCTTTCGTCTCTACTCTTCAGTGTATACATCGAAAAGTGATGACGGAGATAAAAGAAAGATTTAAGAGTGGGATTTAAATCCAGGGTGAAAAGATATCAACGACAAAATTCACTGATGGTGTTGCTATCCTCAGTGAAAGTGAAGAACGATTACAGGATCTGCTGTATGGAATGAACAATATAATGAGTACAGAATATGGAATGAGAGTAAAACGGAAAAAAACATCTGTAACGAGTTGTAGTAGAAATGAGAACAGCTAGAAACTGAGCAGAAAAATTGGTGATCACGTAGTAGACGAAGTTAAGGAATTCTGCTATCGGGGAAGCAATGCTCATGACGGACGACTGTCGGAGGACATAAAATGAAAAATAGCACTGGAAAAGCGGGTATTCCTGGCCAAGATAAATATACTTGCATTAAACATAGGGCTTAATTTCTGAGACTCTACGTTTGCATTGCATGGTAGTGTATCATGGACGTTGGGAAAACCAGGCCAGAAGAGAACAGACACTTTAGTGATAACTGAGAAATATTGACAAATAGGTGGACTGATAAGGTATGTGGAATTTTCCGTAGAATCGGTGAAGAAAGTAACATAAGGATAACACACACAAGAAAAATGGATAGGATGATAGCATATGTGTAATGATATCAGGAAATCACTTCCATGGTACTAAGCTAAGGAGAGTAGAAAGTGCAGGGAAAGGTAAGGGTGGAACACATCCAACAGATAATTGAGGCTGCACAGCGCCTGTGTTACAATGAGACTGAGATGAAGAAGTTTTCGCAGGAGTGTCACTCTTGGCGAGCAACATCAAACCGAAGAGAAACATGATGAGTCGAAAAAAAAAGAAAGGAAAAGAGAAAAGACATACATCATTTCACTCAAGGTGGACGTTGAGTTATTCATTTCAAAATACTTCAAAGATTTAGTTTAATACGAGATAATCAAAGATGAAGTTTCTGATGAAGTGCTAGAAATTTTAGTTTTAAAGAAATTGACACATGACAAGAGATAAACTGAAAATGCACATTAAAAAAATTAAAATAAATCTTTAAAGTTACTAAAATCACTATGCACTCCGAAATATATCTGTTTATTTACCATGGATTTTGGGTTTTTGATGTTACGGAGGTATATTTCCAATTGTTCTAACACATTTAAGGACTTAGCATTTGTTTCATTGTCTAGTACTATTAAATTGTTTTCTGTCCTGTAGATAATGTATTTCGGTTACAGCATATGCTGTACAATGAAGGGTTTTGAAGTGTTTCCCCTACCTATTAGGCAGGACAACTGGGTGTGATACTTCATACACTCCGCTGTTGGGTATCAGTTTTTATGTTTAGAACTAGTAAGTGTCTTAACTTACGATTAGCGAAAAATGATAGTGTAGTATCCTTTTGACATAGCGTCTGGGTATGGCTTAATGGCGAATATTTTCTCTTCTTTTTTAGTATAGGAATTGGTTATTTAATTTTTCTGTATTTGTGTACTTAAATTATCAGTTGTTTTGGATGTCTAGACATTGCTTACGCCAATAATTTTGTATTGTGTCCAATTCTGTTCCAAGTGAAGTGAATGTGCTCAGTGCAGAAGGGTCCTAATGCCAAACATTTCTGTGTGGTGGAATGGCATGATGAGTTGTCTTTGGCCACTTCTGTATATGTGTCGTTTACGTGTATGCTGAATGTATGATTTTGTTGGAGGTTGGTGATTTTAAAAAGCATGTTAATTCATGTATCTGTTGTCCTCGTGTTACACTGCAAAACGTAACCTTTTTAAATAAAATCAACGTGATAAAAAACAGTCTGGAAGTACGGCACAATGAACCCAATGGTAAGATTCTAAATCTGCTAGAGCAACTGGATGAATACATCCATAAAATAAATAAACCCTGAATCCACATTAAATGAAATTGTTATTAAATGAAGTAATTATTATTATTAGTTTCAAATGCTCATTTTAAATTTATATTCCTGCATATGTCAATTTATTTAAAATTCGTATCTCTGACACTACGTGTTGAACTTCGTCTTTAAACATGTCATGTTAAACTACATCTGTGAAATTTTTTCCACCATTTGATTCCTGAAATAAAAAACATAAGACGTAACCTTCTCATAAAAGGAACATACATTTCAAATCACCTCACAGATTGCGGCCGCATTTATATAGGCTAAAAATTTGCACAGTTTCGGAGCGTTGTGCCGAGCACATAGGACATATTAAGGAAAGAAAGCTTGATAAGTCGGTCATAGCTGACCGTTGCCTGGAAAACGAACACAAAATACAATTCCGAAGACGAGTGTCTTGGCTCATGCATCAACATATTGGGGTCCGGTTATACAGGAGGCAGCTGAGTGGAATAAAAAGTAACAACCTTAACAGAGACCAGGGGTACACATTTAGCAGGGTGTCTGGGCGGTCTTTCTAAATCGAAAGCAAGCAAAGACGGATGCTTGATGATTGCAGGGAGACGGGAGCGGCAGGCCCGCATCTCGTGGCCGTGCGGTAGCGTTCTCGCTTCCCACGCCTGGGTTCCCGGGTTCGATTCCTGGCAGGGTCTGGGTTTTTCTCTGCCTCGTGATGGCTGGGCGTTGTGTGATGTCCTTAGGTTAGTTAGGTTTAAGTAGTTCTAAGTTCTAGGGGACTGATGACCATAGATGTTGAGTCCCATAGTGCTCAGAGCCAGCCACGGGAGCGGCAGTTTCAGACGTGGCGTGGGCTACTCGCGCCATTTGACGTCACTCGGTCCTGCTGAGGGCCGGAGCTGCTATGAGCCGAACTGCCCAACTCACCTTCAGCGCACGCATCGTTTCGGTCCTATCTGATTGGTGCCAGATATTTCAACTGTGGCTATGTAATAGGAAAACTATACCACCGCTGCCCCCCCTCCTCCGCCGACCCCCTATCTCTCTCTCCCCCCTCCCTCCCTTCTGACCGCCCCTCCCTTGACAGCTTCTTTCTATTTTAATGTAGTTACTGTGTCATGTTTTGGTGCTTACCGTGAATGTTCTAAACATTCATGGTGGTGTCTGTTTGTACTATATCGTGTCTCCCTACCACTTTCGCGCAACGACGCTCTGGCATGTTTTTTAGGGAATTGACTAGTTTGAACCTGGGACCTGTAAGGAGACGCCGGACCACACATGACATGTAGAATTCAGAAGAGTTCAGTGAGACTAGCGATGATATAACCAAACACTAAATGATCTCAGCGTCAGCTCATCTGCACTCCCTGTAAAAGCATCTTAATACTAAATAAATAGAGTGGAAAGGGTTCAAGGCTTTCCTATTTTTAGTTATCTGGTAAAATAACGTCGAAAAAGCACTTAAGTTTACTATTGGAAATTTTATTCTACTCACAAAACATCATTTATAAATTGCACTATTGATAAAAGGACATGTTTTAATATAGGATGGTAAAAACCAACTGCGTTCAACAAAAATGTGAACGAATATTCCCTAAATGGGTTTCCAAGTTCTACAGTCGATCGAAGGATGACCTATGGCATATCACATCTATAATAATTTAAGTTTCACAAAAGAAAAAACTATCAAAATGGTCTACAGCACCAAGGCGAGCCACAGCACGGTTCAGTTGTGACGTGATCCTAGTTAGTCAGTACGAAGATAATAAAATCCTATTATGAGCTTGGTATGCTCAGACGTTCCTGTACACTGTTGTGGTAAGATTCTTGAAATTTTGCACAAGAGATTTGAGGTGAAATTCACTGTTCATGTTCACCACCATGTTGGCTAACATTGGTATAACATTACTCTGTAAGGCTTGCAGACAGCAGAGATGTGCTGGAGCTGCTTAGGCCTTGAATGCCGCTGTGGCTTTCAACACTTAATGCTCAACCATCTTGTCTTCGAACAGGCGTCAATCATTATTTTCAAGTAACCTGCATCGAATCGCGCATCCACATTTAAAATTCTAACATGTTATGTCGCTTATGTAGTTGCTGGTCTCGATATGTTTTACAGAGTGAATCCCGTTCTGATGCGAAGAAGCGTCAACTGATGAAAGGACTGTGTTATAATATGGCTTCCGAAGATTATCGAAACAAATTAAATATTCTGAACTTTGAAATAATTATATTGAGCAATATTTCACACTCTGAACCAGTAACAAAAAATATTTCTGCCATCAGCGACTGTGAAAAACCACACCCGCTCCACTGATAACTCTCCCGCCAGGACTGTGCACAAACAACAAGAAGAGAGATAAATACACTACTGGGCATTAAAATTGTTACACCAAGAAGAAATGCGGATGATAAACGGGCATTCATTGGACAACAATATAATGCTAGAACTGACATGTGATTACATTTTCACGCAATTTGGGTGCATAGACCCTGAGAAATCAGTACCCAGAACAACCACCTCTGGTAGTAATAACGGCCTTGATATTCCTGGGCATTGAGTCAAACAGAGCTAGGATGGAGTGTACAGATACAGCTGCCCATGCAGATTCAGCACGATACCACAGTTCATCAAGAGTAGTGACTGGCGTATTGTGACGAGCCAGTAGCTAGGCCACCATTGAGCAGACATTTTCAATTGGTGAGAGATCTCGAGAATGTGCTGGCCAGGGCAGCAGTCGAACATTTTCTGTGTCCAGAAAGGCCCATACAGGACCTGCAACATGCGGTCGTGCATTATCATGCTGAAATGTAGGGTTTCGCAGAGCTCGAATGAAGAGTAGAGCCACGGGTAGTAACACATCTGGCCGTCAACGCGAACAAGAGGTGAGCGAGACGTGTAACCAATGGCACCCCATATCATCACGCCGGGTGATACGCCAGTATGGCTATTGCGAATACACGCTTCCAATGTGCGTTCACCGCGATGTCGCCAAACACGGATGGGACCATCATGATGCTGTTACGTTTTGCCATTCGTGCACCCAGGTTCGTCGTGGAGTACACCATCGCAGGTGCTCCTGTCTGTGATGGAGCGTCAAGAGTAAACGCACCCATGGTCTCCGAGTTGATGGTTGTTATCTTGGAAAGGTCCCCATCTGTTCACTCAGGGATGAGACGTGGCTGCACGTTTCGTTACAGCCATGCCATCTCGACTGTTAGTGATGCGAGGCCGTTGGGATCCAGCACGGCGTTCCGTATTGCCCTCCTGAACCCACCGATTCCATATTCTGCTAACAGTCATTGGATGTCGACCAACGCGAGGAGCAATGTCGCGATACGATAAACCGCAATCGCGATAGGCTACATTCTGACCTTTATCAAAGTCGGAAAGGTGATGGTACGCATTTCTCCTACTTTCACGAGGCATCACAACAACGTTTCACCAGGGAACGCCGGTCAACTGCTGTTTGTGTATGAGAAATCGGTTGGAAACGTTCCTCATGTCAGCGCGTTGTAGGTGTCGTCACCGGCCACCGGCGCCAACCTTGTGTGAATGCTCAGAAAAGCTAATCATTTGTATATCATGGCATCTTCTTCCTGTCGGTAAATTTCGCGTCTGCAGCTTGCCATCTTCGTGGTGTAGCAATTTTAATGGCCAGTAGTGTATAAATCAATGAGTTCACGTCTTTGACAGTAACAGTCGCTGTCGCGTCTTTATAACTTAGTAAAACAAATTACAGAATTTTAAGTGCAATGATTCAACCTTTATTCAGATATGTAAAATATGAGAATATGAAGTATG
This sequence comes from Schistocerca gregaria, assembly GCF_023897955.1. NCBI lineage: Eukaryota > Metazoa > Arthropoda > Insecta > Orthoptera > Acrididae > Schistocerca > Schistocerca gregaria. Next base: position 900,685,451 of record NC_064922.1, read on the forward strand.
AAATAATTAGGTATTATAAACTGGTATTTATGCGAAGTCATTTTCGTATAACCGAAGATAACGATACTCTCTTGTATCGCAAGGTTCTTATCGTATCATAGGCTTCATTGCTTTATGGTATGTCATCAGCAGGCTAAGGAAAGTTGTGGACATGGGCTTCGAAGCCCAGTTGTTTGAAGTTATTTGCGTGTGGAGCAATGTAAGAAGTCAGTGAGTTACATACTGTGTGTGGTGCAGGGTGTGGCCCTGTGGACGCGTGCCGGTGAGCGCTGGAGTGCGGTGCTGGGGTGGCCTGGCCTGCCGCCCTGCTGCTGCAGCCCCGGAGAGCGGCGTCCAGCAGGAGTGCAGGAGGGTCCGGTGGCCGACCCTGGGCCGGCACTCTCGGCCCGTCACGAGGCGCCAATTAGGGGCGCCCCTCCAGGCAACGTCCCTCCCCCCCTCCCCCTCCCGGCACCGGGGGCACACCAGGGTCACGAGCCTGCGGTGCCCCAGGCCTGTGACGTCATCACAGCCCGGGTCGCCGGCGGCGTGTCGTGCCCGCATGCGCCTTCTTCACCGCGGACATTCCTAGACAGCTGTGCTCGCTAACAACTTTAGCTATTGCTGCACCATAGCTCGCCACCACTGAAACCAGCTGCGATACACGTACAACTCAACTGCTCAGGCAATGTGACAATAAGTATTTTGGTACCACGGTTCAGAAGTTAACTTATATACCTTTAGGAGCTGAAATCAGATCCCATGCTCAACAAGTAAGATGCACGGTAGCCGTAAGTTACTCAAAATAAACTACGTTTTGCGTTATCTCTTTCTTTTAAAAATTGGTTCAGATGGCTCTGAGCACTATGAGACTTAATTTCTGAGGTCTTCAGTCCCCTAGAACTTTGAACTACTTAAACCTGACTAACCTAAGGACATCACACACATCCATGTCCGAGGCAGGATTCGACTCCGGGGACCGCATATCTCTTTCTCTCGCCAAAACACTCCTCTACAGTTTGTGTAGTTACTGTTTTTTAACTTGTTTCTGAAAAAGTACCTGAAAAAAATTTCCGGACGATATTAAACGTATTTAGGAGACAGATACCAATATTATGCTGGCACAGAAATTTTGTGAAAGGTAACGAATATTAACTTTATCTACTTAACGCAATGGACGAAGAGATATCACAGTGAACGAAAGCAGTGAACTGTAAAACAAAGGAAAATATCCATTTTCTAACCATGAATACTGGGGAAGACTGGATGAAAAAGTATACCGAATATTGAGATCTAAGAAGGAACATTCAGCAGTACATCAAAGTACTTGTTATGTGGACAGCGAGGAAACTGAAAAGACTTGGAAACATTTAAGTTGTGTATTACATAAAAACATTAAAAATGAAATTTATGAAGGGGAAGACAAAAAAAATGTCGAAGCTAAGAGTAGATGAAACCAATCTGTCGTAATAGAATGGAACTTAACTTACAGTGAAACTTGTGCAACCAGAAGACAGTAAGTTACAGTGAGATTTGGCACTGGTAGGAACATCAGGGGAGGAAACTGCAATGACGGACCAAATTAGGAGATAGATACAACAAAAATCATGCAAGTTGCGTGCAAATGGTGCGGAGAATTAGACTAACAGTAGAAAATACACAACTGGCCATCAAAATTGCTACACCAAGAAGAAATGCAGATAATAAACGGGTATTCATTGGACGAAATTTGGGTGCACAGATCCTGAAAAATCAGTACCCAGAACAACCACCTCTGGCCGTAATACCGGCCTTGATACACCTGGGCATTGAGTCAAACAGAGCTTGGGCGGCGTGTGAAGGTACAGCTGCCCATGCAGCTTCAACACGATACCACAGTTCACGAAGAACCAGTTACTCGGCCACCATTGACCAGACATTTTAGGTTGGTGAGAGATCTGGAGAATGTGCCGGCCAAGGCAGCAGTCGAACATTTTCTGTATCAAGAAACGCCCTACAGGAACTGCAAGACGCGGTCGTGCATTATCCTGCTGAAATGTAGGGTTTCGCTGGGATCGAATGAAGGGTGGAGCCACGGGTCGTAACACATGTGAAATGTATCGTTCATTGTTCAAAGTGCCGTCAATCCGAACAAGACGTAGACCTGTAACCAATGGCACCCCAAACCATCACGCCGGGTGATACGCCAGTATGGCGATGACGAATACACGTTTCTAATGTGCGTTCAGCGCGATGTCGCCAAACACGGATACGAACATCATAATGCTGTAAACAGAACCTGGATTCATCCAAAAAAATGACATTTTGCCATTGTTGCACCCAGGTTCGCGGTTGAGTACACCATCGCAGGCGCTCCTGTCTGTATCCACAGCCATGGTCTCCGAGCTGATAGTCCATGCTGCTGCAACGTGGTCGATCTGTTCGTGCAGATGGATGTTGTCTTGCAAACGTCCCCACCTGTTGACTCAGGGATCGAGACGTGGCTGCACGATCCGTTACAGCCATGCGGATAAGATGCCTGGCATCTCTACTGCTAGTGATACGAGGCCGTTTGGACGTAGAATGGCGTTCCGTATTACCCTCCTGAACCCACCGATTCCATATTCTGCTAACAGTCATTGGATCTCGACCAACGTGAGGAGCAATGTTTTCGATACGATAAACCGGAATCGTGATAGGATACAATCCGACCTTTATCATGTCGGAAACGCGATGATACGCATTTCTCCTCCTTACACGAGGCATCACAACAACGTTTCACCAGGCAACGCCGGTCAGCTGCTGTTTGTGTATGAGAAATCGGTTGGAAACTTTCCTCATGTGAGCACGCTGTAGGTGCCGCCACCGGCGCCAACCTTGTGTGAATGCTCTGAAAAGCTTATCATTTCCATATCACAGCATCTTCTCCCTGTCGCTTTATTTTCGTGTCTGTAGCTCGTCATCTTTGACGTGTAGCTATTTTAATGGCCAGTAGTGTGGGAAGGAATAGAGGATGTGCTCCACCAGTTGAAGCACTCTTTGACATTACATAAACACTGCTACAGGTTTTAAATAGGGACTACTATCTGATGTCGAGCGATATTTGTCCAGAAATGGTTCATTTCCTTATGGCAACGAAAAAAAGATCCATGTGTTTAATTCTCGCACTAGAACCAGTAATTGTTAAGTTGTCTACCTGTATGTAGTCTATCATGACGATTTTGGAATATTGTTAAATGTTAAGGTACGTCGAAAAAATGTACTACATGACAGAGTGTAAAGTAACAATGCAAAGTTCTTCCACAATTTCTCCACGATCGATAGCTTATGCCGTTAATAAGGAGTAGATTGTAATTGCTAGTACTTTCTGAATAATAGTACAAATTATTGATTGTAAAATCTTTCATAATCTCTAGATTTATGTACACTGACATATATACCAACAATATTGTATCTTACGCCCACCACGATCTTCGACCAACTCTAACAACTCGGAAGTTGACTGCCTATCTCTTCCTTCGGTAATCACTTTCTCTACGAAATTTATTTGGGTTGTTTGATATAATTTTTTCGACTGTAGAACATCTGAAACTTGCTTCATTCAGACCGAAAGCAAGGTATCGTAGACGATCTCGCACAGTTTGCACGCCAGGTGTGGAAGAGCATGTACTGAGACGAGCAGAGAATGATCCTGAAACAAATGAGCAAAGGTTTGGAGCTACCCGATAGTGTAATCCACTGTGCCGGGTTGTCAGTTTTGCTCAAGCACATACATAACATATTTCGCTTAGAGTATGTGTGTGCTCTTAGATCACAAAGCCATCACGCCACATTGCAGTTCTGCAAATTGATTGTAAGCTAGGACATTGAAGATCCACGGCCCGCAGCTTGTATTTTTATGAAGTGGGACTAACATGGGGTAGGATCGTAAATTGCCACCATAGGCATGTGTGGGCAGATGCAAATCCTCTTTGTGTTGCTCCAAATATCTATACATCAATCTGCGGACTGTATGGTCCATCTTGTAGCTGTATTCGAGACGTCACGTGTTTTGTACCTATATGTCATTCACAACAGACCTAATTAGAATACCTGTCCTTCGTCAATTTTAGCTGTGCTCTACATTGAGGACAGGTGTTCCGATTAGGTATGTTGTGAAACAACAAAAAAAACCAACGTTACCTCTCAGTCATAGTTGAAAGATGGACACGAAAACTACAGACTAATGTATAGATACTTGGAGCTACACAAAGAGGAATCGCATTTGCCCACACCTGCTTATGTGTCAGGATCACTTTCTATTCGTCTCAATACACGTTATTCAACACCTGGCGTGCGAACTGTTCGAGGCCCTCTAAGACACCTTGCTCTTGTTGCGAATGACGCCACATCTGAAAGTCGGCGCAGCACAGTTTCGAAAATGTTTTTCTGGTGGACTGCAGCAGTGAGAGTGCCGTTCAGCTTACTTGAGACAGTGCTGCCAATTAACGCTGTTGACCGACGTGAACCACAGCAGATTACCACGTCTCCCATTTTCCGCTTGCATTACCAGCACTCCAGTTCAATATTTACCTGGTTCATGCGACACGGAACATAACCCTTGTTCTGACGCCAGCACGACGCATTAACGACATGGAAGGAACGGCTGATATAGGAGCCAGTTGTAAGTGCTATATCTGACGAAAGCATAGCACTCACAGAACTAAACTCAGAGCCGAATACAACAATCAGGAAGTGCAGAATAAACAAGAGGAAGGCAGCCTATACTCCTGAGTAGTGACTGTACCTGACACAAGTTTCCAGCCTTATGTTTATAATACTTTTTTCTACATTTCACCAGTAAAATCTATGTAAGAATAGGATATACATTCGTTTAAAACATTCTGTATGAGGAATCAATAATTGAGGACTCTGTGGCCAACTGCTATTCTAAGGGGAAGAAAGAAATCCATGATAGCCCCTGCACCGTGTTGGTTCGTTCAACGTTTTACATCCTTGCCTTCTGGCTTCTGTATACTCGCCACGTGGCGCTTTGGTGGCCCCTTAGTAGAGTCTTCGGTTGGAGTTCTTTGGGCAGCATGTTGACGACATTGGTGATTATTCGGTCGTAGTCAGGTGAAAGGGAGATAGTGGCACATCTGATGTGCGTTGGCCTGTACACGCAGAATACAGGTGCACCAATATCTAAGCTGCCAGTTGTCACTAAAGTTTTGTTGGTTGGCAGCACTTGGACCTAAGGTCGACGCAGCCGATGTCCCTGTATTAAGGAGGCATATTTGCTGATATGGGCGTTGGAGTGCTATTAATTTTCTAAAGTCGTCTGATCCGCCCTTACGAGTAAGGTACACGTTACTTGTGTTCCCGTGTTGAAGTTGCTCTCATCATGTCTGTGTTCCTCAACACTTTGTTTCAACAACTGAAATCGTCTTTTATACCTCTGCTTTGACACTGAGTGCCACATTTGTGTGTTGTAAAATTGCCTTTGCTTACAATTTGTTCAATGTCTGCTTATTTGTCTGTTACGTCTGAAACTGTCATATGTTCTAGGCCGCCACGTTTGTTAGTGACCACTAGGTTTAAACTGAATCTGATTTCTAATGGGAGTTGTTGCTTCCCTGACTTATGTAACGATTTTAAAATTGCCTACAGCTGTGGTAAGCTAATGCTAGCAGCCAGTCAATCTTGGCTCTTTGGGTATTTGGGTTCCTTTACTCTGGTGTATCTACTCTTTCAGGAAAGTTAATACTGTATTTGTTTCAGATATGACTGATGTGTTATTCATTTCGACACATCGAAATTAAACATATAGCCAGTTTGTAGTTACCTTATACTTCTTTATTACAAACGCATGCTCTTAATGAAATTAACAGTAACAACGATTATAATAAAAGGCACCTGCCCTACAGAACCACCAGGAGGACACAGATTAAAACATTAATCCATTTATGTCCGATAGACACAGATCTTTCAAAATTTAATCAGCCAGTTTCCACATATTAAAACCATGTCCATAAAACCATCATTAATCAAATTTAACTGACATAACTGAATCACACGAACCTTTCAAAAATGCTTCATGACTTACATAGAAACTGGCTATCACATGACTCTTATCAAATTCTAAAACTGTTTTCAACTACTAAGGCATTTTCCATGGACTGATCTTAAGCAATTCTAACAAATTAATAGTATTATCAGATTTCTGAAGTGGCAGGGGTAAAATACAGGGAGCGAAAGGCTATTTACAATTTGTATAGAAACCAGATGGCAGTTATGAGTTGAGGGGCATCAAAGGGAAGCAGTGGTTGGGAAGGGAGTGAAACAGGTTTGTAGCCTATGCCCAATGTTATTCTATCTGTATATTGTTTGGTTCAAATGGCTCTCAGCGCTATGGGACTTAACTTCTGCGGTCATCAGTCCCCTAGAACTTAGAACTACTTAAACATAACTAACCTGAGGACATCACACACATCCATGCCCGAGGCAGGATTCGAACCAGCGACTGTAGCGGTTACGAGGTACCAGACTGTAGCGCCTAGAACCGCTCGGCCAGCCCGGCCGGCCTGTATATTGACCAAGCAATGAAGGAAACAAAAAAACAAAATTCAGAGTAGGAATTAAAATCCATGGAGAAGAAATAAAAACTTTGAGGTTTGCCGATGACATAGTAATTCTGTCAGAGACACCAAATGATCTCAAAGAGCAGCTGAACGGAATGGACAGTGCCTTGAAAGGAGCATATAAGACGAACATCAACAAAAGCAAAACGAGGTTAGTGGGATGTAGTCGAATTAAATCGGGTAATGCTGCGGGAATTATATTGGGAAATGAGATGCTTAAAGTAGTTAATGAGGTTTGCTATTTGGGGAGCAAAATAACTGATGATGGTCGAAGTAGAGACAACATTAAATGTAGACTGGCAATGGATAGGGAAACGTTTCTGAAGAAGAGAAATTTGTTAACATCAAGTATAGATTTAAGTGTCGTTTCTGAAAGTATTTGTATGGAGTGTAGCCATGTATGGAAGTGAAACGTGAACGATAAATACACTCCTGGAAATTGAAATAAGAACACCGTGAATTCATTGTCCCAGGAAGTGGAAACTTTGTTGACACATTCCTGGGGTCAGATACACCACATGATCACACTGACAGAACCACAGGCACATAGACACAGGCAACAGAGCATGCACAATGTCGGCACTAGTACAGTGTATATCCACCTTTTGCAGCAATGCAGGCTGCTATTCTCCCATGGAGACGATCGTATAGATGCTGGATGTAGTCCGATGGAACGGCTTGAAATGCCATTTCCACCTGGCGCCTCAGTTGGACCAGCGTTCGTGCTGGACGTGCAGACCGCGTGAGACGACGCTTCATCCAGTCCCAAACATGCTCAATGGGGGACAGATCTGGAGATCTTGCTGGCCAGGGTAGTTGACTTACACCTTCTAGAGCACGTTGGGCGGCACAGGATACATGCGGACGTGCATTGTCCTGTTGGAACAGCAAGTTCCCTTGCCGGTCTAGGAATGGTAGAACGATGGGTTCGATGGCGGTTTGGATGTACCGTGCACTATTCAGTGTCCCCTCGACGATCACCAGAGGTGTACGGCCAGTGTAGGAGATCGCTCCCCACACCATGATTCCGGGGTGCTGGCCCTGTGTGACTCGGTCGTATGCAGTCCTGATTGTGGCGCTCACCTGCAAGGCGCCAAACACGCATACGACCATCATTGGCACCAAGGCCGAAGCGACTCTCATCGCTGAAGACGACACGTCTCCATTCGTCCCTCCATTCACGCCTGTCGCGACACCACTGGAGGCGGGCTGCACGATGTTGGGGCGTGAGCGGAAGACGGCCTAACGGTGTGCCCAGCTTCATGGACACGGTTGCGAATGGTCCTCGCCGATACCCCAGGAGCAACAGTGTCCCTAATTTGCTGGGAAGTGGCGGTGCGGTCCCCTACGGCACTGCGTAGGATCCTACGGTCTTGGCGTGCATCCGTGCGTCGCTGCGGTCCGGTCCCAGGTCGACGGGCACGTGTACCTTCCGCCGACCACTGGCGACAACATCGATGTACTGTGGAGACCTCACGCCCCACGTGTTGAGCAATTCGGCGGTAAGTCCACCCGGCCTCCCGCATGCCCACTATACGCCCTCGCTCAAAGGCCGTCAACTGCACATACAGTTCACGTCCACGCTGTCGCGGCATGCTACCAGTGTTAAAGACTGCGATGGAGCTCCGTATGCCACGGCAAACTGGCTGACACTGACGGCGGCGGTGCACAAATGCTGCGCAGCTAGCGCCATTCGACGGCCAACACCGCGGTTTCTGGTGTGTCCGCTGTGCCGTGCATGTGATCATTGCTTGTACAGCCCTCTCGCAGTGTCCGGAGCAAGTATGGTGGGTCTGACACACCGGTGTCAATGTGTTCTTTTTTCCATTTCCAGGAGTGTAGTTTAGACACGAAGAGAATAGAAGCTTTCGAAAAGTGGAGCTACAGAAGAATGCTGAATATTATATGGGTAGATCACATAACTAATGAGCAGGTACTGACTACAACTGGAGAGAAGAGAAATTTGTAGCACAACTTGACTGGAAGAAGGGATCGGTTGGTAAGGCATATACTGAGGCATTACGGGATCCCCAATTTAGTATTGGAGGGCAGCGTGCAGCGTAGAAATCGTAGAGGGAGACGAAGGTATGAATACAGTAAACAGATTCCGAAGGATGTAGGTTGCCGTAGGTACTGGGAGATGAAGAAGCTGGCACAGGGTAGAGTAGAATGGAGAGCTGCATCAATCCAGTCTCTGGACTGAAGACCACAACAAACACATCAGATTAATACACTCAACAATGCTTCTCTTTAGTATTACTTCCAGATACGAGGTTTACGTTTCAGCCCAAGAATATAATAATAGCGAATCAACTAGTCTTAAAATGAGGCCGTTTCAATTTTATGTTGAAAATTAGTGATGGATGCGAGCAGACCGGAAGGTTCTAACAGATACAGGAGATTCACGGATCAGAAGGTGAAATAGAACTATACTCAACTTTGCGCTACAATTAAGCTTCCGGAAAACCACAACGCTCCACCGTAAAGATGGAATTGCAGGACACTAACAACGTAACTATAGACACCGATACAGATCCTTAAATTTCCCTCTTCCAGCGCGATACCCTTATCTGAGTTTGCTCGCGTCGAACGCTATCAATTATGTGAAACATAAACACATCAGTGGCAGACAACATGCTAGCATTCAGATGCACAAAACATATCTGCCCAACTGGTTGTAAGTAAACCTTTAATTACGCACGGCACAAAATGAATCCAAGAACTAACCTACGTGACCACATGCCCAGTAGCGGCTCTTAGAATTTGATTACCCAGTTCTTTAGAACAAACAAATAAAATAATAACATAGAAAAAGGAAATGGGGAAAATTATTTCGGACCACTCTCGAACACTAGGCACAGACTTAACGCACTACTTGGTATGACCTCTCCTTTAGCTATGCATTAAGCACGGCTTCATGTCTTTTTGTTGTGCATATCCTGCCTTAAACGCCGTCATCATATCAGGCGGCCAGACCAAATACAGTGACAAGTAACTGAAATAATCAAGATAGTTTTCAGTGCACTCGGGTATTCAATTAACATGAACCCGAACACACCAAGGAACAATTCGACGAGTCCAGTTCATTCACTGTGAGTAACATGTAACAGACGCAAAGGAAATCTGTCCTTCAAATCTCAAAGAAATCCCAGGCACCGTCGGCAGCGAATCTGCATTCCAACTGCTTAACACGCCGCAGCAGCTGCCCACGCTCTTCCGTCGTACCGAATCGGGCTCTCGCCAGGCTGCACGCATCCACAGCGCCACACGTCACTGTCGCTCACACAGCTGATACCCGAACTCAGGCCCCAGCAGAGCGCGCGCGTCGCAGTTAACTAGACATCCGCCAAAGATGCTAAGAAGAGAAGCAGGCATCGAAAATTGACTCACAACGATCGGGATGACAATCGATGTAGACTGGCGCCAGCAGCATAAACTTACTAAATAAAAACTAGACCGCGCATTGGCGCTAGGGTCGCGTCCCCACATTGAACGTGATACAAGCCGCCATTTGCAGGGAAACAGAGCCTAAACATGGTTCGTTCGTGTGCTGCTTTTAATTGTAACAGTAAGAACGGAAACAAAGACGAAGATGGAAACAATATTACATTTCACAGGTCAGTCATTTCTGGTTGTTTGTTACTTTCTGTTACTTGTATGTAGTATTTTCATGGAGAAATAATACATGATGAGCGTTTGTTTTTGTTTAGGTTTCCCCTTACAAATGATTTTATAAATCGGAAATGGATAGCTGCTACCCGGAGAGAGAACCTCCAAACGACAGCAAGTCATTTGCTGTGCTCTCTTCATTTTGAAGAGAATTGTTGCATGGAAAATTATGTAAATAGACTTCAACTGAAGGACGATGCTATACCGACTGTGTTTTGATTTCCAACTCATTTGAAAAAGGTATAGTGTCCTGGAAATCGTGCAATATGGGCCTACGTTAAATAGTGTGGAAATACTGTCAGTGTGTATAATTTTGAACGTTCCTTTTCCAGGTTACCAAGGCAAGGAAATCTCCAAGGGCCAAAGCCAAGAAATGTTGAGACAGCAGAAAACGTGTGTGTGGTTGTTCCCGTTTCTGGTGACACTGGAGACCACAATTATTCATTTCCAAGTCAAAGTAAGCTGAAGGAAAAGTTCGAAAAAATTGAAGAAAGGAAGGAAGCAAAAATTTGGCAGTATAAGACTAATTTAAATGTAGTGAACAAAAAGTGGAAAAGACAGATGCAGAAGAATATTTTAGAAGAACTAAAAGCTAAAAACTTAGTAAACGATAAAGTAATCTCGCTTATTAATGCTACCCACAGCGGCATGCTATTGGAGATGGCCATTACAATGTTGTATGATGTAAATGTCAGTGTGTTAGCTGTTACCTGTGATAGATTTTCCACTAATATTGCAATGGCAAAGGAGTCAGGGGCAAATATAATCGTACTGTCTGCTACTTTAAAAGTTTCATGTAATTATCTAATGCAAATAACTCGATGCAAACTCGCTCTACTTTGTCAGGAAAGAGGCTTCCATTCTTAAACTTCACCTCTCTATGTAGACGTATTTCGGAAATTAGGAAACTTGATTCATTTAAGTATACTTTTAAAATAGACTCGAATACTCAGTATTTTTTTAAACAAACATGTGTTTAATTTGTGCTTCAATTTGCTCTTGTTGCGTCTCATATACTTCAAATCACAACCCCAACACTAGGGTCCATCCCTGCAAATGGCGGCGATCGGCTGCTTCAATTGGGGGCCAGTTGCCTCGCTTCTCCTCTACGGCGTGGTAGGGGCTTGGCCAGCAGTACACCAGCTCAATGATTGCGATTGTAGCTTTTGGAGAATTACAATTCAAGGTTAGGCTGTTACATTCTAAAGCCAGTTAATGTGACTGAGGGTTGTGTGTGGCTATTGCATTAAATTGTTATGTTTTAATGTAAGTAGGTTCATGATTAATAATTCGTGGGAAATTTCTGGTTGTTACATGTAAGGTTTGGTCGGGGCTTGAGGCCACGTTCATGTTGAGCTTTAGTCTTGATGTATGATTTACACGGTTGCTTGTTTTCTCTCGGCCTTCCGAGTCGTTCGTAGCGTTTGGCGGCGCTGCTTTGGGGTCTTACTTGTTTACCCGCCGGTCCACCGGGCGTAGCTCGTTCGCAACGGCTGTGTACATGCTCGCGGGCAGCGCGCCGCTTCCTGTCTCACCTTACCCGCCGAGACGTTACGATCTACTGGTTTGCTACGGCATGCCTTTCAAGTTGAGTTTATATCTCGCAGCAATCGGGCGGTAATTTACCCAGTTGTATCCGTTTGTTCTCCAACTTATTCAGACTTGGCCTGCTGCGCCTGACCCATAGTTTCCCTGCCTGAAGTTCTTTTTCTTTTTTCTTTTTTTTCGCCTAATATTTTTAACGTTGATGTAATACTCAGTTGTTAAATAGTATTTTATTATTATTCCACGGCAGTACCTTGAATATGCCAATGAGCCTTCCTTGATTCATTGAATGTTCTCAACTTAAGTGATTCACTTTGGCTAGGGTTGTAAGAAATATATCTTTTTATATATTTGTATTCAACCTATTGTGTATTGTTTGTCTGTTAATCTGAATTTACCAGTTTCCATTTCTAACGTATGTTTGAGAAATGATATATATTTATGGTGGTAAGATGGAGTAAAAGAATTCAGAAAAAAACATGTTTTGCGAAGAAACTTTCTCTGATTGTTTTCAGAATTGTGAGTTAGCTTTGGCCAATGTTACCAATAACATTTTATTTGTTTATATTGAATCTGTTCTTCTGTTCACCTGCAAATCTGAATTGAAGAGTTTCCTTTTTAATGTATGTTTGAACAATGCTCTGTATTTATGGTTGGTAAGATACATTAGGTATGTGTTTGTCAGGCAACCGAATTTTAAGATTTGTCTGTGCAATAAAATAGTGTTAAACGTTTTTAAATAACAAATGACTTGCGATAAATGGCCTGCACTTTCCCATGCCAGTTTCCTTGTTCCTTTATTTTGAGGCGTCCATTGCCATTTCAAACCCCAGCATACCGTCGAAGGATTAACTAAGAAAGAAAAATGTCATTCATCTTTGAAATTCAATGATTTATACAAACATCCCTATCAGAGAGAAAATTCAGATAATTGAGGCTAATTTACTGAAACATAAAAATTAATGCCGTTGAACTAGTGAAATATATAGCATTGCTTTTATTTCAATAAAATGCATCGGCAAACGAATAGCCTAGCCATGAGTATCTAACTTGCATGGTCAATAGCAAAAAAGAAGTAAGATTAAAGTTTAACACGCCGTCAACAACGCAGTCAACAACCTTACGAGATAGTCGGCTGCGTAGAACTGCTACGAGATGAGGGGAATTTGATGTACAGCTGAATGCTAGCAAGCCCTGGGGCACAGGGCACGCCACACCCTGTCCGACTAGTTGACCGTCTTCAGCGAGCCAAGCACAGAAATGAGCGGCATCGGAAGCACGAAAAACCTGGTACGGTGAATACGGACGACAGTTCTATCGTTTAACGGGGCCGGCTGAGCTCCCGGCAATGGCGGGCCTTGAGACAAACTGAAAGATGGCTTCTTACAGTTGAAAGTCTATAATAATTCACATCAGGTACTAAAGAAAAAACGAATACATCGGCGAGCTCATATAAATGTACCGCATCGAGTGACACAACAATATTTCAATATCTCTAAAACCACAGATGTTAATGTTTTATACGGAATAAACATTTACACAATAAACCTCTCAATTAATAAGTTTCAATCTCTTCGTACCATTTCAAAGAACGATAATTCTCGATGACAGCATAGCACTATAGCTATTACGCCTGAAACCTATATATTTGTATCTATTTCGTTTATGGATTTATGATGATTTACACCTGTTTCACTATGCAAATCTTTGTTAGACCATTGTATCCTCTACTTTTACAGAAGAAAAGAACACAGCATCAGTACCTCATATATTGTCATACTTGTGTTCTCAGTTTATAAAAAATTTGTTATTTTGCCAGTATCTTTACTTAAATGCTGATTGGAACTGCTATTTAAAAAGCTGTGCATGTTTTAGCGGGCACTACAATCGAAAAGAGAACTAAAAGACACTTTTGTCGAGAACGCATGAATCATTGATTAAATAATATTTAATGACAATGAAAGGTGGCTACACTGAGTCACAGCGCCAGAGATGGCACCAAAGATTATTATTCCGCCGCCTCCACTGGGGCAGTAGTAGTTCAGAGGTTGCCGTGGGCAGTGCTTGTTGAGAGGATGTCGTGTGCAGTTGTTGTTCTGTTGGGCGAGACAGTAGATGCTGTTCGGTTGGTGTGATGTATAGATGGAAGATGTTGCAATGATCACATCGTATTTTTCGTCAATATATATGGAGGTAACAAAAAAAATTATTTCACGTTTCCTTAATGACAATGCCTCTTGGTCACAGGTTCAGTCAACAAAGCATCTGGCTCGTGTTCATGTATTAGACTTGTAATTATGGTTTCGATGTGTAATTATATTTTTCAATTAGTTAATTGTAAATGGTGTTTAAAATATCTTTTCGTATTGAGGAAGAACCGTGCCAGATACATGTACGTTGAATCACACCACCACACGCAGAACAGATTGCGCCCCAATACTAGCCAGGGCCAACCGGTTACGAGACTTCGTAACCGGACACACAGCTGCTAAAATTACGTGGCGACCTCTGGATCTGATCGTCCCTTGGAATTCTTTTGACGGTAAAAATACCAGACAATAATATTGTTGTAGTAATTTGTAGTTTAGTAATTGCAGTCTATATTGCATGTGTAGGTTTGGTGACTGAACATTTGTAGTTGTCTTGTCATTCTTCTAATGGTATTTTTGAAGAATTTAATTTTGGTTGTTTCGTATACGGGTTTGACAATTTAGTGCAATTATGAAGATTTTAATTGTTCGTTAATCGTGTTTGTCGGGAAGCATTTCGTGTGAGTGGTATTGTTGGTGATAAAGTGTTATATTGTGTGTAATTTTCGTATTGTGACGACTTTTGTATGTTTTCCAAATGATTACGCGATCGATGAAAAAGGCAAAAAAGATGGATGGTCAGAATAACGAAATTGTTAACATGGCGAACTCGCCAACACAGGAGAACAGTATGATGAATAATGAAGTAGAAAACAATTTAATAACCTGGGAAAATAGTCCGGAACCAGTTCAAAATATTTCACAATCAAAAAATTCACAGAATACTGTATTAACGACAGAAGATTCTGGAATATTATCGAACACAGGTAGCTTTATAATTACGACGAAGGAAGTTAGTTTTACGGAAAATGTTAGGGGAGAAAAGAATTTCGAACCAGTTAATATGGAGCAGTTGATGAGTGCAATATTAAATTTGGGATCACAGTTAAGATCTCAATTAAAAACAGAGACGGGAACAACGGAAGCACGGCTACGCTCACGAATAGGGACATGTTTTAAAAACATGAAAGATGAACTAAAGAAAGAAATTAGACAAGGAGTACAACCGATTTTAATGCTCACAATAATAGATTAATTTCAGTAGAAATTAGACCATAGGAACAGGATACAGAACAGGAAGAAAGAGATGGCGTGGTAGTACAAAAATTTTCAGAGTTAAATCTTCAACGTTTACTCGATAAGGAAGAAATATTTGAAAGAATCGAGGAATCCGTAGCAAATGACAGAATAAATAACGTAACACAACAATATGAACAGTTAACTACTAAATGTGTCAATACTGAAACCCGAGTCGCGACACTTACGGAAGACGTAAATAAACAGAGGGAACAAATAGGTGACTTATCGGAAAGAGTTGAGGAGATTTCAGGTAAATTGACAAGTCTTAGTTTAAATGGGGACAGAGATTCAGATGACACAGCTCCATTGCCATATGCAGAAACAGAAGAGTACCGGAATATAAATAAACATGTTGAAAATCACAGAAAATTTAATGAACGCGTTAAAAGAGAATTTGAGTCGTTACGAAAGCAAGTTAAACAGACTGAAAGCGAAATAGTAGGAAAAAACAGTAGAAGAAATTTAGAATCACCGATAGCAGTGGACTTTGAAAAAAATAATTTATTTCATTTACGAGAAGCAACAAGAGAGAGCCATGCGCGCGAACTTGGCAATAATCGACATTTGGACTGGGACAGACGCGGCAGGTCTTTGTCGCCACGATGAGAAAACTTTGACTATAAATACTTTTTAACTGTTCGGCAATTTGAGATCTTTCGCAATTCTAATAATGACATACAACCATGTTCATGGTTAAATCAATTTATGTACGCACTTCCACCAAATTGGCCACTAAGTCACAAACTGGAATTTATGTGTGGCTATTTATGTCCTCACGGTATTCACTACGCTAAGTGAATATGTGCCGTAGCGTGCACAGGGCCTCGAGCTGTAGTGGCGCTATTTCCCTTTTAGTTTTTTGCACTGCTGCCTACTCTTTTACTATTCTTTGTATCTATCAAAACAACTCTTCAACTATCAATCTATCTAGAAAAGGAGTCAGTAAAGAATGACCGGGTATGACTATTTTATCCAAAAGTATTCTCGGAAATTACCGTATCTTCAGCAGCATTCATTCGCAGTTTAAACGAAATTTTACCTGTCTATCTTCGTTACAATATTACTCCATATATTGACGATATTCTTATTGCTAAACGTTCTTGGAGTGAACATAACAAAATTTTGGATTCATTATTACGTACTTTTGCAAGAGTTGGCATTACAGTGAACTTGGAAAAATCTGAATTTGGTCGTTCTCAGGTAAAATTTCTTGGTCATATTATTTCTACAGAAGGTATTCTTCCTGATCCAGACAAACTAGACGCTATTCGTAATAATGCTGTTCTTACCACAAAACGCGATGTTCGTAGTTTCCTTGGTGTCTGTAATTTTCTTAGACGCTTTGTTAGGTTGGACAATTTCGTCAATATATATGGAGATAAATATAAAAGTTATTTCGCATTTCCGTAATGACAATGTCTCTTGGTCATAGGTTCAGTCAACAAAGCATCTGGCTCGGTTCATGTATTAGACTTGTAATTATGGTTTCTTTATGCAATTATAGTATTTCTGGTTTTTCAATTAGTTAATTGTAAATGGTGTTTAAAATATCTTGTCGTATTGAGGAAGAACCGTCCCAGATACATGTACGTTGAATCACACCACCACACACAGAGCAGTTACACTTGTGCTTTGTTGTTTCGTAGCTTTTGTAGTTGCAAGGGACTTAATTAATCAATTGTGTTAAAGGAAATTTCCTTTCATTCTTTATTGTTATTTTATGCAGTCAGATTGCGTACTAATACTAGTCAAGGCCAACCAGTTACGAGACTGCGTAACCGGACACACAGCTGCTAAAATTATTGCTTAATAATTAAGCCCCAAACAACAAATCGTTGTCATTTAACATGATAACACATGGCTCATTTATTTTCGGACAAACCAGAATTTATATTTACTGTGAATGTTTATAACATTTCTTTATTTAAATACGTAACAATAAATTTAGTGTAGGAGAGTGGTCAAGATAACACAGATCGTGACTGTAGGAAGTAAGAACGACGTGTTTTGGGTGGGGATGGCATCCAGTCACTGGAAAAGCAGACAGTACCGGATCACTGCGTGAGTCAGGCGGAGATTAGGACTTTTCGAGTGAAGAGCTGAAGGGAGTGATTCTGGATATTTGCCGGCCGCGGTGGTCTCGCGGTTCTAGGCGCTCAGTCCGGAACCGCGCGACTACTGCGGTCGCAGGTTCGAATCCTGCCTCGGGCATGGATGTGTGTGTGATGTCCTTAGGTTAGTTAGGTTTAATTAGTTCTAAGTTCTAGGCGACTGATGACCACAGATGTTAAGTCGCATAGTGCTCAGAGCCATTTGATTCTGGATATTTTTACGCGAGTTCCAGAAGAAGGTATATCTGTCTAGAGAAACGGGCGAGATTTCTTTGTCTGATTCATTCTGGTGGGTGAAAAGCCACTAACATGCTTCAACTTTTCAAAGACTTAATATTTCTAGGGGTCTGAAAGTCCTCCAGAATAGATCTCTACATACACTACTGGCCATTAAAATTGCTTCACCACGAAGATGACGTGCTACAGGCGCGAAATTTAACCGACAGGAAGAAGATGCTGTGATATGCAAATGATTAGATTTTCACAGCAATCACATAAGGCTGGCGCCGGTGGCGACGCCTACAACGTGCTGACATGAGGAAAGTTTGCAACCGATTTCTCATACACAAACAACAGTTGACCGCCGTTGCCTCGTCAAACGTTGTTGTCATGCTTCGTGTAAGGAGGAGAAATGCATACCATCACGTTTCCGAATTTGATAAAGGCCGGATTGTAGCCTATCGCCATTGCGGTTCATCGTACCGCGACAGTTCTGCTCACGTTGGTCGAGATCCAATGACTGTTAGCAAAATATGTAATTGTTGGATTCAGGAGGGTAACACGGAACACCGTGCTGGATCCCAACGGCCTCGTATCACTAGCAGTCGAGATGACAGGCATCTTATCTGCATGACTGGACCGGATCGTGCAGCCACGTCTCGATCCCTGAGTCAACAGATGGAAACGTTTGCCAGACAACAACCATCTGCACGAACAGTTCGACGACAATTGCAGCAGCATGGACTATCAGCTCGGAGGCCGTGGCTGCGGTTACCCTTGACGCTTCATCACAGACAGGAACGCTTGCGATCGTGTACTCAACGACGAACCTGGGTGCACGAATGGCAAAACGTCACTTTTTCGGATGAATCCAGGTTCTGTTTACAGCATCATGATGGTCGCATCCGTGTTTGGCGACATCGTGGTGAACGAACATTGGAAGCGTGTATTCGTCATCGCCATACTGGCGTATCACCCGGCGTGATGGTATGGGGTGACATTGGTTACACGTCTCGGTCATCTCTTGTTCGCTTTCACGGCACTTTGAACAGTGAATGTTACATTTCAGATGTGTTACGACCCTTGGCTCTACCCTTCATTCGATCCCTGCGTTACCCTACATTTCAGCAGGATAATGCAGGACCGCATGTTGCAGGTCCTGTACGAGCCTTTCTGGATACGGAATATGTTCGACTGCTGCCCTGGCCAGCACATTCTCCAGATCTCTCACCAATTGAAAACGTCTGGTCAATGGTGGCCGAGCAACTGGCTCGTCACAATACGACAGTCACTACTCTTGATGAACTGTGGTATCGTGTTGCGCTGCATGGGCAGCTGTACCTGTACACGCCATCCAAGCTCTGTTTGGCTCAATGCCCAGGCGTATCAAGGCCGTTATTGCAGCCAGAGGCGGTTGTTCTCAGTACTGATTTTTCAGAATTTATGCACCCAAATTGCGTGAAAATATACTCACATGTCAGTTCTAGTATAATGAATAGCCGTTTATCAACTGCATTTCTTCTTGGTATAGAAAATTTTAATGGCCAGTAGTGTAATATCGTTGCTTTATCAGAAACCAACGGAGCACAAATACATTATATTTCATGGAAATATAATAAGCCTATAGGGATATTAACCATGTTTGAGTATGCTCACATTTAACCGGAATAGAACATTGTCGGTGTTTCAAATGGTTTAAATGGCCCTGAGCACTATGGGACTCAACTGCTGTGGTCATTAGTCCCCTAGAACTTAGAACTACGTAAACCTAACTAACCTAAGGACATCATACACATCATGCCCGAGGCAGGATTCGAACCTGCGACCGTAGCAGTCGCACGGTTCCGGACTGCGCGCCCAGAACCGCGAGACCACCGCGGCCGGCTGTCGGTGTTTGACAATTTGCTTTCGTACTAGAAGGACGTCGTTGTTTTATTTGTGCGAGTGCATATCCTGCTCGTACTTTTAAGCAGACGTTGGCACGTAGTGTCTACGTGACGACATGAGTTGTTATTTATTGCACTACGAAAGGATTAACGGTAGTGAGGAGAGCGTACTCATGTTTCAGGTGTTGGTTATCGTAAGAACACTGGAATTCTTCTTGTTAATTGAAGTCAGATGCTGTTATCCTAAAACTTTTTCAACTACGATATCTAACATCGGCCATCTAGCCCGGAATCAGTATTGTGTCAAGGTTCAGATTGGTTCTGTGTTTGTCAGCGGCACTCTTCCTTCGGAGATCAGCCATTAGTTACGCCGTTGGTGAATTTTTCGTTGTAAACGAAATAACCACAGATCACTTTTGGACACTATATTACCAAAGTGGCTCGTCCAACAAATCGTAACTGATCTTCCGACAAGTTCCGTCATATGCAATGCTGTGTATCATCCACTGTTCGTTCTAAATTGGGCTGGGTGTACCAGCATTGAAAAGGTGAATTTTTTTCTTATATGTCTGCTGCGACACGAAGTGTCAATTAATCTGCACGGCGCATTACGTCATCCCACGACCAAATAGCGTTTTTACCAGTAAGGTGACTCAGTCTAGGGTTATCTAGTGATGAATGGTGTATGAAACGGCGGAAAAAAGATCAAATCGAGGAAGCTGCGAAGTTGTTTTTTGGTAGACGGAACTGAAATTTCACCGATTGGGCGTAATGCCGTCTTCCGAAATTACGTGACCTAGAAACTTAATGGAAGTCTTGCGAAAATGAGATTTACCAAAGTTCACGGTAACACCTTCTGTAAGAAAAGTTTGCAATGACAAGCAAAGAACAGAATTATGTTCCGACCAATATGTTCTACAATTAGAATGTCATCGATGTATGTGGTGGTTCTGACTTTTAATTAATTTGGAAGAATAATATTCATCGCATGGATGAATGCGGCGGAACTAGTTATTAAACCAAAAGGCGATTTACAAACCTGGAAGCAGTTAACGAAACATAAGAAAGCAGTTTATTTTTGGCACTTAGTAGCCAGTTGCATTTGCTACATCTACATTTTAGGTCCAAAGTAGAACAGATTGATGTTCTGTGAAATTATTACACGAGCTCTTCCAGTGTTTGCGGACAATCAGTATCCGTGATGTTGATTTCGTTGAACTGACGTGAATCCAACAAAAGGTGAAGTGAGCTGTCTTTCTTGTTAACAATGTGAAGAGGGTTAAAAATTGAGTAACGGCTGATTCAATGATACCTTGTTCTAATATAGTCTGACGTTCCTGATTGACTTGATATCTGTAAACGAACGTAACAGAATACTGCTAAGATTTAAATGTGTCTTGTGGTTTTACTTGGAATTCGTAAACAAAACTGTACATGGTTCCTGGTGCATTGCTAAGTGCTGTAAAAGTAATACTATAACCGTTGGCGCTCGTCGTTGGTCGAAGCTTTACATTCATTTATCTTACCGTTTATCGTCTGCACAATGACATGGTCAAATTGGTTCAAATGGCTCTGAGCACTATGGGACTCAACTGCTGTGGTTATTAGTCCCCTAGAACTTAGAACTACTTAAACCTAACTAACCTAAGGACATCACACACATCCATGCCCGAGGCAGGATTCGAACCTGCGACCGTAGCAATCGCACGGTTCCGGACTGCGCGCCTAGAACCGCGAGACCACCGCGGCCGGCTATGGTCAAATTTATCAAGGATATTGTTAACTACGGAAATACGTGTCTGTAAAAAAATGTTTGATGACAAATAGATGCTGAAATGACCTCTGTTCTGGGAATGTCTTGCTCCTCAGCTCACAAAGTATTCTGAAACGTGACAGCTAGTTGTCGCGTATTACATTTCAGTATAAGCAATGACTTCTTAACGTTGGTAACAGCGTCAAGCTCGACAAGGAAATCCATGCCAAGGATGACGTCTGTTCTTAGGAGGGGAACGATGCAGAAATTAGCTTGGAATGTGTGATCAGCAGTTTCACATCTACTCCCTTATTGGAGACTGCGCCTCGAACTTTTGGTCTACCGAGGGGAAAGTAGGACAGGTATTGTCGGCGTTACATTTTTGAAATTCTGCTTCATTTATCATCGTTATAGGTGAACCAGAATCGAATAATTGCACAAAGTAAATGCAAGCCAATTTTAATTTCAACAATGGGATGAGAAATATTCTTTTGAGTTTGGTGTTTCTCTTGTGATAGCGTGTCCCTAATGTCATCGCAAGTTATGACGTTTTTCTGAACGGTATCATGAGTAGAAGAATCGCTTTGTGCTTTTCCCGACTGAACAGCGTCGGTAGTTTTTAGTGATGCATTACTAGTGGGCTGATTGGTTGCAGAGGGATGCTGTCCTGTGGTAGTTCAATTATTTGTACTGTACGGTTGTTGTGGTCTGAAGAATGCTGCGGTGGATACACACAAGCATTAGGCTCATTAAGAATAAACTTAGGCTGCTGAGATTGATTCTGATTTCAGTTTCTGTTACCGAAATTACGCCTAAATTTGTGGTTATAACTTTTATGTTTGTGGTAAAACAACTTTGCTTTGATCGTTTCGATATGGCTGAGACCGCTGATTTTTGTGGGAGAAGTTGTCCACTTGTGGATGCGTAAAATTATTAGACTGGGCTGTACTGGCAAGGCTAGGCGGTGGCACATTGATCTTCGGTGGAGCTTGTAGACCGTATTGTTGTTGAATATTGCCGTGCTGTTGTGGCGGCGGCAAGAACTGGGGCTGGAAACTGTGTTTGTTGGCGTCGACATTCTAATGTTATTGCTGCTGAATATACTTGTTATCAAACTGTTGTCTCTTATTAAAGTGTCCGTAAATCGTTATTGGAACCAAATCTTTTTATGTCTTTTGCTATGGAAAGGGCGGGATTGCTCATTGTAACCGAATGAATTGTTCCCCTGATTGCTGTTATTAAAGTTCTTATTGACAAATGAGTAGTCCGACTGCTGAATTACTAATAATTGCAGTAAGCCCCTGAATGATGAAATGATTTCCTTTTGCTGCACGGTGAGGAGGAAGACGCGTAATGAGCGCGGAAGTTTTTAGATGCATAATTGTATGAGTGCAGATTGGCTATGCGGCTCGGTAAAGTACTGGTTTCGGTGGACCATATACTCAAAAAACTGGGTGATAGTGGGAAAACTGGAACGTTCAAAATTGAGTGAACTGCCTCGCTGAGATATTTCCGACCAATACGGAGACAGAAATGCATTTTGCACTCTTCGACAAAATGACTTTACCTTGCTATGGGCCACACACGCGTCGAAGGTTCTCCCTCTAAAAAGTTACAGATAAACTCGAGCTTACGTGTCACTGGCTAGTTTGGTGGCAGCGAAAATGAAAATTGCTGCTCCCAATCAAGGGAATGCAGGTCAGTGTCGTTATTTTTAAACACCTTGAATTTCTTTAATAATCGAATCCTCCGTGTTGTAGATTTTGAGAAGGCTCGGTGGCGTGAAAAAACTGATTGTGAGATGGCTGCTTTGCACCAATGTCACGTGCTCCTTGTAGTATGCTGATATTGTCGTGAGGTTGAGAAGTAGTTGACTGTTGCTGTTGCATGTTAGTTGGAAACCGATTACATGGGGAAAAAATTGTGATATTGTTTACTTCCTGATGTATACTATTAACTATCCTATGGAGCGAACTGTTATGTGCACAAAGCTGGTTAATTGTTTGCTGCATTGACTGATATTCCCGAGATTTTCTAAACGGAATGGGAGCCGTATCCTTTGGTTTTCAAGTGTTTCTAATCTTGCCGATAGCTCATCACATTTTTCCGTGAGCGTAAGAAGGTGTGTGGAATTGTTTCACTCTGAAGGGGAACTTGACGACTTAATGGCATCTGTGCATTTTTTTCAACTTTTTGGATTCGTGTGTGAACAGTGGTTTTGAAGTCAGTTAAACTGTCTGTAGCAAGGAGCAAGGAGGACCTCAAAAGCAGACTCGCTATGGCAAAAAAGGCTTCTGGCCAAGTGAAGTCTACTAACATCAAATACCAGCCTTAATTTGAGGAAGAAATTTCTGAGGATGTACGTCTGGAGTACAGCATTGTATGGTAGTGAAACATGGACTGTGGGGAAACCGGAACAGAAGAGAATCGAAGCATTTGAGATGTGGTGCTATAGACGAATGTTGAAAAGTAGGTGGACTTATAAGGTAAGGAATGAGGAGGTTCTACGCAGAATCGGAGAGAAAAGGAATATGTGGAAAACACTGATAAGGAGAGGGGACAGGATGATAGGACATCTGCAAAGACATGAGGGAATGACTTCCATGGTACTAGAGGGAGCTGTAGAGGGCAAAAACTGTAGATGAAGACAGAGATTGGAATACGTCAAGCAAATAATGGAGGACGTAGGTTGCAAGTGCTACTCTGAGATGAAGAGGTTAGCACAGGGGAGGGATTCGTGGCGGGCCGCATCAAACCAGTCAGTAGACTGATGACCACAAAAAAAAGTTGGTTCTGTGACCCCTTTATTCTGTTAAAATCGTCTGTAACGGAATTTTTACTAGCGTCAACATGGGTTGTAAGACTAGTGAGCAACTGCTGTTCTACTTCCTGTCTTTATACTGCTAATAACTATAAAACCTGATTGTTTTTCTCTGTGTGTTTACGGAGAAATTCTTTGTATCGCTTTTCTGAGGTCTCAGTGTGGACTTTAAGCCGTGCATCTAACAGAGTGTCTTGCTGATCTATTCTGTCATTAACGGATTGGATTTCATGTGTCAGCTTTTTTGTAGGTTTCACTACACTGATGTCTTGCAGCATTAATGTCATCTCTCAAAGATTTGGTCTGTCTCCGACTTGCCTGGCTATAGGTTCAATTTTATCGCAAATACGTTTTTCACTGGCCTCAATGTGTGTACCTACCTGCTTAAAACGTTTATCGGTCGTATGCTGGAAAATTGTGCATTGAACTGAATGGTAGCGTCAACTTGTTTTTCTCACATGTCACGTAACTGAGTGATGGTGTCAACCTGTATTTCTCGTATGATGGAAAGTTGTTCATCATTTTTATTAAATCGTTCATTGAACTGGCTGGTGCCGTCACCTTGTTTTTCTCGTATTTCTCGTAACTGAGTGTTTAGCTTAATCATCATTTGCATGAGATTTTGAAGCATCACTTCCGTATGCCTTCCAATTTATGCACCATATGTCACCTGTGTTTTGTTTTGTGGTGTGGAGACATCATCTACAACCATCGGCGTCTCGTTTGTTGCATTATCTGCATAATTACCGTTACTGAAATGTGATGGATTTTTAAAAACAAAATGGTCGAAATGGCTCTAAGCACTATGGGACTCAACATCTGCGGTCATCAGTCCCCTAGACTTAGAACTACTTAAACCTAACTAACCTAAGGACATCACACACATGCATGCCCGAGGGAGGATTCGAACCTGCGACAGTAGCAGCAGCGCGGTTCCAGACTGAAGCGCCTAGAACCGCTCGGTCAAAGCGGCCGGCTTTTAAAAACAGACTGAGTACTTTGGATTACTGTGTCCTCTGACATACTATTGGCCTTCTGACTCACTGTACAAGAATTGGGAAGTTCATTGACCTGGTTCGCTAAAAAATCCTGCTGACACCTGCGCGTTAGGTTCGTCCACCGTTCCGGAATCGACAGTTTGAGCAGAAGGTAAACTGGGTGAAATCATACTGATAGGAAACAGTACAGTATTTCGGAAAAAGGAACTTACATTATCTATGGTGCTTTGTAACTCTTGCATCGCAGAGTGGTTACTATCATTATCAACATTGTTGTACATAATCGGAAAGTCGTACATCTCGATATCTTTAATTGTAAGGTTACGGGTTGGAACCTTGACACTTTTGCACGGTATCGTAAATCAAATCCGCAGTACAAATCCAAAGACAAGGCATTGTCGCTACTGAATGGTTGAGAGAACAGAATATACTACATACCTGAGTATTTCAATATCAGAGAAATTACAAAGCGAAAGACTAGCAGAGCTGTCGCCGAGTGTAAGGTTCTTTTAATTATATAATAAATCTTTGTCTTACTTTAGATGAACTGTGCACATAACAGTAAGTTTAATTGTTTACCTCTAAAGCGGCAACGGTGGAACGCAGTATATTCTAACCTCTGATAAAAAAATAAAAATTATGTTAGCTACAGGATCAGTGGTATGCAATGGTGGCCGTAATTTTTTTATAAATGAAAATATTTAAGAAAAATCCACCTTCATTTAAAAATATGTGACCTGGACAGCGAGGTGGTACTGATTGCGATGAATTACTAACACAGATTTTTTTTTTAGTAAATTTAGTTTGCAAGTTAAGTTTGGGTTTTCAAATACATTTGCCTATTGAAGTGACATTGATCAAAAAAATATATCATATTTACTAACTGATCCACAAACAATGAGATTTACACAGCAGGGAGATAGTACTGGTTGTGATGAATTACTAACACTGTCTTTTTTAGTAAAATTATGTTGCAAGTTAAGTTTCGGTTTTCAAATACATTTGACAATTGAAGTTACATTGGTCAAAATATATATCATATTTACTAATTGATCAGCAAAATATGAGATTTACATAGCAAATATTATCTAACCTTACTAAAAAAGCATATATACAAATCATCAAATTACGTGTAGCTCTGTTAACAATTCTTAGAAGCATTACAAAGGAGAAATATGTAACTAGCTTTTTTTTATCAAATCAGTTTATGTACATTCTGGGGTTACTCAACAATTGATAATCATGGGCCAATTCGTCTGTACTAAAACGCTGGCAAAACGTAAATCACAATTATTTAACATCTTTACCTTGCTTGTGAGATGACTTTTGCTTACATGTTCTCGTAATTCCTACATTAATCTAACGCTTGGTGACTTCACAGAGCACACCACAAAAACTGCCTACTCCCTATGATAAATTCTTCTCGGGTTGACAGCAGAGTCAATGAGTTGTTCTCCAGCAACGTTTCAGCAAGTTTCTTACTTGCCATCTTCAGGCGAAGATGGCAAGTAAGAAACTTGCTGAAACGTTGCTGGAGAACAACGCATTGACTCGGCTGTCAACCCGAGAAGAATTTATCATCAAGATTCGCCGAGAAAGCCTGCATTCTCATATATGCCTACTCCCTAGTCTTTCACTCACAGACAGCTACCTATAACCTTGCGTCAGGCGCTCTCTTGCTGCAACACTACGATCCAAGACCAGAAGCAGTGTCTTTGGGTCTGGGGACGTACACAGTCAGCGAACCGCTTTATAAAGCCTATCAGAAAATATATCATTTATAGTATACTAGTTACATTTTAATATACATTAATATTATACTCATATTCGGGTGCCTCATACAAGTGTGCACCAGTAGACTCCCTTCAGCAATAAATAGGGCCTTTAAACTACAGTATAAAAATTTTACATAAAACTCCTAAAATTTTCTTGTTGGATACGATAGAAGAAACAGAAATATGTAGCCACCACAAAAGCATGTTCGAAAATTTATTAAACAAAGAAATCGACTTAATTAAGAATAATTTTCTGAAATGTTATAATTTTGAGGAACTGCACTATAAATAAGTTGTCGTAAATATTAACCGTATAGTAAACAGTTTGACTTTTGGAAATCAGCACAGCTTTAACTGAAATGTAAATACTAGGTCTACAACTTCGCTTCCGCCGTTTTTTCTCGAAGTTCGAGACTTTATTGTAAAAAACTTACAAACAATTTACGATTCAAAGTATTGGCCATCGTTGGCCACTGTCTTCTCCTAGCTTTAGGGCACCACACGAATCCCGCAGTGTATAAACTGGGCATCTTCTGAGGGGAGCTATGAATCGATCCAATTTTGCACTTTTTCATATGACCGCAAGTGCTAGTCAGCTAGGTCGTGTGTCTTAGATCGAGAAAGGTGGCAGTCTGAGGGAGGAATATCTGGAGGATACAGCGGGTGGGGTAGAACGTCCCATTTTAACGTTTCCAAGTATGTTTTGTGGGGATTTTCCACACGCGGTCGTGTACTGTCATACTGAAAAATCATTTTTTTCATATCTATCGCTGTAGTGTGGCCGTTTGTCTTTCAGTGCTCGGCTCAAACACATCAATTGCTTTCGGTAACGATCTCCTGTGATTGTTCCCGTCGGTTGCAGTAGCATCGAAAGCTTTCTCTCTTTCACACTCATGCCGGTCTTCAACGTCAAAATCACCATTCTTTAAGCATGGAAAACATTTTCTGATAAGTTCTGTCACTAACAGGCGTCTCATCGTAAGTCTTACCCAGCTTTTTATGAGCTTCGGCTCAGAATAAGTAACTGCAAACTCTGTGCCTTCTGATTCATTTATTTTCTCGTGAACTGTTGTGCTGTGGAAAAGCGTGACAACCTTCTGTTGCTACGCCAGTGACTACCATTACCTTTCTTAAGATTCTGGAGATTCCATTCCCTTGCGGGCTGGCGACCATTTAATTGTACCCTTTTTAGCTAATCAGCGTTTTCTTTGTATTATCAGCAATTTTTGTAGTAAATGTTGCATCTTACCCCCCCCCCCCCCCCGCCCCCCCGCCCCGCCCTGTGCGGTTCTGGAGTGATTTGCACTATATTCCATCCATTTCAAAATTATTATTAGTATTCAGCTTAAGTTTCAAAAGGCTCTTCCTTCAGAAGTGTATGTTGTACACTTTCCTCCAACTAACCGGTGTTATTTTACGTCGGTAACGATGGCCTTACTCACTGTAAAATTTTATTAGGCATATGCGATCACGGTCAGTTATATCGCAATCCGGTAGGCCGATGAGGAAGGGGGACGTTACAAATACAATGCAGTTACAGCTTGTTATGGCCTGATATGTGTGTTAACTCATTGACTTTACGGCAGTGGTGAACCTTCGATCTTTCGCACTGCCCCGTAATATGGTTTGTCTTCACTTACGGTTATCCTCTCGCTTTGCAGTCACTGTGCCCTTTTTTTATTAATTTCGCGATAGGATAACGATGATAGGAAGAAGGCATAAAAAATTACTGTACACATCCACCCCAAAACCTCGCCAAGAATTAGGTATAGTCATTAATTTGACCGGGGTGGCCGAGCGGTTCTAGGCGCTACAGTCTGGAACCGCGCAACCGCTACGGTCGCTGGTTCGAATCCTGCCTCGGGCATGAATATGTGTGATGTCCTTAGGTTAGTTAGGTTTAAGTAGTTCCAAGTTCTAGGGGACTGATGACCTCAGAAGTTAAGTCCCATAGTGCTCAGAGCCATTGATTCAGAACAGTTTATAACGAATGCTTAATCCCTTCAGCAGTTAACATGCGACTTATGGGGTAAATTATTAATCTATTTTACTCCTCGATTTTCCTTTCGTAGCTAATGTAATCAGTATGCATTGGCAGAATTAATAGTATATTATGTGATATCCCCTCGGGATACTGCGCTCAGATTCCCATAACTTATCGTGTTCTTTATATTCCATTTCTCAACTAAATTAACCAGCACCAACTACAACCGCTTAGTAGTGAAAAGGCGTCACTACCAGACTAGATTCCTTAAAGGTGCAGTAAAGATTATGCGAAAGAACTTGCTTCCCTTCTAACAGTAATTTATCGCAGAGCGCTTGAGCAACGAAGGATACCTAGCGACTGTTAGAAAACGCAGGTCATTCCCGTTTTTAAAAAGGGCCGTAGGATAAACGCACACAATTATAGACCTATATCTTTGACGACAATCTATTGTAAAATTATGGGACTTGTTTCAAATATCTCTGTTCCTCCATGAGATCCACAGTGCTGTAGAAAACAGCGCTCATGTTGATGCCGTGTTCGTTGAGTTCGAGAAGGCATTTCACACCGTCCCGCTCTGCCGTTTACTGCACAAAATACGAGCTTTTCGAGTATCGGAGCATATTAGTGACTGGATACGAGACTTCCGTGCAGACAGAACGCAAAACATCACTCTTAACGGTACAAAGTCGATAGACGTAAAAGTAAATTCCTGAGTATCCCAAGGACTTGTCATGGTACCGTTACTGTATACAGCATATATATAAATGCTGCAGTAGAAATGGTCAGAGCCTCTTTAAGGATATTCGTAGACAATGCGCTTGTCTGTGAGAAAGACGCCAGAAGATAATAACGATTTGTAGAATGACCCCAGAAAACTGGTGAATGGTGCAGACGAAGTTTATAACGAATTAGAGACTGTTTATTTTATTTTACTAAGGATTTAATAGTGAAATTTTACTCCGAACTGTGAGGCGCCTTCTCCAAAATTGTGTTTAATAGCTTTAAACATTTAATTGGGAGTCAAAGTAATGAAACGACGACTTGCTGTTTAACTACACAATTGAGCTGTCGCCATTGTTACAAGAAAATATGTGTGTTCATAGCATTTACGTGCCTTATCCCATCCCTCACCTGTTGCCTATAGTTCAAAGCTTTTATTTACAGTGTGTTTTCCTACCAAACGACGTGCCCCAGCAACCATGTTAGTAATTAATTTTCTGAATCAACGAAACCGCTATAGCTACCTTGCTCCTGCACATCGATATTTACGAACAGCAGACCGCCATCTCCAGAGAACCACGCTGCGGTCTTCACGAGGCAGACTACATCTCAGACTCAGCAATCAGCAATGCACCGCCAATTGTGTTGCTGTATCGTCCATAACAAATTCCTATCTGATCCTCATAAAAAATGGTTCAAATGGCTCTGAGCACTACGGGACTTAATATCTATGGTCGTCAGTCCCCTAGAACTTAGAACTACTTAACCCTAGCTAACCTAAGGACATCACACAACACCCAGTCATCACGAGGCAGAGAAAATCCCTTACCCCGGCGGGAATCGAAGCCGGGAGCCCGGGCACGGGAAGCGAGAACGCTACCGCACGACCACGAGCTGCGGACTCTGATCCTCATAGTAAAGTGCACAACGTATAAAGACCAGTATGAATATTCCTTAAGACAACGGCTGATACTGTGTGTTAATTACTTTTGTAGCGTTTAGATGTTTCTCACTGCCACAACTTTACAGTCACAATAAAGACGCGGTGTTAACGTTGTAGTGTGTGATAGACGTTTCTTCGCTTTTCATTAGCGTTCCGCACTACTCTTCGCGGAAGTGTTTTCAAATTAAATTTTAAACAATATGTAAGCCCATATTAAATTACAGATACTGGAACGTACAGTTTAAAACAGAATCTGCTGCGAAACTTTACAGTAGATTACATTCAGCCGACGGTTTCATTCAACTGAGACGTCATACAATAATATTATGATTCAGCACTCCATTCAAATAGTAGCCAGGAACTCCAGCTATGCGTCACATCGCTTTAAGCTAAGAGCAAATGCAGAAATTAACATTTAGTCATCTCTACCGATCTTAACGTTTGCTATAATGATCCGTTAACACACGTCAGCAAACCTGCTCTGTCCACTTACTATGTATGTATCCACTACGGGAAACGTATTTGAGAAAGATGTCCGCACATCTACCTCTTGTACTTTGTACGAGCAGAGAGCATGCATTTGAATGTCTTGTACCTAACAGTTGGTTTTCTTATTCTCCTGCATTTGAATGTCTTAACTGACAGAAATTGTTACTACAGCAGCACCTATAACATTTGTGTATTTATATCTTCACTGTATTCATTCTGATATAAGTGTGACTGTATTGCCGTAGTGATTATTTCAGTCAGATATTTGCTTAAATATATTCGTTCAGATTGGAAGCTTTTCGCATTAATCTGAAAATAACAGAAGGAGCGTGGCAGTTCAAACTACATTTGTCAGCAGGATGTTGTAGTGTTCAAACTGTGTACTGAGTTACTACGTGTTCAAGAAGATATTGAACATTCTGTCTATTAGGGTTTTAATATACGGCGCGGAGAGGATACTGATTTTGCTTACGTTTGTTACATACGATTGGAGCCACTGTAGAGCACTTCAGGTGAATACAAGTTTCACAATCGTTCGTAAAACGTTCTTAACCTATCTGAAAAGAGAAACAGACGTGTTGGTTTATTTGATCGGAATGCAGACTAGAGTTTTACCACTGCTTGCATCGAACGTAAGGTCCAATACCGCTCGTTCCGTCCGAATGGATTCTGCCGCCGTATTCCCTTCCTATGAGTCTCCGTGATGCCATCATCCGTTTTTCTGTCGACTTGGCTGCTTTCAAACCCCTGATCTCACTCTCTGCCTTCAACTTACCTGCCTCTTGGTGTAATTTTCTGGGGCTTTGATATCTCTGCCGGGTTCTTTGCTTGTGGAGCAGTCCACAAGATGAGAGCCCATTCGATATCTGAAGATTACAGCAAGGTAAAAAAGAAAGCTTCCACAGTCCATGGCTTTGTAGGATACAGTCCTGTATGAAAAAACAGTGATTTGGCACAATGTGCTATGAACTACGAAAAAATATGTCAACAATTACTCAGAACAGCAACTGGAGATTTTCAACATGCATTTAATTTTCACATTCTCCATGACAGGTTTTTTCCATATTATTCAGCTTATATGGTCAAGAATCTGTATTTGACATCTGTTACCATTTACATACTTTGCTAGTCACTGTTTAGTGAACGGCAGAGCGTATTTTGCACGAAGTTTAGCACCTTTCGCTACTAGACGAGGCCACGTTTTCAACTCAGGGAGAAATGATTATTGATACCCTTTCTTTGCCACACAAATAATTCCAGTTTATATGGTCTGTTTAGAGTGTCACCAGAAGGATAACCGTCAACAACGTAGATTATCTGTGTTGGCAACGCAGATACATGACAATGCTGTTAACGTCAGATTATATATCGTAACAAAAGACATCAGAGAGTGGAACAACAGTACCTACACCCCCACGTGTGGTAGAACACTCGTATCATGATCTTACACAAACTGTAAGTAGGCTGTTTAGACTACTCCTTCAAGACTGCATGGAAATCCACTATTTCCGTGTGCATTTTCTTTTACTACTCAACCTTTGAGATAAACACTGCTATTTTACTGTGATTATCGATCAGGACTGTCTTTATGGACTGTGAGAAAATTTTAGCTTTTGACCAACATTGTATCAATAAGTGTGTGCATTTTATTTCTTTGTTGTTGTAATTGTGGAAAAATTTTAACAAATGTGTATTGGCCAGTGCCCAAAACAATTTGTAATTTTTTTGTCGGGAGCAAGGGGCCTATGTAAGTAGGCTGCTTAGGTTTTCTTTTTGGTAACGCCACGTAGCGCTTTGTATGAAAATCACTGGCTGTGCTGTGTGCAGTCTGTGCCTGGTTTGCATTGTTGTTGCCTATTGTAGTGTTGGGCAGCTGGATGTTAACAGCGCGTAGCGTTGCGCAGTTGGAGGTGAGCCGCCAGCAGTGGTGGATGTGGGGAGAGAAATGGCGGAGTTTTGATATTTGTAAGACTGGATGTCATGAGCTGCTATATATATTATGACTTTTGATGATATTAAGGTAAATATATTGTTTGTTCTCTATTAAAATCTTTCATTTGCTAACTAATCCCTATCAGTAGTTAGTGCCTTCCGTAGTTTGAATCTTTTATTTAGCTGGCAGTAGTGGCGCTCGATGTATTGCAGTAGTTCGAGTAACCAAGATTTTTGTGAGGTAAGCGATTTGTGAAACGTATATGTTAATGTTAGTCATGGCCATTCTTTTGTAGGGATTTTTGAAAGTCGGATTGCGTTGCGCTAAAAATATTGTGTGTCAGTTTAAGCGCAGTCATGTATAATTTTTCTAAGGGGACGTTTCAAAACGAAAATATGTTTGCATCAAGGATAAACTTTACGCAAAACAGAGTAATGCTAAACGCGCGTGGGTGCAATGTACTGGCATTTTTAATATATCACACACTATTTCTAAATCGCTCCAGGCAAATGCTTCGATGGTTCCTTTGAAAGGGTGCGGCCGACTTCCTTCCCTATCCTTCCCTAATCCTATGAGACCGATGACCTCGCAGTTTGGTCTCTTCTCCCGAACAACCCAACCCTCATGTACTATTTAATGTCTGTTGTGTAGATGCAATTTAGCAGAAACGCGACGGTTCAAGTTAACGAAATTCAGAAGCAGTGGGTTTGTGCTTATACTTACGTTGGTTACGTTACTTTGAAATAATCAGGCCACTGGACAGGAGGACCGCCACTTTTACGACTAAAGAAATTGATGAAAGTCACATTGAGTTTAAAATGTTGTACGTTATGGTTTCTTTAAGCACACAGATTCGAGTGATTCGGGTATAACACAGAAACAGTTGCCACTACCAATCTGTACAATGGTGCGACTAACTACCAGTCCATGCTTTGCTGGTGCCTCCCGTCTCCGTATTTGAGCCGATCTTGGCTCCCATTATAGCAACAGAACGAGCCTTGGCACTTCTCCACTGATGTTACCGTAACGAGCGTGGCTTTTAAACTCAGTTATTCTATTTAACTAAGTGTGTCCGCACATCACAAAAGTTCATCACCATCTCATTCATATTTTGTACGTGCTTCACAGCTGGCTCATAACGCGTTCAAAACGTTTCGCAAATTCATACAATGTAACAGGTACTTCATAATAAATACATAAAGTGTAAGCTATTTTCAGTATTCAAGAACCCAATAATTGTTCCTCAGAAATAAAACAGCAGTACGTGACAGGTGATCTAGCGGCAAAGGGCGTCCCTGGAAACTGAAATGTCACGGGACAAATCCCGGTCTGATGGAGGATATTTTTTAGTGTGTCTTTAACCAGCTTTGACCTTTTAAAGATATGAGGATTTGCCAGGAAGGACTACACGCTAAACTGTAGGTGCCGTTCCCCCGGTAGATTGGCCGGTGTAAGTGGAGAATACGGAAGACACCGAAGTGGCGTCCAATTGAAAGACAGCCGTTGAGTTGCACGAATTTATTAACATCGATATTACAAACGAGTTTACTCAGTCTTTTCATAAGTGGCACTAATTAGCGAAACGCCGGCCGTAGTGGTCGACCGGTTCTAGGCGCTTCAGTCTGGAACCGCGCGACCGCTATGGTCGCAGGTTCGAATAATGCAGCGGGCATGGATGTGTGTGATGTCCTTAGGTTAGTTCGGTTTAAGTAGTTCTAAGTTCTAGAGGACTGATGATCTCAGATGTTAAGTCCCATAGTGTTCAGAACCACCAACCCAATGATCGAAACAACATTTTCCATCAGAGACATTAAGGCACAGCAGAGCATTCCGAAAGCAAAATTTCCCGTCGGTTGGTACAACTCTGTCGTCACAGCTTGCTAGTTTCAACCTGTAACACAGTATGTGATGCTGCACCGCTATTGGTCGGAATTTCGCAGATGCGCCGCACGTAACTTAATGGCGAATGCTTCGCATCGTACAGTCCCTGGTTATGACGTCACAAAACTTATTCCGTTCCGTGTTTATGTCAGCTTTGACGTCAAGTGTGAAAATGACTTAGTGAACTCACACTTGTCGTATATAGTCTTAAAATCGAGCAATGAGTGGCAGTATAATCATCGTTCGCTGCTGCTGAAAAAAAAATCGACCATTTCGAATATGTTTGTACAAGACTTACATGGCCACGAAGGTCATACATCGCTTCACCACAAACTGGCTCACAGGTATCTGGTATTTCAACGAGCCTGCTATTAACGACTAAATTGGATTCATTTACTAGAAAGAAACCTTTAATCAGTTACAGTTACAAATCTCTGGTTGATGCAGCATATTGGGAACCGACAGGATGATACTGACGTACTAGAAGTCGTTTATCAGGACGATAGAATGACGTCTATATCAGCATGGCGTCAAAAATAAATAAATTAATTAAATAAAATAATGTGAAACAAAGCTCTTTTGGTGAACAAGTACTCGTACCTCTTAAGGTACGCGTTTTAGAGCCCTTGTTTACTATACATTATTGCCTTGTTTTGAGCCATACTACCTTCTCTCAGAATATGAAAAGCAAAGAGCTTGCAGTTGAAAAGATGTGTAATACACTGAGGCGCCAAAGAAACTGATATACCTGCCTAATATCGTGTAGGGCTCCCTCGAGCACGTCGAAGTGCTGAGACACGACGTCCAATGAACTCGACTAATGTCTGAAGTAGTGCTGAAGGGAACTGACTCCAAGAATCCTTCAGGGCTGTCCTTAAATGAGTAAGAATACGATGGGGTGGAGACCTCGTCTGAACAGCACGTTGCAAGGCATCCCAGATGTGTTCAATAATGTTCATGTCTTGCGGGTTTCGTGCCTAGCGAAAGTTTTAAACTCAGAATAGTGTTCCTGGAGTCACTCTGTAGCAATTATGAACGTTTAGGGTGCTTCATTGTCCTGCTGTAATTACCTAAGTCCATCGAAATGTACAGTTGGCAGAATGGATGCAATTGGTCAGACAGGATGCTTACGTACGTGGCACCTGTCAGAATCTAGACATAACAGGGGTCCCATATCACTGCCACTAAACACGCCCCACGTCATTAACCAGCCTCCACCAGCTTTAACAGATGCCTGCTGACATGCAGGGTCCATAGGTTCATGAGGTTGATTCCATAGTCGTACACCTCCATCCTCTTGATAAAATTTGAAACGAGCCTCGTCCGACCAGGCAACATGTTTCCAGTCATCAACAGCCCAATGTCGGTGTTGACGGCTACACGCGAGGCGTAAAGATTTCTGTTGTGCAGTCATCAATGGCACATGAGTGGGCCTTTGGCTGCGAAAGCCCATATGGATGATGTATCGTTGAATGGTTCTCACGCCGATACTTAGTTCAGCATTGAAATCTGCAGCAATTTGCGAAAGGGTTGCACTTCTGTTACGTTGAACGATTTTCTTCAGTCACCGTTGGTTCCATTCTTGTAGGGTATTTTTCCGGCTGCAGCGATGATTTTAATGTTTTACCGCATTCCCGATATTCAGGGTACATTCGTACGTCGTACGGGAAAATGCCAGTTAATTTCTACCTCGGAGATGCTATGTCACATCGCTCGTGCGCTTTCTAATAACACCACGTTAAAACTCACTTAAATCTTGATAAGCTGCCATTGTAGCAACAGTAACCTTTCTGACAACTGCGTCTAACACTTGTCGTCTTATACAGGCGTTACCAACCGCTGAGCCGTATTCTGCCTGCTTACATTTCTCTGTATTTAAATACGCATACCTGTACCAGCTTGTTTCCCTTTTATTACTAGCAGAGGTTTCAGCGGTACTCATTGGATAACTGTGGTGACGAAACACGGCGAGGCTGTAAACAAGGCGTCGTGGGCACGTCCGTGTCGCGTTGCGGCCCGTGTTATGGACGCGTGGGCCCTCAGGCTGCGTATCCAGTTAGGAAGTTTAGCCGCGGCAATCTCGGTGAGTTAGCGTCCCGGGTTAATGAAGCCATGTAAATATCAACAGCCCGCTGGTCCGTGATATACCGTAAGCAATTTCGCATTACGGCACATCGTTACTTCACCGCCTGTGATTCAAGCCGACAACCTGTAGATGCAGCGCTAGAATATAATTTCAAACCACATCACGTAGGTTGCCACCAAAAACCGCATTAACATTTAAAGTTGTCAATAAAAGCGCAGGAAAAAATTTAAACTGCTCATCTATATGCTATTTATTGTCTTACAGCAATTCTTTCCTTGTGTCACTAATGTTGATTGTTTACTTTTCGTTAAAATTTCCATTGCCTACTCTTAAGTAAATTGCTTGGACTATATACATCCTAATGCTCATTCATTCATGCGAACTCGCTGCCAGAATATAGAATAAAGTTTTGGCAGAATTTTATCGTATATGAACGTAGGCGATAAAAGCATACATGCTCGGAGAACAAAACTGCTACGTCTGAAGTTGATGTTACGTGAAGGACTCTGATAGCAATTGGATTGCTGATTATTCTGATTTACTGGATCATTACCTGCACGGAAAAATCTAAATGACAAGAGAAAACGTTGACTTTAGCTTCTAGTAACACAGGGACTTTAATAAGGGGGATTTAGGGAAAGTCCATTAATTACATGGGAATTTTTCCTCCTCCACCATTTGTGAGATCTGGTGATACGTGGCACGACCCCTGCCCTTGCTCCTCACGGCAGAATTTCTCCATTTTTTTTTCATCAGTCTACTCACTGGTTTGATGCGGCCCGTCACGAATTCCTTTCCTGTGCTAACCTCTTCATCTCAGAGTAGCACTTGCAACCTACGTCCTCAATTATTTGCTTGACGTATTCCAATCTCTGTCTTACTCTACAGTTTTTCCCCTCTACAGCTCCCTGTAGTACCATGGAAGTCATTCCCTCATGTCTTAGCAGATGTCCTATCATCCAGTCCCTTCTCCTTATCAGTGTTTTCCACATATTCCTTTCCTCTCTGATTCTGCGTAGAACCTCCTCATTCCTTACCTTATCAGTCCACCCAATTTTCAACATTCGTCTATAGCACCACATTTCAAATGCTTCGATTCTCTTCTGTTCTGGTTTTCCCACAGCCCATGTTTCACTACTATACAATGCTGTACTCCAGACGTACATCCTCAAATTTCTTCCTCAAATTAAGGCCGGTATTTGATATTAGTAGACTTCTCTTGGCCAGAAATGCCTTTTTTGCCATAGCGAGTCTGCTTTTGATGTCCTCCTTGCTCCGTTCGTCATTGGTTAGTTAACTGCCTAGGTAGCAGAACTCCTTAACTTCATTGACTTCGTGACCATCAATCCTGATGTTAAGTTTCTCGCTGTTCTCATTTCTACTACTTCTCATTACCTTCGTCTTTCTCCGATTTACTCTCAAACCACACTGTGTACTCATTAGACTGTCCATTCCGTTCAGCAGATCATTTAATACTTCTTCACTTTCACTCAGGATACCAATGTCATCAGCGAATGGTGTCATTGATATCCTTTCACCTTGTATTTTAATTCCACTCCTGAACCTTTCTTTTATTTCCATCTTTGCTTCCTCGATGTACAGATTGAAGAGTAGGGGCGAAAGGCTACAGTCTTGCCTTACTCCCTTCCTAAAACGAGCACTTCGTTCTTGATCGTCCACTCTTATTATTCCCTCTTGGTTGTTGAACATATTGTATATGACCCGTCTCTCCCTATAGCTTACCCCTACTTTTTTCAGAATCTTGAAGAGCTTGCACCATTTTATATTGTCGAACGCTTTTTCCAGGTCGACAAATCCTGATTTTTCTTCAGCCTTGCTTCCATTATTAGCCGTAACTTCAGAATTGCCTCTCTCGTGTCTTTACTTTTCCTAAAGCCGAACTGATCGTCACCTAGCGCATTCTCAATTTTCTTTTCCGTTCTTCTGTATATTATTCTTGTAAGCAGCTTCGATGCATGAGCTGTTAAGCTGCTTGTGCGATAATTCTCGCACTTGTCAGCTCTTGCCGTCTTCGGAATTGTGTGGATGATGCTTTTCCGAAAGTCAGATGGTATGTCGCCAGACTCATATATTCTACACACCAACGTGAATAGTCGTTTTGTTGCCACTTCCCCTAACGATTTTAGAAATTCTGATGGAATGTTATCTATCCCTTCTGCTTTATTTGATCGTAAGTCCTCCAAAGCTCTTTCAAATTCCAATTCTAATACTAGATACCCAATCTCTTCTAAATTGACTCCTGTTTCTTCTTGTATCACATCAGACAAATCTTCACCCTCATAGAGGCTTTCAGTGTATTCTTTCCACCTATCTGCTCTCTCCTCTGCGTTTAACAGTGGAATTCCCGTTGCACTCTTAATGTTACCACCGTTGCTTTTAATGTCACCAAAGGTTGTTTTGACTTTCCTGTATGCTGAGTCTGTCCTTCCGACAATCATATCTTTTTCGATGTCTTCACATTTTTCCTGTAGCCATTTCGTCTTAGCTTCCCTGCACTTCCTATTTATTTCATTCCTCAGCGACTTGTATTTCTGTATTCCTGATTTTCCCGGAACATGTTTGTACTTTCTCCTTTCATCAATCAACTGAAGTATTTCTTCTGTTACCCATGGTTTCTTCGCAGCTACCTTCTTTGTACCTATGTTTTCCTTCCCAACTTCTGTGATGGCCCTTTTTAGAGACGTCCATTCCTCTTCAACTGTGTTGCCCATCACTCCATAGTAGGGTAAAAATACGCAAAAGTGAATTTTTTAAAATTTTGTTTTAAACATTGATTAAAATGCTTCAATAAAATGTGGTTTATTTAGAATGCGCATTAAACAGTGTTTAAAGGATGTGATAAAAACATTACTTTAAATGTGTCAACCCTGCGTAGTATTCAGTCGGACAGACTGACACAGATGGACAGGCAAAAACGCTCCACGAAAGTAGTATAACACGTTTTGACGGATCCCTAAGAAAACGGCCTTTTGTTGATAAAGTGTACACATTAAAGTCATTGAACGTTTGCTTACTTTGCAGTGAAAGACAGCATTGTTTTGTACGTACCTTTGAACAGTGTCATTATGTAACTTTTGAATCTCTTGGTTTATGTGAACAAACAGAGAATTCTTGTCTGTGAACTTTACCCTAGCTTCTTTCCACAAACGGTTAACTTCTTGCCGGCGCATGTGTTTCCACTTGTCGGAATGTCACATAACATACGCATTGTAAACCTTTCGATACAAATTCATGCTGAACACATTAATAGGCTGACACGCAGTGATTTCCACCAGCGTGGCTGGGAACTCCCCGAATCATGTCTGCCACTTTTGCGGCAATTCTTTCAAATCGGGGAATCCCGGAAATGCATGCGTGTAAAAAATTTGAGTTCAGAATGGCCATATTGATTGGTGGGTGCCGTAATACTGAATATGCTCGGTACTAATTTTCTGAAACAAAATGTTATCCGTTATAATGATGTACGTTCTTTAA
Organism: Schistocerca gregaria; assembly: GCF_023897955.1. Lineage (NCBI taxonomy): Eukaryota > Metazoa > Arthropoda > Insecta > Orthoptera > Acrididae > Schistocerca > Schistocerca gregaria. The sequence goes on from NC_064922.1 coordinate 900,725,729, forward strand.
ATTAAAAATTTGACGTTAGATTTTAATTACCCCTTAGCCTCTTAATTGAGGTATGACGACATTTTCCCGGACCCCACACACCTCATTTAGAGCTCACGTAATTAATGGACGTTCCCTTTAGATTTATCAATAATTCCAGACCGAATGCTGATTTAACTATCACTGTGTGCTCGATCAACAACTTGCGCCTGAGGGAAAGTTTGCTGTTCTCGCTGTATCAGACAAACGTTTTCGCTAGTCACAATAATTTTCTCTAACATAAACTGTCATTACAATCTGGCCTATTACATTAAAAAATATCCTACAACATAGCTTTAATTCCGAATTTCTGATAATTTGTATATCAACTTCTACTGTGATTACTTATTATTGTTGTTGTGGTCTTCAGTCCAGAGACTGGTTTGGTGGAGCTCTCCATACTACTCTATACTATGCAAGCTTCTTCACCTCCCAGCACCTACTGCAACCTACATCCTTCTGAATCTGTTTAGTGTATTCATCTCCTGGTCTCCCTCTACGATTTTTACCCCTCACGCTGCCCTCCAATACTAAATTCGTGATACCTTGATGCCTCATAATATGTCCTACCAACCGATCCCTTCTTCTTGTCAAGTTGTGCCATAAACTCCTCTTCTCCCCAATCAGATTCAACACCTCCTTGTTATTTATGTGATCTACCCATCCAATATTCAGCATTCTTCTGTAGCACCACATTTCAAAAGCTCCTATTCACTTCTTGTCCACACTATTTATCGTTCTTGTTTCACTTCTATACGTGGCTACACTCCATACAAATACTTTCAGAAGCGACTTTCTGACACTTAAATCTATACTCGATGTTAACAAAGTTCTCTTCTTCAGAAACGATTTCCTTGCCATTGCCAGTCTACATTTTATATCCTCTCTACATCGACCATCATCAGTTATTTTGCTCCCCAAATAGTATAACTCATTTACTACTTTAAGCCTCTCATTTGCTAATCTAATTCCTGCAGCATCAACCGATTTATTCGACTACATACCATTATCCTCGTTTTGCTTTTGTTGATGTTCATCCTATATCCTTCTTTCAAGACACTCTCCATTCCGTTCCGCTGCTCTTCCAGGTTCTTTGCTGTCTCTGACAGAATTACAATGTCATCAGCGAACCTTAAAGTTTTTATTTCTTCTCCATGGATTTTAATACCTACTCGGAATTTTTTTTGTTTCCTTTACTGATTGCTGAATATACAGATTGAATAACATCGGAAAGGGGCTACAAACCTGTCTCACTCCCTTCCCAACCACTGCTTCCCTTTCATGCCCCTCGATTTTTATAACAGCCACCTATTTCCGTACAAATGGTAAATAGCCTTTCGCTCCCTGTGTTTTACCCCTAACACCTTCAGAATTTGAAAGAGAGTATTCCAGTCAATATTGTCAAAAGCTTTCTCTAAGTCTACAAATGCTAGAAACGTAGGTTTGCCTCTCCTTAACCTATTTTCTAAGTCGCAGGGTCAGTATTGCCTCACGTGTTCCAACATTTCTACGGAATCCAAACTGATCTTCCCCGAGGTCGGCTTCTACCAGTTTTTCCAATCGTTTGTAAAGAATTCGCGTTAGAATTTTGTAGCCGTGGTTTATTAAACTGATAGTTCGGTAATTTTCACATTTTTCAACGCTTGCCTTCTTTTGGATTGGCATTATTATATTCTTCTTGAAGTCTGAGGTTATTTCGACTGTCTCATACCTCTTGCTCAATAGATGGTAGAGTTTTGTCAAGACTGGCTCTCCCAAGGCTGTCATTAGTTCTAATGGGATGTTGTCTACTCCCGGGTCCTTGTTTCGACTTAGGTCTTTCAGTGATCCGTCAATCTCTTCACGCATTATCGTATCTCCTATTTCATCGTCATCAACATTGTGTTCCATTTCTATAATATTGTCCTCAAGAACATCGCCCTTGTATAGACCCTCTATACACTGCTTCCACCTTTCTGCTTCCCTTCTTTGCTTATTACTGGATTTCCATCGGAGCTCTTGATATTCATGCAAGTCGTTCTCTTTTCTCCAAAGATCTATCTTACCCCTAGTGAGATAAGCCTCTACATCCTTAAATTTGTCCTCTAGCCATCCCAGCTTAGCCATTTTGCACTTTCAGCCGATCTCATTTTTGAGACGTTTGTATTCTTTTTTGCCTGCTTCATTTACTGCATTTTTATATTTTCTCCTTTCGTCAATTAAATTCAATATCTCTTCCGTTACTTAAGGATTTCTATTAGCCCTCGTCTTTTACCTACTCGAACCTCTGCTACCTTCACTAATTCGTCTCTCAAAGCTACCCATTCTTCTTCTACTGTATTTCTTTCCTCCATTCTTGTCAATCGTTCCCTAATGCTCTCTCTGAAGCTCTGGTGTACAACCTCTGGTTGTTTCAGTTTGTCCAGGTCCCATCTCCTCAATTCACCCCCTTTCTACAGTTTCTTCAGTTTTAATCTACAGTTCATAACCAATAGATTGTGGTCAGAGTCCACATCTGCCCCTGGAAATGTCTTACAATTTAAAAACTGGTTCCTAAATCTATGTCTTACCATTATATAATCTATTTGAAATCTGTTAGTATCTCCAGGCTTCTTCCATGTATACAACCTTCTTTCTTGATTCTTGAACCAAGTGTTAGCTATGATTAAGTTATGCTATGTGCAAAATTCTACCAGGTGGCTTCCTCTTTCATTCCTTACTCCCATCCCATATTCACATACTACGTTTCCTTCTCTTCCTTTTCCTACTATCGAGTTCCAGTCACTCATGACTATTAAATTTTCGTCTCCATTCACTATCTGAATAATTTCTTTTATCTCATCATACATTTCGTCAATATCTTCGGCATCTGCAGAGCTAATTGGCATATAAACTTGTACTACTGTGGTAGGCGTGGGCTTCGTATCTATCTTGGCCACAATAATGCGTTCACTATGTTGTTTGTGGTAGCTTACCCGCATGCCTATTTTTTTTTATTCATTATTAAACCTACTCCTTCATTACCCCTATTTGATTTTGTATTTATAACCCTGTATTCACGAGACCAAAAGTCTTATTCCTCCTGCCACCGAACTTCACTAATTCCCACTATATCTAACTTTAACCTATCCATTTCCCTTTTTAAATTTTCTAACCTACCTGCCCGATTAAGGCATCTGACATTCCACACTCCGATCCGTAGAACGCCAGTTTTCTTTCTCCTGATAACAACGTCTTTCTGAGTAGTCCCCGCCCGGAGATCCGAATGGGGGACTATTTTACCTCAGGAATATTTTACCCGAGAGGACGCCATCATCATTTATCCATACAGTATAGCTGCATGCCCTTGGGAAAAATTACAGCCGTAGTTTCCCATTGCTTTGAGCCGTTCGCAGTAACAGCACAGCAAGGCCGTTTGGTTAGTATCTTCTCATATTGTCGTCGTTACCCACTCATTATGCGTAAATTTCTTTGAAAATTATTGCAGCCAAAATTTTGCTCCTGTATGGCGTCGGATTCAAAACACCCTTGGATGAGATTTAAGGTGTTAATCTACGAAAGGCACAATATTGTAGTAACATCGATCACCCGCCTCTCCGTATTATTTTGCTTGAATACGTTTACGTTTATTTGGAAATGCACTTCATTGAAGGCACTTACTACACCCTTACAGTTAATAATAAACTCAGTTTTGTCCTGAAACATTAATATGCACGTAATGTTTTTATTCTTTTAACTACGCATTTCATTCAGAGTTCATAGTAGGGACTCGTGATGTTCTTCCGTTAACAGTGTTATTAAATAGTGAATGTTAACAGTTTCTGCATACATTTTCACTCAGCCGTCTTACTACAATGTCCATCAGCAAAGAATCTTCTTAGCTTGCACGTTGATGCTCTTCGCAGTAGAAGTTTTCCTGAATATCTTCTGTTGTCCTTCTTCTTACTTGTCAATCTTTTACCTGGAAAAGATCTCTCTCCACTCTTCACTTTTCATCTGTCTAATCTTATTTCATTTCATACATCCACCGTCGTCGTGTGAAATAAATAACCGAAGGCTACACGTAGCGGTCATCAAACGCTTCTACAGCGTCGTCATTACATACTAACACCACAAAAATGTAGAGTAGGCGACAGTCTCTTTTAAATGCTCCTTCACCTTTTTCTTCGTCAATAGACATTGTGATTAATACTCCTTTTACCAGTACAACCCAATTTACTGCTACTCCACCTTCTCACTTTTACAGAATTTTATAAAACCCTCAAGTCTAGCGTACTTCTGTTTCCAACTCACAGCTCCACTTTCATCTGTCTCTCTTTTCCTAATTCGGTCAAACATAGATTATGCCCAACTGGTCATAACACGTGAATCAGTTTGCAGTAAATTATTACAGTGTACATATTTTCGTTGTGAGATCATTTTCGCAACAATGAGTTTGCATTTCAGCGTAACTGCTGCCTGTGAGTAAGTAGATTTTATCGGCGTAATACTCTTCACGGGTATGCAGCCTAATTGTATAGTTCTGACAACACGATGTTTCGACGGTCCGACAGGTGAGATTGCTGGCGCACAATCAACGCCGGTACTTCCTTTATCTAATCAATTTTTCCTCCTCCTTGTTTTCCTTTTGTGCCTTTTCTCATTTCTCTTTGGGGTCGCATTGTCATACGTTACCTTTTGCAGTGTTTAATCCACTTGGCGGCCGGAAGCCCTTCTGAGAGCAAGACGCTCTCCCCCTCGCCCCTCCCTCTCATGGGAAGGAAGAACGTATATGAAGTCTTTGCTTAGCGTCTGTCTGAGGCCGATCATGGGTACCAGTTCAGTATTTATCTGGTCAGATGTGGAAAACCGCTTAAGTACGTCATCCAAGCTAGCCAGTTCACCGTACCTCATCGTTAATCAACGTTGTAAATTCCTTGCGCGACTGGCTCGCCTGCTCATATCCTGGAAGCATGGCTTTAGGGCTTTCATCTATCCGGGCGGCTATTTATCTGATCTGTTTTCGAGATAGAAAAGTCGTTCACGACATCCAGAGTAACTTTTCAAGTCTGAAATCCAGTCATCTCGCACGTCCACCTGTTGCGTACGTCATTACCGTAGTTCTCTTTGTCTTTATGACCGTAATATAGCCATTAATCGGGTAACTTTTGGTTCCATTATGTACCAGACTCAATTTACGTTCTCTTTGAACTGGCATTGCTTTGTCTTCAGCAGAAATAATCCATATCCAGATCTTCATTTTCTTCCTTTTTTCATCTGTACAAAGTAAGACATCTGTGGTGATAGTAGTCTGTCTTACTCCTTTCTTGATAAAGGCGTCTTTTAGGATTCCGTCAGTACTGACTGAGCCGGCCGGAGTGGCCCAGCGGTTCTAGGCGCTACAGTCTGGAAGCGCGGGACCGCTAAGGTCACAGTTTCGAATCCTGCTTCGGGCATGGTGTGTGCGATGTCCTTAGGATAGGTTTAAGTAGTTCTAAGTTCTTGGGGACTGATGACATCAGAAGTTAAGTGCCATAGTGCTCAGAGCCATTTTTAGTACTGACTGCTCCAATCTTCTTGCTGGCCGGAGTGGTCGAGTAGTTCTAGGCACTACAGTCTGGAACCTCTCCACCGCTACGGTCGCAGGTTCGAATCCTGCCTCGGGCATGGATGTCTGTGATGTCCTTAGGTTTAAGTAGTTCTAAGTTCTAGGGGACTGATGGCCAAAGAAGTTAAGTCCCATAGTGCTCAGAGCCATTTGAACCATTTGAACCATCCAATCTTCTTCTACTGCTGAAGTTGTTATCACAAGACCTAAGAAAGAAAAAAACTTTTATTACAAAAAAAATCTCCTCTACATCTGCCAATGCTGCACATGATTCTCTGCTTTCCATAAATACGCCTTCTATTGTTAACAGTTCTGCTAAAACTATTGCTCAATTGGCACTACTTCTTCTAAACTGAAAGTGTCCCATTTATTCTACGTGCAATTTTTCTTCCCAAACCTCAAAAAATTCTAGGTATTTTATCCCTAGGATAATAGAGCGAAGTTTCCTGTATTAATAAAAAATAATGTAATAGTACACCGTTCACCTATGCAACGATGGTTGAGCATGGCGTGCAATTTCTGCAACACATCACCTATATTGGTGATCTGTTCTGATCCATGGTCGCTCAGACTTCCCCTACAACTGACGGAGGTGGGCGGAACAGCCCAGGTCACGCACATCCCACTCGATGGTTTCCTAGATCTGCTGAATTGATGTAAAGTAAGATGTCTGAGAGAGAGCACAGAGATTTCTTCATATGAGGCGATGGCATATGTATAGCATCGCAGTCACAGGCGACAAGGCCTGTCTATGTAGCAGCTAGCACCATCCGCTCCATTGCCGGTCGAGGCATTCAGTCACGATCACTGAATGTCAAAAACCACAGGTTTGTTCGCGTTCTACGTCACGCCTGCTGAAGCGGAGAGAGGGGGGGGGGGGGGGGGGGAGGGGGGAGGGAGGCTTAGCAGCACAGGCGCTGACGCCTGTAACTCGATGCTCTGAAGCGTCGTTGGATGACATTTCCGGACATCGGTTGCTATTCTCATTTTGTTGCTATAGACATCTTCTTCACCACCACGAAATTTCTTGGTGTAATTTTGGAACACTCTGTCCATTGTGACGGTACAAACCCCCGTTACTAGGTGAGTAGGTCTACTATGCAAGGGTTGCTTTGTGGATAACGAGCGCGCGATATGCTGCGCCATTTGCAACGTGTCGGCGGGAGTTAGTTCCGAGACGACGAGCTGGATGGCTGCTGCGCCGGCCGCTGCCGCCCTGACGCTGCTTAAACACCAATAAGGTAATGAACGCACGCGATGCCGCGTTTTGAGCGCATAAGGCCACACTCAGAACTGCAGAAGTCTCATCTGTTACACCCCTTTTTTGCGTAATACTAGTGTCGATCGTAAATTAAAGCTCATGGTGTTCACATTTGCCACTTGAAGTAAAAATCTGAAACGCGATGATTTTTCTGTTATATAGTTATTGAGAAGCCACATCAGCCACTGTAATTTACGACAAGTTAGATAAGTAATTAAAGATAATTGAGGGTCACTGTAGACCATGTTGATAGTTTTCTCTTTTGTGAAACTTAATTTAAACCTAGATTATAGACGTGATATGGCATAGGTCATCCTTCGATCCATTGTAGAACTTGGAAACCCATTCAGGGAATATTCGTTCACATTTTTGTTGAACGCAGTTGGTTTTTACCATCCTGTATTAAAACATTTCCTTTTATCAATAGCGCAATTTATAAGCGATGTTTTGTGAGTAGAGTAAAATTTCCAATGGTAAACGTAACTGATTTTTCGACGTTATTTTACCAGCTAACTAAAAATAGAAATACCTTGAACCCCTTCCACTAAGTTAGTATTAAGATTCTTTTACAGGGAGTGCAGTGGAGATGACGCTGAAATCATTAAGTATTTGGTTATATCATCGCTAGTCTCACTGAGCCTTCTGAATTTTATATGTCATGTGTGGTCTGGCGTCTCCTTACCAGCAACAGGTCCCAGGTTCGAACTAGGCAATTCCCTTAAAAAAAAAAAAAAAAAAAAAAAAGATCGTCGTAAAAAAAAGAAAGATCGTCGTTGCCCGAAAGTGGTAGGGTGACACGATATAGAACAAAGAGACACCACCATGAATGTTAGAAGGTCACAATGACCTCTCTGGTGCCATTACCTTCCCTAAAGTCAAACTGATCCACATCTAGCACACCCTCAATTTTCCATTCTTCTGAATGTTATTCTTGTCAGTAGCTTGGATGCATGAGCTGTTAAGCTGAATGTCCGATCATCCCAAGCTTATCAGCTCTTCCAGCCTTCGGAATTGTTTGGATGAAATTTTTTCCGAAAGACTGATGGTGTGTCGCCAGACTCATACATTCAACACCAACGTGAATAGTCGTTCCACCAATGATTTTAGAAATTCTGGTGGAATGTTATCTATCCCTTCTACCTTATTTGATCGTTTAGAAATTCTGGTGGAATGTTATCTGTCCCTTCTACCTTATTTGATCGTATGTCTTCCAAAGCTCTCTTAAATTCTGATTCCAATACTCGATCCCCTACATCTGCTAAATCGACTCCTGTTCCTTCTATCACATCACACAAATCTTCTCCCTCATAGAGGCCTCCCATGTCTTCTTTCCACCTATTCGCTGTCTCCCCTGCATTTAACAGTGGAATTCCCGTTGCACACTTAATGTTACCATCTTTGCTTTTAATTTCGTGGAAGATTGTTTTGACTTTCCTGTTCATATTATTTATGGAACATATGTTGAAAACAATAGACTGGCTGAGTGAGATTAAGATATGTGAACACAAAATAAGCAGTCTTGCATATGCGGATGACTTAGTTGTGATGGCAGATTCGATTGAAAGTTTGCGAAGTAATATTTCAGAGCTAGGTCAGAAATGTAAGGACTATGGTATGACGATTAGCATCTCCAAAACGAAAATGATGTCAGTGGGAAAGAAATATAAACGGATTGAGTGCCAAATAGGAGGAACAAAGTTAGAACAGGTGGACAGTTTCAAGTACTTAGGATGCATATTCTCACAGGATGGCAACATAGTGAAAGAACTGGAAGCGAGGTGTAGCAAAGCTAATGCAGTGAGCGCTCAGCTACGATCTACTCTCTTCTGCAAGAAGGAAGTCAGAAACAAGACTAAGTTATCTGTGCACCGTTCAATCTTTCGACCAATTTTGTTGTATGGGAACGAAAGCTGGGTGGATTCAGGTTACCTTATCAACAAGGTTGAGGTTACGGATATGAAAGTAGCTAGGATGATTGCAGGTACTAGTAGATGGGAACAATGGCAAGAGTGTGTTCACAATGAGGAAATCAAAGAAAAACTGGGAATGAACTCTATAGATGTAGCAGTCAGGGCGAACAGGCTTAGATGGTGGGGTCATGTTACACTCATGGGAGAAGCAAGGTTACCCAAGAGACTCATGGGTTCAGCAGTAGAGGGTAGGAGGAGTCGGGGAGACCAAGGAGAAGGTACCCGGATTCGGTTAAGAAGGATTTTGAAGTAGTAGGTTTAACATCAGAAGAGGCACCAATGTTAGCACTGAATAGGGGATCGTGGAGGAATTTTATAAGGGGGCTATGCTCCAGACTGAACTCTGAAAGGCATAATCAGTCTTAAATGATGATGATGATGATATACTGAGTCAGGCCTTCCGACAATCATTGCTTTTTCGAGTTTTTCACATTTTTCTTACAGCCATTTCGGCTTAGCTTTCCTGCACTCCATATTCGTTCCATTCCTCAGCGACTTGTTTTTCTGTATTCCTGAACTTACCTGAACATTTCTTTACTTCCTTCTTTCATCGTTCAACTGAAGTACTTCTTCTGTTACCGATGGTTTCTTTGCAGTAACCTTCTTTGTAAGTAATTTTTGTTCCCAACTTACGTGATTGCCCTTATTTTCAGAGATTTCCATTCCTCTTCAACTGTACTGCCCACTGAGCTATACCTTATTCTTGCATCTGTAGCCGTAGAGAGCTTCAAGCGCATCTCGTCGTCACTTAACACTTCAGTATCCCACTTCTTTGCGTCTTGATTATTCCTGAGTAATTTCTTACACATCAGCCTACTCTTCATCACTACTGCAGTGTGATCTGAATCTGTATCCGCTGCTGGGTATGCTTTACAATCTAGTATCTGATTTCGGAACGTCTGTCTAACAAAGATGTAATCTAACTGAAATCTTTCCGTACCCGCCCGGCCTTTTCCAAGTATACCTCCTCCTCTTGCGATTCTTGAACAGAGTATTCGCTGTTACTAGCTAAAACTTATTACAGAACTCAATTACTCTTTCCCCTCTCTCATTCCTTGTATGAAGTCCATATTTTCCTGTAATCTATCCTTCTATTCCTTCTCCTACAACTGCTCTCCAGTCCCCCATGACTATTAGATTTTCATCTCTCTTTACGTACTGTATTACCTTTTCATTATCCTATTATACTTTGTCTATCTCTTCACCTTTAGCGTACGTCGTCGGCATGAATATCTGAATTATCGTTGTCGGTGTTAGTTTGCTGTTGAGTCTGATAAGAACAACCCTGTCACTGAACTGTTCACAGTAACACACTCTTCGTCCTACCTTTCTATTCGTAACGAATTCTATTCCCGTTACACAACTTTCTGCTGCTGTTGACATTACCCTATACTCATCTGACCAGAAATAGTTGTCTTCTTTCCGTTGCACCTCTCTGACCCCTACTATATCTACAATGAGCCTTTGCACCTCCGTTTTCAGATTTTATGGCTTCCCTATCATGTTCAATCTTCTGACGTTCCACGTCCCGATTCGTAGAACGTTATCCTTTCGTTGATTATTCACCCTTTTCTCATAGACGCGTCCCCTTTGGCAGTCGCCTCCCGGAGATTCGAATGGGCACTATTCCGGTATCTTTTGCCGATGAGAAGATCACCACGACACTATCAATTACAGGCCACAGGCCCTGTGAATACAGCTTATGTGTCTTTAATTCAGTAGTTTCCCTTGTTTTATGCATACTTATGCCGTTGATCATTGCTTAGCCTTTTACCTTTAAGAGCAGTTTCCCACCCCTAGGACAAGAGTGCCCTGAGCCTCTGTCTGATCCCCTGTCCTCTTTGACAAGGACGTCGGCAAGGGCGACTTCTTATGCCGGAAGTCTTTGGCCACCAATGCTGGCGGATTTCGAACTCGGGACCGTGGACGTTTTGATTACTTGTCAAAGACTCTATCTTTAGACCACAGGTTATAGCAGTACAAAAGATTAAAACCCTCCAACACCAGGCGCGCGCGAACGGGGTCCGTCGTCCCCGGCCGCTTTTTCCCGAGCCGCGGCGCGCTTTCGCAGACCGCGACCAGTTTTTCCAGCAGAGGGCTCTGGTATTCGACGCTGTCTACGATTGGTCTTCGACGACGTTATGCCCCGCTGGCGCCTCCGCTGTTCTAGAAAGCCAGAATATAAATTGGCGAGCTTCTCAGCGACGCGACAGTAGCACCTGAAGATGGCGGGCAGTTGTCTCGCTGAAATATTGTGCGGTTTCGACAATATTATCCGGCGTAATTCCCGGGAACCTATCAAGCATTACAGGAGTTGTTGAGTGGAATGAGAGTAAACCTGGAAAAGGCGAAAGTAATGAGAAGTAGCAGAATTGACAATGGCGAGCAAATTAACATCAAAGATGTTGATAACAAAGTAGAGGTAGTTAAGGAATTCTGCTACCCTGGAAGCAAAACAGCACATGACAGACGAAGGAAGAAGGAGGTAGAGAGCAGGCCAGCACAGGCAAAAAGTTCAGTCGTGGCCAATAGAAGTGCGCTTTCATGAAGTATAGATCTTAATACGAGAAACAAATTTCTTAGAATGTGTATGTGGAGCATATTATAGTGCGATAGTGAAATGTGGACTTTGAGGGAACCAGAATGAAAGTGAATAGAAGTGTAAGAGGATATGGACTATCAGACCAATTGTGTGATTCGATTGAAGAGTTCCTAGATGAGAGAACGCAGCAAGTCTTTCTCAATGGAGAGAAGTCTTCCGAAGTAAGAGTGATTTCAGGTGTATATATATAAATGACCTTATGGATAACATCGGAAGTTCACTGAGGCTTTTTGCGGATGATGCTGTAGTATATCGAGAGGTTGTAACAATGTAAAATTGTACTGAAATTCAGGAGGAACAGCAACGCATTGACGCATGGGGCAGGGAACGGCAATTGAATCTCAATTTAGACAAGTATGATGTGCTGAGAACTTATAGGAAGAAAGATCCTTTATCATTTAGCTACAATATAGCAGATCAGCTGGAAGCAGTTAATTCCATAAATTATCTGGGAG